>NC_061093.1:58332374-58382374 GCF_015104395.2 Macrobrachium nipponense | reverse complement strand
AGGGGATAAGTGACTATGATGACCTCGGTGTGAAGTATAAAAATTCTGCAATCGCACGGGAACAAGGGCTCAAAAAAGGATTAACGATGCAACTGAAAGTTAAATTGATTACTTATAAAATATGTGCACTCCAGGTCGAAAGCCTAGTGACGTCCACCAGTCATTATTATAAAGCGATTGTTTGATTTCCTTTTCAAAATTATTATTATTATTATTATTATTATTATTATTATTATTATTATTATTATTATTATTATTATTATTATTATTATTATTATTATTTTTATTATTATTATTATTCTAAATTTGAGAGCAGTCGGCCTTACTAAATCCCTTGGGGGGGAATCAGGATTTATCCAAATAATTGCCGAATGCATACCAGAATTAAAGATTTACGTTTAATCCAGCGCTCGCAAGACCAGTTCTCTCTCAATTGCAATATATATATATATCTATATATATATATATATATATATATATATATATATATATATATATATATACATATATATATATATATATATATTATATATATATAATATATATATATATATATATATATATATATATATATATATATATATATATATACCCTCATATGTATACATACATACTACTTAAGTATGCATGTCGTATACCTGAGTTTACGCGCGTGTATATGCTCAAATATACCTGCCGTCATACATGCTTGTTACTGATCGGTCAATACTACCCTTTGCTTACCGAGTATGTTTTATACAGGTGAACGATAATAATTAAATAAGAATTCTTCAGAACTCGTCTCTGAACTGCGAGCATTTTAGAAAATGCTGTTGCAAACGCTTTACCGTCTTCATCTTATTTGCTCGCTTGTTTTTCGTCGGACTTTTCCTTTCTCTTATCTTATTTTTCTATTTTTCTGTGTTTCTAGCACAATTTCTTTTTTTCTGCTGTCTCTTAGTCCCTAGTTTTCTTTTCCCCTCCCGTTCGTTTCCCCGTCCAGTGAATCTTTTCGAAAGAAAAAAGGAAATTGAAGGGGATAAGAGACGAACATTTATTTTCTGCTTGTACGTATTTATGGACATCGTATATTCTGAGATATCATATGAAATGCTGACGTATAAAAACTGTGTTTTTACCTGTTAGTCGAGGGAGATAGGTGTGTATGCATTTATGTATGTATGTTTGTATGTATATATTCCTTCATCTATATAAATATCAATGTTCAATGCTTCTAAATTTATCACCTGTCAATTGAGGGTAAAATAGTTGTGTCCGAAATATAACGCTATATCTTATCTGTATATATGTGCGCGTCTATGTGTGTATATGTATATTGTATATATATATATATATATATATATATATATATATATATATATATATATATATATATATATATATATATATATATATATATATATATATATATATATATATATATATATATATATATATATATATATATATATATATATATATATATATATATATATATATATATATATATATATATATATATATATATATATATATATATATATATATATATATATATATATATATATATATATATATATATATATATATATATATATATATATATATATATATATATATATATATATATATATATATATATACTATATATATATATATATATATATATATATATATATATATATATATATATATATATATATATATATATATACCCTTACTTAGGCACTACATTTTCTTCCGTGGCATCATCTTAATATATATAGTTATATATATATATATATATATATATATATATATATATATATATATTATATATATATATATATATATATATATAGATATATATATATATATATATATATATATATATATATATTATATATATATATATACATATATATATATATATATATATATATATATATATATATATATATATGATATATCTATATATATATGTATATATATATATATATATATATATATATATATATATATATATATATGTACATATATATATATATAGTATATATATATATATATATATATATATATATATATATAAATATATATATATATATCTATATATATATATATATATATAATATATATATATACATGTATATATATATATATATTATATATATATATATATATATATATATATATATATATATATATATATATCATAAAATGAATGAACGTATCGTGGCATAAAATCAAGCCAATATGGAAGAGTGAATAACTTGTTCGATTCAATCAAGCAGAAAGAGGCTTTCAAATCAAGCTCGAATGCTTAATATGTAGGAAATCGCCCAGGTTCCATTTAAAGTCAACAGCGGACTCGTCATTCGTTCTGTCGACGGTAAACAGCGATTACAACCGTCCGGCTTCCGGTAAATTACAGTTAAAAAGGGTTTTGTCAATTTAAAATTTACGCTCTCTCACAGTTATGCCCAAATAATAACAATTCTGAGTTTTTTTTTTTTTATTTATTGTTAATTTATTGTGACCCACTGCCGGTCCCATTAACCTACTTAGTATTGATGCAAGCTCCCGTTAATTATCACACAGGGCTTATTTTGGCTTAACGTTGGTCTGACATTCACTGAAGGTCACCCATCCAGTGAGTCACCATAAACCGAGTTACCATAATTCCATCTCCTTGCTCGATCTTTTATTTCACTCCTTGAATAATTATTGCAAGATTACATTTCTGACGCTAGATGCGTAAGGGTGTTTATGCTGGAAATTCTAACATGATAAAGTAAACACTTCTCTCATCCCTGACCAGGTCAGTTTCATAAAAAAGATGTCCCTTTTCGCGAAGTTGTGTGTGTTGGGGTGGGGAAAGGATTGGATAATATTAATTTGATTATAACTTAGCTTGAAACAGCATCGATAAAAAGCCATCGTATAATTAACGGATTTATTAGACACTCAAAACTACTACTTGGAAACTTCATTAAAAACATCTAGTTATTTTCAGAAGTTATTCAGCTTTATGAGTCGTGGAAAAAAGGTATTTTTATCATGATTTACTTTGATACAAACGTTCATGTTATTCAATTAGATATGATATCCATGTAAGTCTTACATGTAGAAACAGAACATGATACAAGGAGAATAAATAATGGAAAAATTAGCCTGCTCTGTGAGGAGAAATCTTAAAATAATTTTTTGGGATGAATTAATGGCGGTAAAAGGAGTGTTAAGAACTATAGTCCATTCACATAAAGTAGATTCTTGTGCCTACGAGACGTTTGTTTGGCGGCCTCTGATTGGCTGGTATCGGAGGCAGACTGCTCGCTCTGTGGGTCATCGTTTGTAGCTTAGAAAACTAGCATTATGTTACATTTCTTCATTTATCTCACGTTTTACAAAAGAAAGGAAAGTTTTGGTCATTCCAAAGGATTCGGTATTAAATGTACAATTAATTAATTTTTCCCTGAAATCAATAAGTTAAAATACAAAGGAATTACAACGAGTAGAAGTGATGCATGAGATCAAGATAAAATAAAATCTTGTGTTTTTAAACAACCAAATCACCCTGAATGCACTGGTGCTTTCAAATTTTAGATGCGTGTAATATGCAAAGAGAAAATGAAGAATATGTCTTATTATGTTGCATCCGTACTGCCTCGGTTTGACAGTAGTGCCGAGAGACGCAAGATATCTTAGCTACAGCCGTTGGCGCGTTGGCAGTTGCCAATTGGCGATATGAGAAGTCTGCAGTTTCGAGAATATGTATTTTACCGAATTATTATGTCATTACATTTTCTGTAAATAAATGCATAGATTTCCCATTATGACTTTCGAACATTTTTACTCAAATATATATGTTCGTATTTTTGGACATATCTGGGTGTTGGCATCAATTTAGTCTAGGTGAGAAATGTGCATGCTTTATGAGGCTCACTGATAAATAACAGAACTTGTTTCTCTGACCAATAACATCAAAAAGCTTATGTTTTCATATTGTCCCCTCAAAAATTAAAACAAAGTACACCTGTTTATTTCTTACCATAAAATTTGTTGACGATGTAACGAATATAATATTATGCCTTTTTAGAATTGCTTGAGTTACTCTTACACCAGAATTTGTAAGATATTAATTTCTTTTTGTTCATATCGATAGCCTAATGACATACCAATGTAAGCCTATGTGTATGACTTTCTTTTGTGTTTATGACATAATATATCTGCATGAATTTCCTTTCTTTTTGTTTAAAAAGATAGAGATATGACAGTCTTCTGATTATTGGTCAGCGAAACAAGTTCTGTTATTTATCAATGAGCCTCATAAAGCATGCACATTTCTCACCTAGACTAAATTGAAGCCAACACCCAGATGCATCCATCTGATTATTTACTTCTTTTTATCAGATATGTCCAGAAATACGGACATATATGCTATTTGAGTAAAAATGTTCGAAAGTCATAATGGGAAATCTACGCATTTATTTACAGAAAATGTACTGACATAATAATTCGGTAAATACATATTCTCGAAACTGCAAAATACTCATATCGCCAATTGGCAACTGCCAACGCGCCAACGGCTCTAGCCAAGAGGGCCAGAACCCACGATATCTTGCGTCTCTCGGCACCACTGTCAAACCGAGGCAAGTACGGATGCAACATAATTAGACATATTCTTCATTTTCTCTTTACATATTAAACGCATCTAAAATCTGAAAGCACCAGCGTATTTCAGGGTGATTTTATTGTTTAAAAACACAAGATTTTATTTCATCTTGATCTCATGAATTATGCAAAATCCGACGATAAATAAAAAAAGGTATAAAGAATGAAATGTTCCTCTCTTCACTTCTACTCGTTGTAATTCCTTTGTATTTTAACTCATTGATTTCAGGAAAAGATTAATTAATTGTACATTTAATACCGAATCCTTTAGTATGACCAAAACTTTCCTATCTTTTGTAAAACGTGAGATAAATGAAGAAATGTAAACATAATGCTAGTTTTCTAAGCTACAAACAAAAGTATGACCCACTGAAGCGAGCAGTCTGCCTCCCGGTACCAGCCAATCACAGGCCGCCAAACAAACATCTCGTAGGCACAAGAATCTACCTTATGTGAATGGACTATAGTGACTATTATTTCGTTCTTTATTTTCATCTGGTATAGGCCTTCAGATTCAATTATAGTATTAATAATAATACTAAAGAGGAAGAAGTAGAAGGAAAAGGTGACCATTATTTCGTTCTTTATTCTCAGTTGGTACCGGCCTTCAGTATCAATAATACTATTAATAGTAACACTAAAAAAGAAGAAAAAGAAGAAGGTGAAAAAGGTGAAAGAAATTACGATCACTTTCAGCTTTCATACCCATAGGGGGATCAGACAAGAACATCAGATGTCCATTAAAAAAAAAAGTAACACAAAATGAGAAAGAAATTAAGATCCCCTTCAACTTTCAAACCCACAGGGGAATCAGACGAGAATATCAGATCTCCATAAAAAAAAAATAGTAAAACTCAATAACAAGAACAAGCATAGGAGGCTCCCAGAAGGGACCATAACAGCCACTCTCCTACCTTGGCCAAGGTGGATGATGAGGGTAGAGATTGATGGAGTAGGAGTCGCCCGACAAGCGGAAATCCACAAGTTCTCTATGTGAGGGATTTGCAGGGCGTCGCACATCGACTGCACATGCGCAGAAGTCTGGTCGGACTGGGGTCCCAAGATGGCTGCTACTCCGGATCTCACGAGCGAACAGACTGAGTGAGACAGTTGGATGTGGTTGTAGTGATACATTCTTTTATTTCTACACGCATTAAACTATATCCATAAAAAGGCAAGTAGTTACAGAGAAATTATACATGTATATATATGTATATATCCAAACAGCGGTGGCCACAGCCGGATATACCTCAATGAATAGGAGGACATAAAGACTTGCTGAAAGGGGTCGAATTTTGATCCGACGTTTCGTAATGTCTCCATTACATTTTCGAGGTCTGTACAAGATAGATGACATAAATTACAATAAAGCTAAGAATTTTAACATTTAAATTTCTAATCATTGTGCAACTTTCTTTTTCCAATTTTGAATTCTTAGGTTTTATTGTAATTTACGTTATCTATTTTTTGTACGGCCATCGAGAAAATGTAATGAAGACATTACGAAACGTCGGGAAAATAAATTGACCCCTTTTAGCAAGTTTTTATTGTCCTCCTCCTCATTGATATATATATATATATATATATATATATATATATATATATATATATATATATATATATATATATATATGAAGGAGAAATGAATGGATAAAGTTTGCTTACTTTTTCTAGCCCCGCGGAAGGAGTCACCGAACGGGACGTTGTCGACCAGAGCAGCCAAACGAACGTGGCCCAACACGGTGCGGTCGCTGTTGACGGAATTGACTGCGTACTTGAACGCTGCCTCCTGTCCGTCGTCTGCCATGTCGAACAGGCCACCTGTGAACGACATCCTGAATTTGATAAGAAGAAAATAGGGGTCTTTACAAAGACCTATTTCCTCTGGGAAGTGTAAAAAAATAAAGAAATAAAAAGTTAAATTGATCAAGCTCCGTGTAACCAATAACATTTCCCCTTTTAACTGAAACTTTTATAAAAAGATTTGGACGTTGGACGGGCAGCCTGCAATCTTGAAGCCATTGTCTGCATGTACTTTTATGACTCAGGCCTAAAGTGAGTTTGGTTCGACAGTTGATGACATTTTCAGGTTTTGGAATAATAGCTGTGAAGATGTTGAGATCTATTTGTCGCAAAATGAATTCACTTCAAGCATTACCTTCACAACTGCATTGGAAAATGAGGTAAACTAGCCTTCCTAGATATTAATGGGGAATCATTCAAGTACCGTTTCGACGTCTAAAGATGACCAAGATTCTCTATTTCCTGCATTCATTCCTTTAGCCATCATGACATTTCAATAAAACTGAGGTATCAGTGTAATATTTTTTTCAGAGCTCCACATAATGTAGTGAACTGGGTATTTTATATTTATGGCTTAATGTATGTGAACGTATGAAAAACCCCCGACGTTTATAAGACAAATTCATATATAGCCACGCGTTACAAAATTACCGATCAGCTATCATGGTAAGATGGGTTGATATCGAGTAGAATACCAATATTCATATTTGAATATAGGAATTCTACTCAACAACGTAGCTGAGTCAGAAAAATGAATTATCAGGAAAATTTACAAGACCCTGTATTAGATTAATTCGTAGGAAACTGCCATTATTTTCAACAAAACGTTTACCAAAGAAGGTCTGCTTCCTGCAAATAATAATAATAAAATAATAATAATAATAATATAATAATAATAATAATAAAGAAAACTATCAGAACAGATAGGGTGATACGTGCAAATAGACCAGACGTGACGTTGATTGACAAAATCAAGAAGAAAGTATCACTCATTGATGTCGCAATACCATGGGACACCAGTGTTGAAAGAGAGAGAGAAAAATTGGATAAGTATCAAGATCTGGAAATAGAAATAAGAAGGATATGGGATATGCCAGTCGAAATTGTACCCATTACCATAGGGACACTAGGAGGCACGATCCCAAGATCTCTGAAAAGGAATCTGGAAAAACTAGAGGCTGGAGTAGCTCCAGGACTCATGCAGAAGAGTGTGATCCTAGAAACGGTGCACATAGTAAGAAAAGTGATGGACTCCTAAGGAGGCAGGATGCATCCCAGGACCCCCGACACAATAAATACCACCCAGTCGAATTAGAGGACTGTGAGAGAACACCCCCCCCCCCCACCCCACCCCAACACACACACACATACACACAAAAGAACAGAAAAAAAAACAATAAATAAATAAATAAAAATTTCTGCCGGTTTTTTTTTATTACCGTCCTAAGTTTCTTCGGTGACGAAAAGGCGATAAAATAACGTCCCACAATCAGGCAGTTCTAGCTGTCGTTCGTTGTCAAGTGCTGTTGTTTCGTTGTCATCCTCAAGAACAGTTTGTTTCAGTGCTATAGAGTCCTTGGCTTGGTAGGACAGGTTTCCCCTGATATGAACTCCACTTTCTCGTTTATTTGCGTTTGGGATTTTGGCCGATGATGTTGTACGGGGCGAGCTTTGGTCTTATTGTGAATAGACATTGCAAGTTAAGTTTCTTTGGACGTGAAGGCTTGCTTCGTCGAGGTCTGTTGTTCTGGTGAGTGTTAACTACTGGCTGTTTTGAGTATTGCATTTCTCAATTGTTGAGTGTTCAGATTGTGGTACCTGTGCTATGAAGTTTGTCGTATAAAGTTTTCCGTTTACGGTTTTATTATCTTTTGAATATTTTGTTTCTTTGTTGTAAATTCCTCCAATAACTGTTCAAGGTATGTTAGGTATTGCTGTAGTATTGCCCTTCAAAATGGTATTTAATTGTTAGTTTCGAACACTTTATTGCTAAGATGAACTAGATCGTTTAGAGTGGTATTTCTATGCACTTTGGTTTTATACCTCTTTGGTTTTATATACTAAATGTTATACAGTTCAACGGATGTTTTCATTTTAACTACACTGCAATGGTGAGTATCTTTCGGTGCAATAGAGTTTAAAGTTTTAAGTTTTTTTTTTTTATATGAGTATTAGTGAGGCTGAACTCAACTATATTCTCCCTAATTAGGGGCATATTAAGTGATTTAGACCTGACTCATTGTCGGCTTCAGTATCAAAGTAATTAACTCTTTATCAGTATTTATAAAGCCTAGCTTGCTGTTCATTGTCCAAATAGTATTTTAAAACTTTAAAAATCCGATGGGCCATGCTGATTGTAACCAATAGTCAGTCTATTGTTCTTTTCACTTGCTAGAAATTTTTTAAATGTATTACTTTTGTTTCTGGTCAGGTTGCGCAGTTGAACAATCGCGTCTCAAAGAGTTGTGGAATTGTCTTAGATGTACTAATATCTTATGACTTAATAGGATTAATGGGTGAGTAAGGATTTATTGCATTTTTAGTTGACAGTGGCTCGAGTTAAGCTGTAATTTCGTGAAACTTACATTTGATTATAAGTTAAATTTTTAATTCGGAAGTAAAAAAGTAGTTTTTATATTTTAAGATTTAAATTAGTTAAATATTTTTGCATAAATTTTTCTGAATCAAAACTCTTGTAAGTTTTAATTTGCAGTTCAGCCTTTATTTGACTAAATCTGGTTTATTTTTTCTATATTAAAAACTTTTTAAAGAAATTTAAAAGTAAAGTCTAGTGAATTTTTAATTCATTAAATATTCAGAATATTTTCCCAGCTTTGAAAATTTCAGATATATAGAATTTGTTTCGGCTTAGAACTTAAATTTTTAAGTTTTTAAGTAATGAGTTTTTATTTTTAATTATCAGCAGTATTAATTTTTTAGCTTTTAGTTTGTAGAGTAAATCTAGTAGTTTTTTTTAATTACTTGTTTAACCTTATTTGAATATTTAAGCTTTTTGACTTTTGGTTTGATCTTATAATTTTTTTGGCAATTTTGTTCTTCAGGCTTGTGAAGTTTAATAGTGACAATTTAGGAATTTTGTGAAGTTTTGGAACAGTAAGAATTTTTAAAGCTTTGGTGTTTCAGCTTTAATAGTCTAGTAACTGAATTTGTGCTTTAAAAAACTAAAGTTTGGGGTTTTAAAAAACTAAAGTTTGGGGTTTTGAAAAACTAAAATTTGGGGTTTTGAAAAACTAAAGTTTGGTGTTTTGAAAAAACTAAAGTTTGGTGTTTTGAAAAAACTAAAGTTTGTGTTTTGAAAAAACTAAAGTTTGGGTTTTTGAAAAAACTAAAGTTTGGGTTTTGAAAAAAACTAAAGTTTGGGTTTTGAAAAAACTAAAGTTTGTGTTTTGAAAAAAAGTAAAGTTTGTGTTTTGAAAAAAAGTAAAGTTTGTGTTTTGAAAAAAAGTAAAATTTAGGGTTTGAAAAAAAATAGTTTAAAAAGAACATTCGGAGTTTTAAAGCAAATTTTGTTTTAAGTAAATTATTCTTTGCCCACTTCATAAGTCCACCTTTGCCGGGATGGCGGTGCCACTTGTCAGGCAAAGGTGGCTTGCTAGTTGTGCATGGTGACTTTTGTCACCATGAACAGCAGGAAGTTCACACCAAGTAACAAATCATATTTTAACTTAGGTTACAATTGCAAGGTTGATAAAAAGGTAATAAATGCTAGTTTCTTTTAAGGATGCTGTGATTGTATTAGGGTAAAAAAAAAAAAAACTAATAGTTAGACGTTTGACATCACAGGTTAATAGCAAATGACATTACAGTATTTGTACAGTATTTGTGCCCTTTATTTGATCGTGAGAAGAAAGTTTAAATATATTAGTGCAGATGAGTATTAGGTAGGGTAACAATCTAACGTAGTTTTATGACTTGGAATTTAATTCCCATTAGTAAATATGAACTAAGTTGGTAATAGGTGGATCTTAAAGATTTTAACATTTCTCATTCAGAGTTCTCTAATTTTCACTATTTCTAACCCCTTGGGGTTGCGCAGTTCCAATCCCCACAAGACTGGATACTAAGGGACGAAAATTGGCAGAGAAATGTTTGCGTTGCAAGGTACCGTTCATAGTTTTAAGTAAGAAGGAATATAGATGCGGTTGTTCCATTATAAGATTGGTGCTCGGTGCGCTATTAAATGTTAAGGATGGCACCTTTGTCCGTTATGTTTATGGGAATTTGAAGGCACTTTGAAGGAACAACAATTGTAATATATATGGGATTGTCAGTGGGTATGTTAATGGCAGTACAAAGTAATAGTAATACATGGGATTGTTAATAGGAAAGTTCTCATAATTATATATATTAACCCATAATCTTAATAACTCATGGGTCTAACTAATCAGGAGATTTTCTCTTTAATAAGAGTAGTTTTATCATGGAATTTTTTTTACCGTATTCTACAACCAATCTTGGTGTAACTGCAGCAGATCGTACCGATGACACTAACACTAGTGGAAGCAACACCTTGCGTTAAGGAAGGGTTATTTTCATGGAGTGATGATTAGAAGAGGATGAGCCTCACATACGTGAATGCAAAGGTTGCGAAAGTAAGACTGAGAATATCTGTGAGGATTCGAAGAGCTCTGATATCGGTTACCCACGGCAACCAGAGGTTGACATACGCTGTGCGGCACCTGCTTGTCAATTGTTTTAATATTCTGAAAATGTAGTAGTGTTTACGTGTATGAAGCCCTCCGTAATATGTGTATTTGTAAACCTGGTACAGTTCTTTAAAACAACATGTCCATGTATTGAATGGGTTAACAGAAGTAAGATGGGGAAATGTGTATGAGAAATGAAGTAACAATGGTTTTTTTTTTTTTTTATCGAAGTGGAACCTTTGTACATTTCTTTAACCAAGAATGTCATGCACTGAGTGGTTAATAGAAGATTGGGAAATTTATATGATAAATGACGCAACTGTTTTTTTTATTGAAGGAGATTTACTTTAATCTCCTCGAATTTCGGATTTTGCTTGCTATACTTTATGCAGACTTGGATTCAACTTCTTATCCTACATATGATTGTATTTTGACCATACTGAAAGTAATAAAAATATCACATTAAAAGTAATAATATAAAAAAAACGTTACTTACAATCTGGAGATCGCATTGGGCTGAGAGCACTTTCTAATAAGTGACTAGAGCGATAATAGTTGGAAGTAAAAATTCCCTTGACATAATATAACAGTCAAGAAAATATTTTAAGGACCATTCTTGGTTGGATTAAATCTCATTTCTGTGTTAAAAGTTACAAGTTGGTCAAACACGTCAAGATGGCAGCAAATTTTCAATATAGACATTTTTCTTGAAAGCGGTAATTATCGATTATGCTTTTTAAGTTTCGAATTTACTGAGACTGTCGATGGTTTCTCCAACAATGGTATCGGGTAAGTGAGGCGAGAGAACTGGAGGATTTCTGCATATAGTACTGCCTTGTTTAACAATAGCTGGTGGCCTATTCTCTGGATCCAAAGTTTTTGAAAGTAAAAACACACAAGATTTTAGTTGGGATGGCGGGTTGTGCCTCTTGTCCTTAGTTTTGGCGATCTCTTGATAATACTTCGTTTAGGTTTGCGAGTTAAGATTTCGCTTCAGAATGTGAGTATGACTGTTACATGTCATAACAATGCTATAAATGTCAGGATGTTGATCTTGGCGCAAAAAATTTTAGAAATGACCATCATTGCCCTAAATGTGGTGAACTTCACAAATGATTGTACTAGCACCACCTTATTGTAATTAAAACTCCATAGTGACACTCTACATAAAACACATGACGGTAATGAGCGCATAGTATATAAAAGAACCTATGTCAAAGTTAGAAAATGATACAGATCATGGCTTTGACTATAATATCTTTAGTGATCATAATCTAGTTATAAGTATGCTAACGGAAACTTGGCTAAGTAATGTGCAAGTGATTATTCTGAAATAAAACGAGATGACACCAGGGTCCCACAACTCTGCTCAGTTTCAAATATTATGATGACATCTTGATTTTCGACCTCTCTCTCTCTCTCTCTCTCTCTCTCTCTCTCTCTCTCTGTTTGTCCTAAGGGTATGCAAGTGCTATTTTTACTGTTAAGTGATTAAGCTGGTTTAATTTATAAACCTAATTAGCGCTAATGGTTCCCAATTTATATTTGTAATTACTTGTCAATTGGAGCAAGGCATCGGGAGTGGAATTAACAAATGATTGCCCCAGATGCAGGATATGACATATCAGGAGGGATCATTTATTTTTCCTAATCCAGGCATTGTCCCGCTGAACACAAGCCTGCGTTGACCTCCAGGGCTTCCTTAACCTCCCCCTCTCCCCCTACTTCAACACTTCCCCGCCCCCATCCCCCCGAGAGAGAGAGAGAGAAAAAAAGATATCGTGAGGCGGCGACTTTTCTCTAAATCGGAATTGACGTCGTCAGCACAATCTTGAAACGATTTAAGAAATCGTCCTATTTATCGAATCTTCCTGTTCCATCTCCCCGACCTTTTCTGTTTGGTTTCGTATCCACGTTCCTTTTTTATCATTAGTATATATATTCATCTCTATGCTATTTCATTCATAAATCATATCTCCTAAGTTTTCAAAATACATTCCTTTATGGTTTCGTATCCACGTTCCTTTATTACTATTCATCTCTCTGCTATTTCATTCATAAAAAAAAAATCATATCTCACAAGGTTTTCAAAATACATTTCTGATTGGTTTCGTATACACAGTCCTTTTTCATTATTATATTGATTCATATCTATGATATTTCATCCCAAAGTATCATATCTATTAAGCTTTTTTCTTATTACATTTCTGTTTGGTTTCGTATCCACGTTCCTTTTTTATCATTACTATTAATCTCTATGCTATTACATTCATAAATTATTATATCTAATACATTTTTTTATGCCATTCAAGTATAGTAGAGACAGCCGTTCAAATGAAAGGACATTTCCTTTTCCAAATGTGGCCATTTCTTTTTATAGGGTGGTAATTCTTTTAACAATATACGAGTATAAGGGTGATTGTTGTTATGGAAAGCGCCTTCTCTCCCGTGGAGTAATTACCTCGCGGAAGGGGCATTTATGGCTGGTTTCACAAGATTGGTCATACCTCTCACTGGACAATCTGCTGTCTCCCAAAGTACACTTGTAATTTTTTTTACAAGTTATGAAACAATTTGCTGACGCAACCCTTGGGTGTAAAAAGGCGTTTATTATTTAGTTTATTTATTTTGCTTTTGTGTTGAATAATTTGACCCAAATTCCCATCGGAAATGGCCCCCTTGTCTTCGTATTGAAGAGACTGGAATATAGAAATAAGAAGGTTTTTGGTGAGGGATCACTATAAGAATGATTAATTATGAAAATGACGCCAAACTAGAATAGATTTTTATAAGGCATGACAGAAACCACCTACGGACGCTACAACAATCTGCTGCTTTCCCGGGTTGCATTTTCATCTCCCGATGTGTCTGTGATGCTGTAATGACTAATGAATATCAGTGAAGTCATTTGCTTATCCAGTAACCATCTTGGCGCCACTGAATGGTCATAATGAGCTGTCGATATTAAAGGAGTAGGCTGGTGCAGCTTTTTTTTCGCAGATAAACATTCCAGGGAAGCCAGAGAAAATGACGTAATTGCCGTTTTGGTTTGTTTCGTAAAATATGAGCTCGTTGTGACAGCAGAACAACACAACCAATAATAATAATAAAATAATAATAATAATAATAATAATAATAATAATAATAATAATAATAATAATAATAATAATAATAATAATAATAATAATAAGATTAGTAGCAGAACTGATGAGGATTCGAACGCCAACACCACCAGCACAACCAACCCAACAGAAACCAAAACAGCAACCTCCTGGAAAATGCGCCTGGAAAAAGCAAATGATGGTGATGACATCTGACTTGAACTGAAAGAGATGGCAGAAAAAACGCCTAAGAAGCAAGAAAACAAGGGCGGGGAGGAACTCAACGAGAAATACAAAGTACACGAGAGGGGACTAAACAACACAATAGAAGATGTAAAACAGAGGCTTAAGGCCAAAGCACAAAAAGATCCAACGGTACATTGAACAGGAATAAGGGATACCAACAGAACAAACTATTCGGAACCAACCAGAAAAAGATTTATAGAGCCAACTAAGAGGGGAAGGAACACACCTGAAATTCCTGAAGTCGAACAGGTAAGAGACTCTGGGAAAAACATATGGAGCAATCCGGTATACACAACAAACATGCAACATGGCTCCAGGAAGTCAGGAAGAAGAAACAGGGAGAATAAAACAAAGATTCACAGAGATCACGACAGACAGTCAGCACAAACTAAAGAAAAATGCCAAACTGGAAAGCCCCAGGTCCCGATGAAGTCCATGGATACTGGCTCAAAAACTTCAAGGCCCTACACCACGAATAGCAGAACAACTCCAGCATTGTATCTCAAATCACCAAGCACCCAAATGGATGACCACAGGAAGAACATCCTTAGTACAAAAAGACAAGTTTAAGGGAAATATAGCCAGTAACTAGAGGCCTATCACCTGCCTACCAATAATGTGGAAGTTACTAACAGGTATCATCAGTGAAAGGCTATACAAATACCTAGAGGAGACAAACACCCATCCCCCCACCAACAGAAAAGCTGCAGAAGGATGTGTAGGGGCAGGGCAAAAGACCAGCTCCTGATAGACAAAATGGTAATGAAGAACTGTAGGAGAAGGAAAACCAACCTAAGCATGGCATGGATAGACTATAAGAAAGCCTTCGACATGATACCACACACATGGCTAATAGAATGCCTGAAAATATATGGGGCAGAGGCAAACACCATCAGCTTCCTCAAAAAATACAATGCGCAACTGGAATACAATACTTACAAGCTCTGGAATAAGACTAGCAGAGATTTATATCAGGAGAGGGATCTTCCATGGCGACCCACTGTCCCCACTACTCTTCGTAGTATCCTTGATTCCCATGACAAAAGTACTACAGAAGATGGATGCCGGTTACCAACTCAAGAAAAGAGGCAACAGAATCAACCATCTGATGTTCATGGACGACATCAAGCTGTATGGTAAGAGCATCAAGGAAATAGATACCCTAATACAGACTGTAAGGATTGTATCTGGGGACATCAGGATGGAGTTTGGAATAGAAAAATGCGCCTTAGTCAACATACAAAAAGGCTAAGTAACGAGAACTGAAGGGATAAAGCTACAGATGGGAGCAACATCAAATACATAGATGAGACAGGATACAAATACCTGGGAATAATGGAAGGAGGGGATATAAAACACCAAGAGATGAAGGACACGATCAGGAAAGAATATATGCAGAGACTCAAGGCGATACTCAAGTCAAAACTCAACGCCGGAAATATGATAAAAGCCATAAAAACACATGGGCAGTTGCCAGTAATCAGATACAGTGCAGGAATAGTGGAATGGACGAAGGCAGAACTCCGCAGCATAGATCAGAAAACCAGGAAACATATGACATACACAAAGCACTACACCCAAGAGCAAATACGGACAGACTATACATAAACACGAAAGGAAGGAGGGAGAGGACTACTAAGTATAGAGGACTGCGTCAACATCGAGAACAGAGCACTGGGGCAATATTCTGAAAACCAGTGAAGACGAGTGGCTAAAGAGTGCATGGGAAGAAGGACTAATAAAAGTAGACGAAGACCCAGAAATATATCAGAGACAGGAGAATGACAGACAGAACAGAGGACTGGCACAAACAAACCAATGCACGGACAATACATGAGACAGACTAAAGAACTAGCCATGCGATGACACGCATGGCAATGGCTACAGAGGGGAGAGCTAAAGAAGGAAACTGAAGGAATGATAACAGCCGGCACAAGATCAGGCCCTAAGAACCAGATATGTTCAAAGAACGATAGACGGAAATAACATCTCTCCCATATGTAGGAAGTGCAATACGAAAAATGAAACCATAAACCACATAGCAAGCGAATGCCCGGCACTTGCACAGAACCAGTACAAAAAGAGGCATGATTCAGTGGCTCCAAAAGCCCTCCACTGGAGCCTGTGCCAAGAACAAAACATCAGCTACCTTGCCAGGTGAAATAAGTGGTACGAGCACCAACCTGAGGGAGTGATAGAAAACGATCAGGCAAAGATCCTGTGGGACTATGGTATCAGAACAGATAGGGTGATACGTGCAAACAGACCAGACGTGACGTTGATTGACAAAGTCAAGAAGAAAGTATCATCATTGATGTCGCAATACCATGGGACACCAGAGTTGAAGAGAAAGAGAGGGAAAAAAAATGGATAAGTATCAAGATCTGAAAATAGAAATAAGAAGGATATGGGATATGCCAGTGGAAATCGTACCCATAATCATAGGAGCACTAGGCACGATCCCAAGATCCCTGAAAAGGAATCTAGAAAAACTAGACGCTGAAGTAGCTCCAGGACTCATGCAGAAGAGTGTGATCCTAGAATCGGCACACATAGTAAGAAAAGTGATGGACTCCTAAGGAGGCAGGATGCAACCGGAACCCTACACTATAAATACCACCCAGTCGAATTGGAGGACTGTGATAGAGCAAAAAAAAAAAAAAAAAAAAAAATAATAAAATAATAATAATAATAATAATAATAATAATAATAAATAATAATAATAATATAGTTTTACTTTTCGACGATATTGCAACTCAAGACCCTGCAACGGATAACCTTCCTTGCTCTACATCGAAAATGCATTAGCTCGTCGGTAGCTGTCATAAGCAATGCCAAAAAACAGAATGAGTTTCAGTGGACCTAATCTCCATTAACTTCTGTTTATTCGTGTATCTTTCAGACCACCAGAAGTTCTCGGATATTCAATTCGCAACATCAGTCGCATGATTTTTGTGTATTTCAAAAAACTGAAAACTAAATCTAAAAAGAAACGAGGCAGATTAAAGTTGACAGCTTCTTGCCTCTGAGGTTTGGGAAGTTTAAATATACGCTGAGATATTTATATGTTGGCTTCTGTATCCTGCTATCTTTAAACCTCTTGTCTGCCCGTCTGTGTGTTTCTCTAGTAACAAAAAAAAATGTAATTCTAGCTCCCTGGTGAAAGAATTCATTGTTGAGATAAATTCTAGGGCTGAGAACTAAAAGGGCCAATGTCAAAAAAATGGCCGATTGTAGTTAAGACCGTCACTAAACTAGAAATTTATGTTTCAGTGCTATATAAGTTAAGCAATCACCCCCAAAAAATCTTTCGTTTGCTGTACTTACCTGAATTTTAATAAAGGAAGCAATATTTTTAAATGCGTTTTTCTAAAAACATGGTTTTATGACATTGGCCCTTCTAGTTCTCAGCGCCTAGAATTATGAAGCTACATCTACATGTTACTGTCACGTCACTGGAAAAAAAAGACGAATGTTGAGGGTAAAGCTAATTTTAAAGAAAACCTTAAAAGTCAGATTCAAACGGAAATGATCGTAATGGGAATCTGACAGCCTAAAGCGTAAGAACTAAGGTAAGGAATATTTTCTAAAAACTTTTTTTCTTACATTATCGTATCATCCTCTTTCCACTGATGTTTTTCTCTCAAATTGGCCGGTGACCTCAAGTTTACCCCGACCTGGGGTGCTGAATATTCATCTCTCCTCCCGGCTCCTAATTAAATATGTACACGGTGAGTGTTGACCAATGGTGGATTAAGCTACAATAAAAACAGAATTTGAAAAAGATTGTTGTTGTGGATGCATAGAAACTAATGTGCATTTGGTATATTCGTCCCTCAATTGAGAAATTTGTTGCGACCTGGCTTTTTTCCGTTATTAAGAGGCGACCATAGACAACTACGGTCACCTCTTAATAACGGAAGCGGTGAGCGTCGCTATTCAGAAGCCGACCTTGAACGTCCAACAAGAATCGGACCATATACTCCCCTCCAGCAGGAGAGGAATACACAAGCCAACAGGGACCAGACAGCGCACCCAATCCACCGAGAAAACATCGCGCCCCTTGGAATACATGAGAAGACCCAGCGTCAGCGAAAGTCAAGTAACATCCTTGCTCAGGTCGCTGAGACCCCGCCCAACACGAATCAGCAGCCGTTAACCAACGTAAACCATTTGGGGACACACACACACACACGCTCACTCACTCAAATTTAAATCATACACATTTATGTATAAACAGATATTATACTCATGTACCTTTATGCATGCTATAAAATATATACATATATTTTTAGTTTTTTCCTGTATTTAGATTTCTATATTCATTTTCATTCCTGTATGTAATTTTGCAATTTTTATCTAAAACCAACATGTAACATATTAAATTTTAAACATACATTTAAGGAAACTCTAGCACATGGCATTGTATTTGAATATATATATATATATATATATATATATATATATATATATATATATATATATATATATATATATATATATATGTATATATGTTTTTGGATACTTTCAAACTTCGCTATGGGAGAGCTAATTTTTTATATATAATACCCTGCGATGCTCGCCATTAATCTCTGATGTTGCTTTGTTGTAGCAATTATTATTATTATTATTATTTTTTTTGCTCTATCACAGTCCTCCAATTCGAACTGGGTGTATTTATAGTGTGGGGATCCGGGTTGCATCCTGCCTCCTTAGGAGTCCATCACCTTTCTTACTATGTGCGCCGTTTCTAGGATCACACTCTTCTGCATGAGTCCTGGAGCTACTACAGCCTCTAGTTTTTCCAGATCCTTTTCAGGGATCTTGGGATCGTGCCTAGTGTTCCTATGATTATGGGTACAATTTCTAGAGGCATATCCCATATCCTTCTTATTTCTATTTTCAGATCTTGATACTATCCATTTTTTCCATTTTTCCCTCTCTTCTCTTCAACTCCTGGTGTTTCCCAACCCATGGTATTGCGACATCAATGAGTGATACTTTCTTCTTGACTTTGTCACTCAACATCACGTGGTGGTCTATTTGCACGTATCACCCTATCCGTTCTGATACCTTAGTCCAGAGGATCTTTGCCTGATCGTTTTCTATCACTCCCTCTAGTTGGTGCTTGTACCACTTATTACTGCAGGTAGCTGATGTTTCTTGCACAGGCTCCAGTGGCGGGCTTTTGCCACTGAATCATGCCTCTTTTTGTACTAGTTCTGTTCAAGTGCCGGACATTCGCTTGCTATGTGGTTATGGTTTCATTTTTCGTATTGCGCTTCCTACATATGGGAGAGATGTTATTTCCGTCTATCGTTCTTTGAACATATCTGGTTCTAGGGCCTGATCTTGTGCCGCTGTTATCATTCCTTCAGTTTCCTTCTTTAGCTCTCCCCTCTGTAAGCCATTACTATGTGTCATCCCTGGCTAGTTCTTTAGTCTGTCTCAGTATTGTCCGTACATTGGTTGTTGTGACAGTCCTCTGTTTGCCATCTCCTGTCTCTGTATATTTGTGGGTCTTCGTCTACTTTATTAGTCCTTCTTCCCATTCACTCTTTAGCCACTCATCTTCACTGATTTTCAGATATTGCCCAGTGCTCTGTTCTCGATGTTGACGCAGTCCCTCTATACTTAGTAGTCCTCTCCCTCCTTCCTTTCGTGTTATGTATAGTCTGTCCGTATTTGCTGTTGGGTGTAGTGCTTTATGTATTGTCATAGTTTCCTGGTTTCTGATCTATGTTGCGGATTTCTGCCTTCGTCCATTCCACTATTCCTGCGCTGTATCTGATTACTGGCACTGCCCATGTGTTTATGGCTTTTATCATATTTCCGGCGTTGAGTTTTGACTTGAGTATCGCCTTGAGTCTCTGCATATATTCTTTCCTGATCGTGTCCTTCATCTCTTGGTGTTTTATATCCCCTCCTTCCATTATTCCCAGTATTTGTATCCAGTCTCATCTATGTGTTTGATGTTGCTCCCATCTGGTAGCTTTATCCCTTCAGTTCTTGTTACTTTGCCCTTTTGTATGTGACTAAGGCGCATTTTCTATTCCAAACTCCATCCTAATGTCTCCAGATCAACAATCCTTACAGACTGGATTAGGGTATCTATTTCCTTTATGCTCTACCATACATTCACTTGCTATGTGGGTTATGGTTTCATTATTATCATTATTATATTATTATTATCATTATTTTTTTTTTTTGCTCTATCAGAGTCCTCCAATTCGACTGGGTGGTATTTATAGTGTGGGGTCCGGGTTGCATCCTGCCTCCTTAGGAGTCCATCACTTTTTCTTACTATGTGCGCCTTTTCTAGGATCACATCTTCTGCATGAGTCCTGGAGCTACTTCAGCCTCTAGTTTTTCCAGATTCCTTTTCAGGGATCTTGGGATCGTGCCTAGTGTTCCTATGATTATGGATACAATTTCCACTGGCATATCCATATCCTTTTTATTCTATTTTCAGTTCTTGATACTTATCCATTTTTTCATTTTTCCCCTTCTTTCTCTTCAGCTCTGGGTGTCCCATGGTATTGTGACATCAATGAGTGATACTTTCTTTTTTTATTTTGTCAATCAATTTCACGTCTGGTCTATTGCACGTATCACCCTCTCTGTTCTGATACCATAGTCCAGAGGATCTTTGCCTGATCGTTTTCTATCGCTCCTTCAGGTTGGTGTTCGTACCACTTATTACTGCAATGTAGCTGGTGTTTCTTGCACAGGCTCCAGTGGAGGGCTTTTGCTACTGAATCATGCCTCTTTTTTGTACTGGTTCTGTGCAAGTGCCGGACATTCACTTGCTATGTGGTTTTATGGTTTCATTTTTCGTATTGCACTTCCTACGTATGGGAGAGATGTTATTTCCATCTATCGTTCTTTGGGACATATCTGGTTTTTAGGCCTGATCTTGTGCCGCTGTTATCATCCTTCGGTTTCCTTCTTGAGCTCTCCCTCAGTAGCCATTGCCACGTGTCATCGCTGGCTAGTTCTTTAGTCTGTCATGTATTGTCCGTGCATTGGTTTGTTATGCCATCCACTGCTCTGTTTTGTTATTCTCCTGTCTGTATATTTGTGGGTCTTCGTCTACTTTTATCAGTCCTTCTTCCCATGCACTCTTGAGCCACTCGTCTTCATGGTCTTCATATATTTGCCTGTAATGGTAATTGCTGTATAGCAATGAAAGATAAAGGAAAGGAAATCGCATCTTCGAAAAATTCTGCAGCAAGGAGGCATTCGCGCAGGTGTTGGAAGTGCCTGTTCTCATGATGGTTCTAGAATCGGCAGGAGTTTTGTTTTGGTGGAACTGGACAGGCGCCGACGTGCGTGTGAGAAACGCCGCGATTTCTGCTGCAATACTTCGTCGAGAAACTTCTAAATCGTTCGTAATCTCGGGAGTCTGTGACGTTCGACGTAGGCCCCGCCCCCAGAATGCCTTATAAATACGATGGACGAAGTAGGAGAAGGCAGATCATCAGTTGGTCACAGAGTAAGGATCATCAGTAAGAGCCACAGATCAGATTATCAGTGAGAGATCAGCAGCAGAGATCATAAGAGTGAGATAAGAGAAGAAGGACGAATGATCAGACGAGAACAAGACGCTCGAGAGAGTTTGGTCGAATTCTGGTCAAGTCATCGTTAGGAATGGACGACCGAGTTATTTGACGTAGAGCAAGACTTCAGAGAAGAAACGTTCTGCTATAGGTTTTGGGGAGTTCCTGCCCTTCAAGTATTCAAGAGCAGACATTATTTTCTGCAAATCGGAGGCAAGAAGGCGTCTACAATTAGAGTTCTCCTTTTGTGAAGCCATTCGCTTCGAGGTGCAAAATGGTCGGCAAGTACTTTCATTACCTCATGTTTCCCCATTCCCCAGTTCATGCAGTGTAAGATTTTACCTTTTTCATGTAATAGGAGACACCATTCTGCAATTTATCTTTGTTAGTAAGCTTGTAAATAAACCTTGTGTGTTTGGTATCTTTCTATATTCGTATCCCCAGTTTCAACTGTTGGTGTTGAATTCTTTTTTGTTTATTTCATATCGACCTGAAGCAGACCTCTCTCGGTTCGTAACATTGCCCCAGTGCTCTGTTCAATGTTGAGCAGTCCTCTATGCTTAGTAGTCTCCTCCCTCCTTCCTTTCGTATTATGTATAGTCTGTCCGTATTTGCTCTTGGGTGTAGTGCTTTGTGTATTGTCATATGTTTCCTGGTTTTTTCTGGTCTATGCTGCAGAGTTCCTGCCTTCGTCCATTCCACTATTCCTGCGCTGTATCTGATTACTGGCACTGCCCATGTGTTTATGGCTTTTTATCATATTTAAGGCGTTATTAATATTTATTATTTTTTTTTTATTTTGTTTTTTTTTTTTTTTGCTCTATCACAGTCCCTCCAATTCGACTGACGGTGGGTATTAGTGTGGGGTTCCGGGTTGCATCCTGCCTCCTTAGGATGGTCCATCACTTTTCTTACTATGTGCGCCGTTCTAGGATCACACTCTCTGCATGAGTCCTGGAGCTACTTCAGCATCTAGTTTTTCTAGATTCTTTTCAGGGATCTTGGATCGTGCTAGTGCTCCTATGATTATGGGTACGATTTCCACTGGCATATCCCATATTCTTCTTATTTCTATTTTCATATCTTGATACTTATCCATTTTTTCCCTCTCTTTCTTCAACTCGGTGTTCCATGGTATTGCGACATCAATGAGTGATACTTTCTTCTTGACTTTGTCAATCAACGTCACGTCTGGTCTATTTGCACGTATCACCCTATCCGTTCTGATACCATAGTCCCAGAGGATCTTTGCCTGATCGTTTTCTATCACTCCCTCTGGTTGGTGCTCGTACCACTTATTACTGCAAGGTAGCTGATGTTTCTTGCACAGGCTCCAGTGGAGGGCTTATGCCACTGAATCATGCCTTTTTTTGTACTAGTTCTGTGCAAGTGCCGGGCATTCGCTTGCTATGTGGTTTATGGTTTCATTTTTCGTATTGCACTTCCTACTTATGGGAGAGATGTTATTTCCGTCTATCTTTCTTTGAATATATCTGGTTCTTAGGGCCTGATCTGGTGCCGCTGTTATCATTCCTTCAGTTTCCTTCTTTAGCTCTCTCTGTAGCCATAGCCATGTGTCATCGCTGGCTAGTTCTTTAATATGTCTCATGTATTGTCCGTGCATTGGTTTTGTTGTGCCAGTCCTGTTCTCTCTGTCATTCTCCTGTCTCTGTATATTTCTGGGTCTTCGTCTACTTTTATTAGTCCTTCTTTCCCATGCACTCTTTAGCCACTCGTCTTCACTGGTTTTCAAATATTGCCCCAGTGCTCTGTTCTCGATATTGACGCAGTCCTCTATACTTAGAAGTCCTCTCCTCCTTCCTTTCTGTTATGTATAGTCTGTCCGTATTTGCTCTTGGGTGTAGTGCTTTGTGTATTGTCATATGTTTCCTGGTTTTCTGATCTATGCTGCGGATTTCTGCCCTCGTCCATTCCACTATTTCTGCGCTGTATCTGATTACAGGCACTGGCCATGTGTTTTATGGCTTTTATCATATTTCCGGCGTTGAGTTTTGACTTGAGTATCGCCTTGAGTCTCTGCATATATTCTTTCCTGACCGTGTCCTTCATCTCTTGGTGTTTTATATCCCTCCTTCCATTATTCCAGGTATTTGTATCCTGTCTCATCTATGTATTTGATGTTGCTCCCATCTGGTAGCTTATCCCTTCCCCCGTTCTCGTTACTTTGCCTTTTTTATGTTGACTAAGGCGCATTTTTCTATTCCAAACTCCATCCTGATGTCCCCAGATACAATCCTTACAGTCTGGATTAGGGTATCTATTTACTTGATGCTCTTACCATACAGCTTGATGTCGTCCATGAACATCAGATGGTTGATTCTGTTGCCTCTTTTCTTGAGTTGGTACCCAGCATCCATCTTCTGTAGTACTTTGTCATGGGAATCATGGCTACTACGAAGAGTAGTGGGGACAGTGAGTCGCCCTGGAAGATCCCTCTCCTGATATTAACCTCTGCTAGTCTTATTCCAGAGCTTGTAAGTATTGTATTCCAGTTGCGCATTGTATTTTGAGGAAGCCTGATGGTGTTTTCCTTCTGAACCATATATTTTTCAGGCATTCTATTAGCCATGTGTGTGGTATCATGTCGAAGGCTTTCTTATAGTCTAACCATGCCATGCTTAGGTTGGTTTTCTCGTACTGTTCTTCATTATATTATATTATTATTATTATCATTATTATATTATTATTAATGAATACTGTAGCTGAAGTTCAGTTTACTTTTTAGAATATTTTCAGTTTCCGTGAATTTCCTTTTTCTTCCACGAAAAGTCCCTCGAGATTTTAACAAATTTTATAAGAGAAGGAAAGTGGATATATTGTTTTATTGTATCTCACCAGATGCGTCCTACCTTGTCGTACACATTAAGGCACCTTCAGTTTATTAAGAGTGAGAATGGCGTTCTTGTAGACTGAGCTGCTTTATATTAACAATGAATTTTTTTTCTGTAGTGGCCTGTGCTCCTACAATTCCAGGTTGTTGTTTCTCCTTGAGGAGAAACAATAAAATGGGTCATCTTAATAATCCAGTTGAGGGTTCCAGGTGGTCAGTCAGGGGCCATCAGGTTATACAACAACGACATTGCGATATCTACAGTAGTGAGGTGCTTACAGCAGTAGTGGTTTAGTAACGAAAATATTCTGTTCATTTTACTCAGAGCTGAATTTTTATGCTATAGTAAAGGGCAATTCTCTAAAAGTATGACGAAGAGATTTCTTTTATACCTTCCAACTATTTCTGTCATTGATTTGGTTAGGTTTTTATTTTTTGTTCATTCTTCATACTATGGTTTTTTTTCTATTAGTCGATCAGATGGCTAAACCTTGTGCATGTAAGATCTATATAAGAGCGAGAAAGGCTAATTGATTGGTGTTATTAATTGGCGTTACAGCTGAAAATTTCCAAAACAGAATAGAAGGTGATGTTAATGAAAATTCCGGTGGACTGAATAGAAGGCCTGTTAATGATAAACAAGGAAAACCAGAGGCAATCGGACAGAAATGAGGTTTTTAGAATCTATTTTTTATGGAAGCAATTATTTATCTATTTGTTGGCTTTTTTCTATTTTTATTGCGTTGCTTTGCATCAATCTTTTCTCCTTCAGTTCTGTGGCATCTCTTTTGTCAAGTCTATGTCCTATCGGGGGGTGGGGGATGGGGTTAGCGCCGTCAGTGGACCTCATGCGGTGCACTGTAAGCATTACTTAAGGTTCTTTGCAGCGTGCCTTCCTTAGGCCCCTAGCTGCAACCACTTTCGTTCATTTTACTAACACCTCCTTCATGTTCTCTTTCTTCATCTTACTTCCCTCCCTACTCCATGAAAAACACTTGATTGATTCATTAGTGCAAACTGCTTTGAGGTTTTCCTCCTGTTACACCTTTCAATTCCCTTTGCAGTCCATTTTCATTCCAGCGCTGATGACCTCATAGGTCCCAGTGCTTTGAATTGGCCTAAATTCTATATTCAACCCAAACTCATCGGGTTTGTTGCCTTATGAATGTTTTTTTGTTTCATACAACGAGAGAATTGTGTTTTTGAAAGTGCATTGATCCTTCAATTTCTCCTCAAATGCATATATGAGACATAACTGATAAGTCGTTGGAATTATCATGGGATGGAATTGATAATTATAATTATACTTTTATAGCGACAGGGTTCCTGCATGCATAGGTCGATGCCAAAATTGAATAATAATAATGAACGTTGTATCTGAATGTTCGAATAAAGTTGAGACCAAGGACGCTCGGTGAACTCTTTCTAAACCTGGGTCCAAAATACGCGAATAGGATATTCTCGGGAATATCACGAGGTGAGGATTCATCTGGCATCCTTTATAGGATCTTTTTGGAGTAGAAGTCTAACAAGCGCTTCGAGCCTTTTCCTGATTTTATTTTTTAGAAATGCAACATTAAATTTGCTTGATTTCTTCTCTCCTCTTACTCTTTTTCATTTTTTTTTTGCTCTTATATACCAGTTTTACTACATTTCATGCATTGATCAATAAATAGGTTTTATATTTATTACCCACTATTATGAGAGAGAGAGAGAGAGAGAGAGCTTGATGTCGTCCATGAACATCAGATTGGTTGATTCTGTTGCTCTTTTTTTTTTTCTTGAGTTAGGTACCCAGCATCCATCTTCTGTAGTACTTTTGTCATGGGAGTGTAGAGACTTAAAAATCCGAGATTCCAAGAGCATTATGCAAAGATAACCAAACAAGAAGAAGAAGAAGAGAGAGAGAGAGAGAGAGAGAGAGAGGAGAGATGAGAGAGAGAGAGAGAGAGAGAAATTCGTCTCAGTCTCTCGAGAGAGTTCACATAGGTAGGAAAGATGTATGCTCAACCTCTCCGGGGTGATACTTTTGAAGATGTATCCTCAGGAGAGGTGGAGCCATACAGCCAATCAGGAGCTTTGGGGTAAGGGAGGGCCTAGACATTAGATGCACGGTTGATGTGAATCTACCTTAGTAATACTGACTTGCTCAGTCAAGTTAGGTGTTGAAGAATATATCAAGCCAACACCTCGCTGTTTAATGTAATATGTTAGAATGTTGAAATATTTATAGCAGTTTTTTATTTGGTATTAGCATTGCAATATTGCAGTCTTACCTTAGATAGAAAATATAGCATTAATATTTTTGATACATATTGAAGAGAATATTGAAGAGAAGGTCAACGCATTCACTGAATGGCTCTATAGTCTGAAATATTAATTTTGGTGACCTGTGACCTACTGAATGTACGACAATTGTCACAATGAACGGAAGTCTTTCCACGAGACATTTAATTAAATTTAGAGCTCTAGTGGAATGTACATAATACATTTCTCAGCAGCTAAGGGACGAAAATCAGTTGCGATTCCTGATGACATATTTCCCTTTACAACTCTGCAGTCGCCAGCAACTATTGAAGATTAGTCGAAGGTCAAAAGAAAAACTTTAACCTTAAAGGCTCTTCTCATTCTGACATAGCTGCAGATGTGCATCCTGTCTTTGGTGAGCCAATTGACTATCAAGCTTCAGATATGTGACATCTATTAAACACAGAGAGGCTCATCTCGACTAATGGATTCCTGTATAATCTGCATCATTCGCTAATTAACTGCCTCAACACCAGCTCTTCAATTCAGTGCAAACAGACAGTTACTCAGCTGATGACTGGATGGTAGGGATAGCCTTAGGATGTCGAATTTTCTCGAATAACACAATTTTTTGTTTTTTCCTTAGTTTTAACGAAATAAGCGACTTTGAAATTCGTAGAAATAGTATATATATATATATATATATATATATATATATATATATATATATATATATATATATATATTATATATATATATATATATATATTTACACACACACACATATATATATATATATATATATATATATATATATATATATATATATAATATATAATACAATCAAATACTGTTTAAGTAAACGTTTCTGGTCTATAAATAACTGGTTTTTATTGCCATTTTGTTTTCTATTGTTTATTGACACGAAGTGCAGATCAATTTTATTTTAGAAAGTTATCATTCATTAATGTCAGAAGACAAGGGAATGATGTGAAACTTCCCATGAATCGAATAACTCCAGTTGCATACATTTCCCCTTCTTCTTCTTCTTCTTCTTCTTCTTCTTCTTCTTCTTTCTCTACAAGCTTGTTCCTATTTGGGGTCGCTGTAATGGTTCTTTCAACACATCCTACATCTCCCTCGGTCCCAGTGCATCCTCCTCGCTTCATTCCCAACTCCCTCATATCTCTCTTCACACTCTCAATCCATCGCAATTTTGGTCTACCTAACCTTCTCCACCTGGTAGTCCAATCTCCATCATCTTCCTTATCGGGTGGACTTCCTCTCGTCTCTTTATATGTCCGTACCATCTCAGACTACTTCCAACCTTGGTTCTTAACTCAAGTGGGGATTTCAAGCATTGTTTACTTTGCGCCCAGAATCTCCCTCTTCCAGCTGCCAAAGAGGCTTTCAACTGGCCCCGGCGCCTGAGCTTTTACTCTATTGGACGAGAATGCATAGTGATTGCCTCCTTTGTTCGCTTTGGTGCGCGTGCTTTGTTCGTTAGCTGGTGGCTGCATTCGTTTGAAATGATACGTTCCATATTAATGCCCCTTCATGTTTGATGGCTTTGATGAACTGTCCCCTCCACTCTTCTTCATAATCTAATGGCGAGGAAGACATTTAACGATGGTATATTTCGTCGCTTTAACCGTCAGCATCAGTTCACTAAGAGTTAGAATTTCCAGCTTTGTCTATCACAAATAATTCATCAATTGCCAATGTTACGTAACTCTGTATTTGATGCTGCCAAAAACATCTCGTTATTGTGAGTCGAGTTGCTTAATTAACAAGGGTGTGTTTTCACTGACTGATTGTTGCATGCGGGATTACCATCTAAATGAGAATTACAGTGGTAGACATTCTGTGATAGAATTCACTTAATGAAAAAAAATATACCATGCCTAAAAAAACCTTTCATAAGAGATAAATACATCTCTGGTGTACATAAAAAAAATCTCTCCTAATGAATGAAATATTAATTACGCTACCTAAATGTGTAAATATGATATAGGCTCTTGTCTCTAGTTAGTTTGCTAAACGAGCTCCTTCCCAGAAGCTGTATCTCATAAGTGCTCCTAGGAATATTTTAGCTTTCGAGTCATTAACGTTAAATCTGGAAGAGTTTCCCCCCACCCCCCTTTTCAATCCTGGATGATAAATGGCCTGTCCAACACCTCTCATAATTTCTTCACTGTCTATTTTAAAGTGTCCTTTTTTTCGTTTCTTCTGTGTTTTTCAGATGTATCGGTGAGAGGTCTCAAAATACATGGAACTTGACAGTTAATTATGAATTAATCATTGTGGGCTCATTTGACTCCTTCTTATATGGAGATCAGATTAATTGAGGTTAAAGGTGTAATGCTTACGCAGGGGTGATTTATCGTTTGCTTAACGATTACTAAATCTATATTATCTAACCTAATTCATCTTGTTAGATTTATGAATGAATTATAGGTTTATAAATAATAGGCTTGCTGTTGCTCCTACTTTAGTTTAGCCTCGCAGAGAGAGAGAGAGAGAGTGAGAGAGAGAGAGAGAGAGGAAAGGGTGTTGGTCTTACCCCCATTGGAACAGTAGGTCTGGGAACTATTAGAAAAAATTCCTCTCTTGTTTTTCTGTATGTATGTATATATATATATATTATATATATATATATATATATATATATATATATATATATATATATATATATATATATATATATATATATATATATATGTATGTATATATATATATATATATATATATATATATATATATATATATATATACATATATATATATATATATATATATATATATATATATATATATATACACACGTAATTGTTACATACCAAGAACGAGAGAAATGCGCAAAGGTGAAGACGACAGACTACTTGCCTTAAACTTTTAAGGAAGAAGTCTGAATGTGACATCACGCACTCAAAAAGGATAAGTTCCCAAAAGTTAGGAGGCGTCACAACAAGAACGTCGTGAAAATTGGTTCAAAGGAAACATCAAAGAGGAAGATGAAAGGTTGGGATTATGGCACGAGAACGGGAAGCTGAACTTTGGGAAATAACGTAAGTTTCCGTGCAGACACGTGCGCACACACACACACACATAAATAAATAAATAAATATATAATATATACATATATATATATATATATATATATATATATATATATATATATATATATATATATATAAGCTAACCAACCAGGTATTGCTTGGGAAAACTTTGAATGACAACCGATAAACTCTCTCTCTCTCTCTCTCTCTCTCTCTCTCTCTCTCTCTCTCTCTCTCTCTCTCTCTTTTCCCTCCCCCAACACCCCTTGTTCTTTCTCTCACATCCCCTACCCTCTCACTCTCTCTCTCTCTCTCTCTCCTCTTAAGATAGTTGCTTTTCGTTACATTACCCTGGCATTTTTTACACATTATATTTTACCATTCTCACCCCGTTATTACTATCGGGGCTGTACTCGGACTTAAGGGTTTAGGGTTAGTGTCTCTATTCATCCCAGCGACCTCGCAATAGGATTATGCGGGGGTAATATCCGTGTTTCGGTTATTTGTGCATGCAACTCCTCCTCCCCCATTCTACGCCCTCTTTCAGTGGGGCTGAATTTGGACTGAGGATTGGCCATAGGGGCCGGCATTGTGTAAGTAACCTGGACAATAGGATAGCAAAAATATCTGTCATTTTTCATTATTTTTATGACATCTCTCCCACTTCTCTCCCCACACACTTTCCTATCAGGCTGAACCTGGATCATAATGGGCATCAGAAGTGTCACTATTTATCAGTAGGCAACCTCGAAACTATGGATTAGACACATATCTGTCTTTTTCAGTTATTTGTATTTTTCACCCCTTTCCCACCCCTCCCCACATACATGCACCCCCAACCCACAAGTCTTTGGTTCCAGTGATGTGTTACCCCTACAGTATTCTTTCCCAGATGCTAAGTATATGTATACAAAGTTTTTTTTTAAATTGCTTAGTGCGTGTCAAAGTGTATGTGGAGTATACATTGCATACATTTATATACCATATACATAATATATGTATATATTGTATATATGTGTATATATATATATATATATATATATATATATATATATATATATATATAAATAAAAATATATATATATGGCTGTGAGTGTAAATATGTTTTAGAGTTACAAACAACAATAATCGGCAAATAATTTTGGTAACCGGTCATCATTGACAATTTTGCCACTAATCGATATCGGCTTTTTGTTTTAGTAATCGGTTTTCATTAAATTCTTGGTATTTTTTTTTGTATTGGCTTCAATGCTGGAGCAAAAAAAATGAGTGTTGGACCGAGAAACTGGAAAACGTATTTGGATAACGACGGAAAAATTCATGGACTATTTTTCTTGGACACAGCCACTATCGTTATGGTGTATATAAACATACCCAGTGCTTGAACGCATATGGGAATGCCCCGGGTCATAGCAACCCATAAAGCAAAAAGGAAATCCAGAGTTGAAGAGAACCCCTTGAACCCTCCAGAGGTTGGGGGAGGGGGATTTGTGATTTAAATGGTTCTGCGCAAAGAAATGAATTTAGAAATTGTGTGAAGATTCCCAGTTACATGTTTTTCAAAGGGATTAAGAATTTTTCATAAAAAATTATTTCTGTTACCTAACCTGATTTTAGTCAATGAATGTTTACGTATCGATAACGGGAAATAGCCATTAATGGGAGGGCAGTTAATGTATGTAAGTAAACGTGGGGTAAATGCATGATAGTTAAGAAAAAAAGGCCTAACTTTGAAAAAGATATCCACAAAATATACCTACTGAATTGATACATATTTTAGAAACGCGTATTCAAAGCAGCCGTAAATCAAAAGAAAAATGGAGCCACCAAATATTCAACAAAATACAAAGGCTGCGTTTCCTGAACTTTCCGATATTAAAATGAATGAATGTTTTTTCCTCAGCCAATTAACATTACCTTTTATTTGATGAACATTTTTTGTCCGTACATCGTTTTTTTTCTAAGCGATATTATATTCAGTCAAAGCGTATGATTCTATTGTGAGCAAAAATGTGAAAGAAAAAAACACCTTTTTGAGTTTTTACACTTCCTGTGTGTGTGTGTGTGTGTGTGTGTGTGCTTCACTTTGAGAACCCCGTGTCTCTGTTTGAAAAGAGACATTACGCACGAATTCAAATCTGTTATTTGTCTCTCTGGGAATACAGAGTAGTGGAGGCTCTTTCAACTCGATAACTGAATGAGCATAGTGCCTCTCTCGAGCTTTGTTGAATGAGTTTTGAATTACATACTTATTAGCTGTTGACTGCTGTGAATCACGGCTCTGGTACACAAACACAGAGAGAGAGAGAGAGAGAGAGAGAAAAAAAAAAAAATCATGTATGTGAATGTTCCAGTCCTCTTCATTTGCTAAACCAGGAACTCTATAAGGTCATCCTCACCCCTTGAGGTAAAATCAGGAAATAAGATATTCACAACATTATCTCTCTCTCTCTCTCTCTCTCTCTCTCTCTCTCTCTCTCTCTGTACTTCTTCTCTCTTCTTCTCGTCCAATCGTTGTAGTACAAAAAGTATCAAAACAAACGTAAACATGAATAAATTGTCAACTGATTAGAAATAACTCCCCAGCAAAAGTCAGCCATGATTGACAGGCCTCACGGTTCGCGCGGAAACTAATACTGTATTTGGACGTAGAGAACAGACGGATAAATCTCTGTCTCTTGGGAAGTTCTCGACATCTGATGTGTTAAAACGTATGCTCGTCATTTGTAGTCGCTGGCTATATAACATTTTCAAATATTCAGTCTGGATTGTTCTTTGAACCAGAAAATGAAAATTTGGTATTTATTTGGAATAGAACCATTGTCAATCGATTGATTTTAGTTAGTGGTACATTTGAATAACTTGCATATGGATGCATGTTACGGCATTTATATTTCTATAGATCATTCGCTTTATCGTATAAAATGTACCCTCATGTAGACATGCATTTGATTCTGAATAAACGTACAAGTTTTTATGATTTAATCTTTTTATCATAATTAAATGAGATCAAATAAACTATACCTACATATGGAACTCGCACATGTACATTTCCTAGAATCTAAGGGCTTTATGCTATTAAACACACAGGAGGTAATATACTACATACACATAAATGCTCGCTCAAGGGCGCACATATTTATTTATTTATTATTTATTTATCTAATAGCTACATGCCATTTAATTAATGTTTTCACAAGCTGAGCCCATGTGCATATTTATGCATTAAAACATCTGATTATTACCGACATTCTAAATAAAACATGCAAATATATTGCGCAAATGCATGCTTGAATATTGACCAATTACATGCAGTTCATATTTACTAAACTTCCGCGAACACGTCATCTATAAATCCCTGTTCACTTTCAGTTGCCACGGGAATATTTGGTCAAACTGATGTTATTCTATTTAGATCTCTCTCAGTTCATAAGTGGTTGAATGAGTACATTTCCGATGCATATGTAAGTGTTTACATAATAAAATATGGAATGTTACTCCATATATATAAAAGACTAAAACTAAAGAGGTCAACCAGATTGCTTGCAGGAATGTGATCAGACCAGAGACGATAAAGTATGTAGGCTAAGTTGACGTGCCGTCACCTGTGTTCATTCATTTGTTTTGAAACATTAGTACAAGCTCCCTGCTTGAGACAAACACCGTGACCTATAGCTCAAGCGGCCTACGTGATTAGTAACTATGTCATCTGATTTGTATGTTCGTATGTAACTATGTCATCTGATTGTATGTTCGATATTCGAGCTACTGTCTGCTTGCTTTATGACTTGTACCGAGCTGGTAGTGGAAACAGAATAGAGTCAGCCATCATCATTGCAGACCTGTATCTCTTTACCTAAGCTTTATCATGTAGAGAGAATAGAATTAGCCATCATCATTGGCAGAAGCGATCAAGCTATCGTCATTAGAAGACATGTACAATCATACCTGATCTTCACCATGTAACTTCAGAAGAATATATGTATTTTTATACTTCGTGTTTTTCTACAAGAACCTCACATCATTGCCGATCATCTGAGTTTAACACATCGTCGTCATAACCAAAGAAGATAATACCGACTTCGTAAGTGATCTACAAACCCCAAGACACTCCAATGAATATGGAAGTGCAATACCAACCGACTTAGCGTAAGATTATCGCAAGTCTAACATTACCTCATAGGGCGCCTTATTATACAAGGCAACAGCCCTAAAAGTGGTGGCAGCGTACCAGAAGAACTCTACACGTCCTACGAAGAAAAACCAGAATAATAAATCATGTATCATCAGAACTCAACGACGACGGAAGCAGCAGATTCTTCAAGCAACCTAGTATCATCGTTTAGTGAGCGACTTCAGAAAACAAACAAGAACTCTTCAACAACGACGAAAGCAAGAGATTGCTTCAAGCAACTTAGTATCATCATTTAGTGAACAATTTCAGTGGTGAATAACTTCAAGAAACAAACCTGACGTGTCTTCTTCCTACGGCGACGCAAGTTTCGTCTCTCATTAGAATCATTCAAGAAAACATCGTTATTGAGCGTTTCCGGCACTTCAAGAAACAAACCAAACGCGTCTTCAGCATCGGATCTTCAAGGGCTCGAATCATCCAAACAACGCGCTAAAGACAGAAGGAGGCCAAGGCAGTGTGCGTTATCGGAACACCGTGACTTCCCACAAAAGCAAGCTAAGTACAATTTTTTTATTCATTTGGAGTAACTGAGTGTTTTCCTTTGCAGGTCGAATTTAGTTATTCTGTGGCTGAAGTTACGAGACATTCTTAATCTTACTTTTTTTTACAGAAAATTATCTACATCATTGAGATTTCGCTACTGTGAGTTTTTTATCTTTGATTGTCTGTTTCCAGAAGTTCTACTGAAATATCATAATCATATACTATGTTAATTTTATCATTTTGGGTGATTATTAATCCCTTACTTAACAAATCATATTAAACAGTGAATATGCGTTTACGCAGTGGACGTCTGTATTTATACAGATGCATGGATAGGGTCGTTAGGCACCGTAGTGATTAGAAAACACACAAAAACAAGTGGAACACCCGTACAAATCAGATTAAATTAGAGGTAACACTATTTCAGGTCATGACAATAAATGCTCCTTTGCAAAGTCTCGATCGCAGTTTTAGCCTTGATTTTTTGAGTTATATAAAATATCGAACCTCAATGACTCAACTTAACTTTAAAAATACGGCTGGATTGCAAAGAATAACATGTCTGTAAAAAACTTTCATTAGGCTAAATGCGCTGACCAGGATCCCTCACTATTTCAAATTTAGCAAAGAATGAAGTAAACAACAGCAAGTACACGATAACGCAGAAGAGATAACTTATTTAATAGTAATCGCTCAATTCTTTATAGTTCGTCATTCATACGTTCGTTGCTTATATGTAACTAGCAGCAACATAATGCTAAAAACATACAATACGTTGCCGATGGTAATAAAGAGAAGGATCCTAATTATAACAAAAAGAAATAAGTAAACAGTAAGCCCTTTCAGAAACAAACAAATCGTGCTTAAGCACTTGGGTACTGTGTCATCCAGTCAAGCGGTCAGGGTCAGTCAAAGCTGCCGAAGTGTTCAAAGCATAGCAAATTCCACACAATAAGCGACTCTAGCAGAGTGGGGAAAAGCGATGTTGGATCATACATGCCAATACCTTTTTGAATTAAAAAGGAATTTCCTATGAACATACGACCGTATCAAGTAAACAGAGCAGTTCTCGTTCTTTTAAATACTATAGTAATTATAATAGTGGTGGATTAAGCCCGACTGTAAGCGCCATAAAAATTAGAATATCTTGTTTTATTCCTTTAGTACACGCAATATCCTGTATTTACGGACTCACGTCTGTTTTTCGAACTTCCTATGAGAAGTCCGGATAAGCGAGCGCTTACAGATACCTCTATAGTTATAAAAAACATTGATCTGTATCTAGTGTAATTGTAAGATATCCATCTAGGGGTATACAAAATATTATATTACCTCCTGCAAAATAAGGCGTGTTTATCAAAGGAAAATTCTATAAACCTTCAAACATATTAAAATCCGTTTGAAACAAAAAGAGACAGTTAATCAAATAATAACTTATATAGAGGAACTAATACATTTGTCTCATAAATCGTGACATTGTTCAATGACCCAACAGAATTCTCCCACAACTGCAGTCGCAGTTTGCACGCAAAATCTCGAGAAGCATGCACCCTCGAATGTCTTAGTTCATGTAAAAAGACTTTGCTGGGATCTGAAATTTTAATCCTTCCCGACACTCTGAAATATAACAATTTCCGCGAACAAAGCCCTATACACGGTTGACTCGCAGCAACAAGTTAAATCTAGTGATCCACAAACGTATAAATATCGTGGATACGGAACTTATAAATATCGCATTTTTTATTTTTGCTAATTTTTAATCCCGCCCAACCAGTCGTAGATGAATCTCTCTTATACTCTATCTAAAGTAATATCCATAAAGTCATTCAAGCAGAGGTGATTCAGCAGAATTTTTTTTTATCTTTTATCTGAATACCAGATGTTTCTCCACAAGAGTGATCTCTGGGAAAAACGGATGTCATTGAAAACAAAATACGGTCTAAGGACAAACATAAAGCTATATACGTACCTTCGTATAGACTCTCAATGAAATTTCAAAATAGAGATAAATGACGAAGTTGAAAATAGTTAATAGGAGTCAATAGGAAATCAAATAAGCCCTATACATTTTTCCCTCAAACGTCATGCCATAAAAGATCGGACTTGGCATATCTGCGAGATTTCTGTCGCTTAAACAAGGAAACGACTCCCGATCGTTTCCAGTGCCATGACCGACGACATCTTATCTCTGTTAGGTTAGAATAAATTTTTTCACCAGCTTGGACTTACTTAAAAGCTTTTACCAGATACCATTACCTAAGTGATTGTACCTCATACACCGTTTTCAAGCACACTCAGGGGACATTATCAATTTTTACGTATGCCTCCGGCTTACGTTGCGCCCCAATTACAAATAGTGTTTGGAGACTTTTAGGGGATAACCTACATGCCTATATGGATGATCTTGTAATCTTTTCTAATACCTTAGAAGTACATTCACATAAACTAGAGCTAGTGCTACAGAGACAAAGACAAATAATCTCAGAGTAAAATATCTAAATGTGAGTTTTAAAAAACCGAACATGTTTATCTAGGTTTTATGTGTCTAGTCAAGGTCTTAAAGTAGTCCATGGTAGGTGTCGGCTATTCATACTTCCGGTACCTATTAACGTAAAAAGGGGATACAGCACTTTTGCGCTGTAGTGGGTTTATTCAATGTATGTAAATATGTACTCTCAATCATGACAGCTCCTTTAACCAGATCTTACGAAGAAGAGCGTAGATTATTATGGTCTAAAAGGCATCAACAGGCGTTCGATATCTTAAAAGCGGAATAATGCAGCTCACCTAACTTAAAAAATCCCTGATTTAAATAAGGAATTTTTTTTTTTTATTGCAAACAGACGCTCAGACCAAGGGGCAAGAGGGGTACTACTTCAGTAATATGATACCACAGTTCTTTCCTACAGCGTTTTATTCGTGTAAACTAAAGCCCCTCTGAAAGTAAATATCAGTAATAGGCAAGGAAGGGCTAGGTATCTTTAACTCACAGTACATTTAATTTTTAGTTCATGATCTATGGCTATCCTGATAAAGTCCTTACTGAACATGAGTCCTTTACCGAGTTTTTCAAAGGCTTTAATCACAGTCCAAAAGGAACTCGGTGACAAATGATCATTCAGGTCTTTGGAGCCAAGATAAGATATCTACCTGGGAAAGCAATTATCATAGCTGACGCATTATCCCGCTATCCCGCACCATACTGCAAGGAACCATTAATTGAACTAAAAAAAAGATATAGAAATATCCGTGTCCTATTGTTAAAATCGTATCTAAACAAGAAAATTCATTAACCCAAGAGATTTGCGAGCATTTGAAATATCTTGGGTCGGAGCGCCCGCGAACTGTTACGAAACTGAACAAAGCAAGAGTCAACAGCAATAAGCAAAAACAATAAAACACTTCGAACGGAAACAGGTCAGCGGCCCTAAGCAAACCAATAAACACTTTGAGCAGAAACCCTAAAGCAAAAGTATATTTAAAGTATGTGTATCAGAATTATGTAATCAAATGTAATATTATTTATATGTAGGTCCATGACGAGGAAAACCCGAAGAACACAGCAGGTGACTAACAACCAGGTAGTAATAATAATCTCTTTCATACCAATCGTCCTAAACTGGTTGCATTCTGTCATCCAGGGTTCCCTATTATGTCACAGAAAGCCAAATCACTATTTTACTGGCCTACAATGCTTACAGATATAAAAAGCACATAACTAATTGTAACACATGTCATGAAACAAGGGATACACTAAGACACCTGTCAGTTTAAGGGCCTATCACGTGCCAAATCAATCCTTGAAAGAATATACGTAGAATCATTAACAGAGTTTACGAGTCTGACAGAGGAAATAAACACTTCTTAGTGTTAATAGTTCCTTGACACGTTATATAGAATTAATAGCACTAAAAACAAACACCGCAATTGAGTGCGCTAGGAATATTTATGAGTGCTAAATCAGTAAACATGGAATTCAACACATGATAATCTGACCTCGGGTGGTGCAAATCAATAATAATCTCCCTAACGTCGTTGCTTGAATTCCTTTCCATTATGAAAAACCAATACCATATTTTATTCATCCAGAGTCAATCAGGTGGTAGAATAACGGATAAATAAAGAAAGTGGTCAATGTCTTACGAGTGATATTGGATCCGAACTGGATTATAGCGGTTCTCGCGGTTTTAAATACCTTTATCATTCATATCTTGTATCTATAGAATTGATACCGAAAGTAGCCTTATACGGTACGCCGCTAGAACACTTTCCACATATCAAGCCAACCATAATTTATCAAATATATATATAAAAAAATATATCAATAAATAAAATATAAAAAAAATTTAATAAATATGGATACAAGTGGAGTCAATATATACACTCCGTAAGAAGTCAGAAGGGTTACAAATTATAACAAAAAACAAAGGAATCACGATAAAATCAAAATAAGCAAAAAACGTAACCATAGGTAATTAAATATCCAAATATATATGTGTAAAGATTTGAACTCTAACCTAACGCTTTAGTAATGACAAATAAGCTAAAAGTTCAAACACATATCAAAACCTACTGACATATTGTCTGTCCCCGGTGATTTACATTTGTAGTAAAAAAATAAATAAATAAATAAATAAAATAAAATAAAATAAAAGTGATTTAAAGTCAGGAAGTCTAGAAGTGAAAATGTATATCTATGCGAATAATCTTATACAGGGCAAATAGTATATATAAAATTTGTATGGAAACCTTTTTTTCATTAGTTTGAATAAGGAATGTCTAATTCAACATAATTACTTTATTTACAATCATGCAGATTTTCAACATGAAACTAATATATTGTTCAATTTTGGTACTGTTTTTTTCAGACATTCTTTTCGTGTGGGTCGAGTATTAAAAAACAAAAAAAATTTATACTAAGTCGTTTCTTTACAGCAAGTAACGTAACTCTTAAGCTGGTGACGACGTCATTAGTCTAGAAGATGCCTGTCGTGTCTGCCGACTCATCACTGTTCTTTTTAACCTCAATAAACCGCTTGCGAAGCAGGTTGCTGGAGAAAGGAATGCTTAGCCCGAACTTCTCATGGGCAAGGCAGACGTTAGGTACAAGTGTCTATCCGCATGCGCAATGCAATTTTAGTTAAGGACTTGCAATCATTTTAAAATTACTGAACAAAACCCAAGACACTCCAATGAATATGGAAGTGCAATACCAACCGACTTAGCGTAAGATTATCGCAAGTCTAACATTACCTACATAGGGCGCCTTATTATACAAGGCAACAGCCCTAATACATCAAAACATCTCAATACATTTCCATCGCAGCTCTTAACACTTTCAGAAAGAGTAGACTAAAAGAGAATACCGTCTATTAAGGCGATCGAGATTCAGATGGCAAGCCTGTACCGAGGGGGGCACGGTGGGATGGGTTTGGGGGGGTGGGGGTGCTCGCCCAAATATTTCTTCTTCTTCTTCTTCCCAGCTTTTTCCCATTTTATATGGGGTCGCCGTTTCGGATGAGCCGATTTCTCTATTTCTATCTTGCGCTTCTGCCTCATCAATTCCCTTCTCATGTAAATCTCCTCTCACACAGTCCTTCCATCTCTTTCTTGGTCTCCCTCTCTTTCTTCTTCCTTGCACCTCCACTCCCATAGTATGTCTCCAGCCGTGGTCCTCATCTCCTCAACAGGTGTCCATACCCATCTCAGCCTCCCTCCTGCACTTTCTTTGATACTTCCACCACCTTAGTTGACCCCCTTATGTAGTCATTTCTGATCCTATCCACTCTTGTTACCCCAGACATCCACCTAAGCATTCTCATTTGCTGCCACATCCATCTTCTTCTGCTCTGCTTTTCTCATGCTTGCTGTTTCCGTACCAAATATTTCTGGCAGTCCATTAATTTTCGTGACTATCCTTTTGATTGAACTGTACTTACAAAGTGATAAATAACAATCTCTTGTTTTTTGGCAAGTTTTTTTTTTGTTATTTTTTTTATTTTTTTTAAACATTAACATTATTCTTAGTAGTACTTAGGAAATATAAGAGTGATGATAGGAATATGATATATACCTATATATGCAATGATTATAGAAGAAAAGGTCCAGCTTTTGGAAAAAAAAAAAAGACCCCCCGCCCCCGCCCACCACCATAAAAAAAACTCTGGCACATGGTTGGATGGAAGGGTGGAGATCAATAAGATCTCTGCTCATGACCTTCACTGTAGATAGGCATATGAATACTAAAGTAAAGGGAGACTTATAAGGTATCATCTTTCGAAGAAGTGGCGGTTTTGTCACTAACTTTTTTTTTTTTTTTGCCTGACAGCTTTATTGGCCCGCCTTTTTATTTCTTGCTTTCTTTGATGTGTGTGTGAGAGAGAGAGAGAGAGAGAGAGAGCTAAGAAAAATACAAATTACCAAGAAATTAAGAGAGAGAGGTAGCTAGGAAAAATACAAATTACCTAGATAAATAAAAATAAATAAATAAATAAAAATAAATGAAAATAAATAAATAAATAAATAAATAACCTAATCCGCCATCGGATCCATTATACCTTGGGAATAACTCACACCCAAAGGGTCAGGATTCAAATCTATGGCATTCTATAGGTTGGGTATGGTGACAGTGGCACTGTGGCACTCCGTCATGAGAGATTGGAATTGATTTTTGTCTACCGCTTATGATAAATCCAGGTGTTTTGCATTAAGAACCAAATTCAACTCATATTCTCTATAATGACTAAATACTACGTTTTTTACACAGAGCTATAACAAATTATGATTATTAATTCTCAAGCAATTCTTTTATATTGTATTTGTTTAATGTGAAATGATTTATAAACCCTTCTAAATGGAACTCTGCCCGCCAAGCGCACTGTCCCTGGCTAGGATTCCAATCAAGGAGAAGAATATAAATTGTCTTTGACTCAGGTGTTTATGTTCTTGTCGAATTCGGTCATCCTTCCATTACTTACTAATATTCAGTATGAATCATAAGTGAATCCAAAGGTGAATGCAAATATCTTTGCATCCTTCCTTCTCAATCACTTTTCTTTGACAAATATCAATACTTCATCTCAATTGGTGATTCGATTCGAGACGGGAAATCGGAATCTCGCTCAGAAACCCCTTTTCAATCTCTCTTCATTATCAAGGCTGGTAATATTAATCAAACAGAAAGATCTTTCCTGAACAGATTTTCAAACAGACTCGACCTCCAGAACTTAGTAGATCTCGCCCTACGTGACTCGTTGTTGACGACGACCAACGATCATTATAACCAGTGGAGCAAGTTTGCGCTGATAACGACAGGTTTGCGACGAGGGTTGTCCCCCTCCGCTCTTGAGAAATTTTATGATTGGGCAACCAATATGCGGTCTTATGCAAGACTGTCTCAAAGGCGGTTTCCCTCCTCCCTTTGTTGCTGCAATGGCTTTCAACTCCTGTGAACATTTAACTTCGAAAGTGATCATGAAAATCCCTGGTTATGATGATCTCGCTCCTCTGATGCATTTTTTAAAGTTTGTCTTTTTCAAAATACGCTGCTTTGTCTGTCATGTTCATTTGCAGTGATGTTCTGTTTCCTCCTTTGTGTTCTCTCTCTCTCTCTCTCTCTCTCTCTCTCTCTCTCTCTCTCTCTCTCTCTCTCTCTGTTTGATGGCTGCCGCTGAGATCTCCCCTCATTCGTAATTGTTCTGTGTAGTAAAGTTTGTTTTTGGAGCAAGTGCTAACTTTTTGGCCGAAAAGAAACAGGAAATTTCTCAGTCTACAGCTTTTTACCCTCAAATTAAAAAAAGGTAAATTTCAAATTAAAAAAGGTCAATTTCAAATTAAAAAGGGTCAATTTCAAATTAAAAAATGTCAATTTCAAATTATAAAAAAGGTCAGTTACAAATTGAACGAGGTCAATTTCAAATTGAAAAAGATAAAGATCAAATTCAAAAAGTTCAAATTCAAATTAAAATGAATAAATCAAATCACAATAAATGTACCACAATGAAAAAGAAAAGGTTTTCAAATGGTTTTACATGTGCGAAAAGCATAGCCCAATTTTAATGTGACCTAATTTTGAATTGGCCATTTATAATTTGAATTGACTTTTTTTAATTTGAGGATAAAAATCTGTAGAAATATGACATTTTCAGTCCCCACTCTTTTTTATCTTCGTCTTTATTCTTGCCATAGGCCTCCTGTGTGATCATAAAAGGCACAAGATTCCCTCCCCCGTCGGCCTCAGCTTAAAAAAAATCATATAACCAAGTCACCTCATAAAAGAAGACTAGCTGAAAGAAAATGTAATGTCTCAGTCTAGAAATATGACATTTTCAGTCTCCACTCTTTTGTTATTCCTTCGTGTTTATTTTTGCCAAAGGCGTGTTGGCAAATAGGCACAAGATTCCCTCCCCCGTCGGCCTCAGCTTTAAAAAATCATATAACTGGTTCGGCATTGATAGAGAGTATATAAGGCTAATGAAATGCCAATATGGTCCGGTCTTCCAATTTAGATACAGGAAAGAATAAGTTCCACAAAGTCACCTTCGTAAAATACTAGATACTTTTACATGAATGAATATTTCAATTGGCAAACTTAAAAAAAAGAGGAGTTTTTCCAACTTCCTATAATTCAATTCCATCTTTACTTGCAAGCCCAGTTTTCAGTTCTATGCTTTGCATTGATGGAAAACTTCAAGTTCATTGGAAAAATATATAAAATAATTTCACTGTGACACGTTAAGTCTTTCAGCATTTATCTTGGAAGCAGATTGATTGATTGCGGGTTTTTCTGGCGTCACAACTACCAAGGTCACAGACGCCGTCTTGGAAGCAGAATAGCCATATTTATTATCAACATAGTTTAACCAGACCACTGATCTGACTATCAGCTCCCATAGGGCTGGGCAGAGTATCCATAAAAAAACAGTTGCAATGGAATAGTGACAGCTTTATTCTTATGTCAATGGAAAGTGTCGTTTGCTGCATTGCTAGGCTATTGCTGACCATTGCTTATATGAAAAGTGCATTAAGACACAAATGGTCGTCAGGAGTAACGTCAATAGCCAATGCAGTTTCAATGACTGCTGCTTGATTTCCATTGACCTAATATTGGCAAGGGATTTCTCAAAGGCTTTGGAAAGATTTGACTGCTTATTACAAATCCCGTTCACTGGAGAGAGAGAGAGAGAGAGAGAAGAGAGAGAGAGAGAGAGAGAGACAGAACACAGACAGACAGACAGACAGAGACAGAGAGAGAGAGCGGTCGTGTTTTAAATCACGGTCAATTATGGTGGTAAATTTTTAACACTGGAATAGTGCGTGTATTGATTAAGAGAGAGAGAGAGAGAGAGAGAGAGAGAGAGAGAGAGAGAGAGAGAGTAAAAAAAAGAAAATAGTAGAAATAGTATCAGGAAATCGACGTTGTTAATTTAACAGGGAGGACACCAATAGCGTCAATTTCCCGATAATCCACCATTAGGGATGGCAGTATTAATAATAAATAACGCTCTCGCTGGAGACAATAATAGCAGATATTAAGAGAGATATTGTCGTTTCCAGGATATTCACATCAATGGCAATGCTATCGAATGGAATGAATTATCCACTTAAAAAAAAAGTCTTAAGAAAAAAACCAAAAAGAAATGTGATACAATCTTCCAGCTTCTTTTCAGCTTCGAAATTATTGTTATAGGTGGACGTTAATAGCGATTATGATAAGGAAAACACCCCCGATATGCCGTTACCTACGTCACCCAGATTGGAGAGAGAGATCGCGTCGGTCTGCGTGGCGGGGGCATAGCTCATTCGCGAGATGATTTCGGCGAAAATCTGTGGAAAGATGATTGCTATGGGAAATGGAAGCGTCGATTACATTTTGAGATGGATCCTGATCGGGTTGCAGGCCCCCAATATTATTTTTCGGAGGTTAGCTGTGTGTCTGTGTAAGTCGATTTTCAACATTATATAGAAGGAATTAAGCATTTTATCTTAATGCAAAGGCGGGAACGGGACGGGTACCCACATCGCCTTATTCCACCCAAGCTTGAGAATTATGGATTGTTGGGTACAGAGTAGGTCTACAGAGTGGGTCTAGAGAGGGTCCCCTTGGAAGTGAATGAAACAGAATATAACTCAAAGACCATGTCCTGGGACCTGTGAGGCCATTCAGCGCTGAAAATGAATTAGAGAGTAAAATGGTGTTAATGCCGTAGTGGGAGGAAGATCTCGCAGAAAGAAAATATGAAGGTAAGTACAGTAAAAAGGAATGAAAAGGCTTGCAGCTACAGGCCAAAGGATTCTGGGTTTAAGTTTTTTATGATATAATTTGAATCCTCTTATAAGGACGAGCTAAGGATTCTGGTTCAAGTTTTTTATAATATTAATTGAAATGAGGAGAGATAGAAGCAGAAAGAGAAAGGACAGTGGAAACAACTGGTTAATTAAACTTTAAATAACGCCAAGAAATCTAGTTAAAAAACATTGAGATAATACGTTGCTGAAATGAAAGACCCAAACTCATAAACAGAAGAGAATGTAACGGTTGAAAGGTTCATTTACGAATTAAACCTGAAGTCTGACAACAGCCAGGCCTCTTTCAAGTTATCACAAAACTCTCCTATCGAATATAAAAAATGATTCTGCCTCTGTTTGATCAGGTAAAAAAAGAAAGACAATGTCGCGATGTCGAATAAAGGCCAGATTCATTGTAGCTTTCAATATCGGATTTGTTTGCTCGCTGTGATAACAAGGCAAGAAAGAGCCTTCAGATGGAGTCCAGGACCGTGATTCCAGTTTCTCTCTTCTAATTCAGGTTTCATCAAAATCTCAGCCAACAGTGACTTGGAAGTTGATATGTGACATTCTATTTATTTCCTTACATTTTACCTTCCAGTTTTTTATCCAGTCTTAATATAGACCCTGTAGTTTATCCAGTCCTAATATAGATCCAGTTGTTTATCCAGGTTCTAATATAGATCCAGTTGTTTATCCAGGCCTAATATACTAGATCCAGATTTTTATCCTGTTCTAATATAGATCCAGTTGTTAATCCAGTCATAGATCAGTTGATTATCTAGTCCTAATATAGATACAGTTGTTTATCCAGGTTCAAATATAGATCCAGTTGTTAATCCAGTCATAGACCCAGTTGTTTATCCAGTCCTTATAATGATCCAGTTGTTTATACAGTCCTAAAATAGATCCAGAAGTTTATACAGTCCTAATATAGATCCAGTTGTTAATCCGGTCCTAATATAGATCCAGCTGTTTATCCAGTCATAATATAGATGCTGAGATATAGCAGAAATGTCATCTCCTTTTATCTTAGTTTCTAAATGGTTATCCAACCGAATCTTACGTGAAGTTCAACGTCTTGAATATTCTTCAACCGTTTTCCAGCTGATGAGATCTGACACCGTTTAATTCATACGTCTTGTTTATTTCAACTCCTAAATTTACATACAGCCATATTGTAGATGATAAGACAGCGGAATTTTGTTTAGTCTTTTTACCTTAGCCTCTACACATCCACCTAACCACACTGCTGTAATTGAGATGCAACATTTCTGTTTATTCCTTATTTAAAACCTTGTTATCGTTAATCCTGGTGCAAAAGTTGATTGATAACAATTATTTTCCTACCTTGATGAGAATACACAGTCATTTACGCCGTTAAACGCCATGTTACCGAACGTCAACGACTGTTGTAGCTTGATTTAATGCATACTCCTACAGAAAAGGTATTGTTTGGTATTTACGTAAAAAAAAAAAATAAGAATGAGAAATATCACTTTGGTATCCAGATTCTCTTCATAATTATCTCAGTAAGGAAATTCCCAGTCCAATTCACTGTTTGGAATCGATTCCGTAGCCTCTACTACATTTCCCACATAGGTCCACGAGTTCAGGTTAACGAATGTACTCTGATGAATTTTTCCAATTGCTTACTTTATTGCTTTATGAATGATAATAGAACATTATCGCAGGGCTGTATTGAAATGCTGACATTTAACCCTGATCACCCAGATTTACTCATAGTAACCTATTCGTGACTTGGGAGTCTGTTTTGTGATTTCGTCATGAGGCCTCCTATTTGAAGTGGGATCTTAGCAGCTTTAGACGTCACTGTCCACTTGCATGACCAACTCATTTCTCGGTGTTTTGTTTATACTTTAATTTAATTTTGTTTTTTGCCAGTTTATTTGGTCTTTACATAACTCTCCTTATTAGTCTGCAGGGTATTTGCTATTTTATAATGTGCTGATCTCATCAATACATTCTTATTTCCCTGTTTTATCCGTTCCCTCGTGTTTATCACATTCATTTTCACTACGTCACAACCCCACCCCCCATATACACCCACCCACCCCTATTTGCATAGGGCAACTTTTAAAGATGTAATCTTGTTTCAGGTCAAAAGTTTTATTTCAAATTTTGTGTATGACAGAATTAGAGAAAAAGGATGAATAAATATAATGAAATTTACATCAGATATGGGTATAATGCTCATTTTCAACCCTCATTATTACCGGCATATATATTTGCATAGGATCATTTTGAAAGACATAACCTTGTTACAGGTCAAACCTTTTATTTCAAATTTTGTGTATGACTAAATTAGAGAAAAAGGGTTGACGACTGTAATGAAATTTGCATCAAATATGGATAATCAGTGCTCAGACTAATACATTTTCAACCCAATTCATCAACCGTATATATTCTTGCATAGGATGATTTTGAAAAATTTAATCTTGTTACAGGTCAAAATTTTTATTTCAGTTTTGTGTATGACTGAATTAGAGAAAACGGAAGAATGAAAATAATGAAATTTACATCAAATATGGATAATTCAGTACTCAGGTACGATTCAAGTTTTCGTTTGCAGCTTCTCTGAAATAAAAAGAAGATAAACTCTGATACTGTAGCAAAATAAGAAACACCAGCAGTGTCAAGGCAAGCAGCTAGAAAGGTGACAAATGAAATTTGTCACATTAAAAAATTAAAAGAAGGGTGGGGTGGGTGGGTGTATATGGGGGGTGGGGTTGTGACGTAGTGAAATGAATGTGATAAACACGAGGGAACGGATAAAACAGGGAAATAAGAATGTATTGATGAGATCAGCACATTATAAAATAGCAAATCCCGCAGACTAATGAGGAGAGTTATGTAAAGACCAAATAAACTGGCAAAAAGCAAAATTAAATTAAAGTATAAACAAAACACCGAGAAATGAGTGGGTCATGCAAGTGGACAGTGACGTCTAAAGCTGCAAGATCCCACTTCATAATAGGAGGGCCTCATGACGAAATCACAAACGGACTCTCAAGTCACGAATAGGTTACTATGAGTAAATCTGGGTGATCAGTGTTAAATGTCAGTATTTCAATACAGCCCTGCGGTAATGTTCTATTATATCATTCTTAAAGCAATAAAGTAAGCAATTGGAAAAATTAATCAAGTACAGTCATTAACCTGAACTCGTGGACCTATGTGGGAAATGTAGTAGAGGCTACGGAATCGATTCCAAACAGTGAATTGGACTGGGAATTTCCTTACTGAGATAATTATGAAGAGAATTAGGTTACCAAAGTGATATTTCTCATTTTCTTTTTTACGTAAATACCAAACAATATATATATATATATATATATATATATATATATATATATATATATATATATATATATATATATACGTATATACCGGTAATAATGAGGGTTGAAAATGAGCAGTGTACAACGTATTAGTCTAACGTAAAACAAAAGAAAAAAAGTAAAAAACAGTTTCCAAACTTACCAATGCGGATGACATCCGATGCCATTGTTCCCGGAAGAACGAGGAGTGCCAGAAACATCCATCTCAGAGGATTAGACGAAGCGAAACCCGAACTTCTGTCAAAGAAGTCACAACTTCTCTCTTTTCCTCCGCATTTGTTTTCATTCGTAATTTGACTTCTTCTCCTCCTTCTTCTTCTTCTCAACAGCATTTCGGAAGCTCTCCACTTCCCTCGAATGAAACTCTTTATTCCTGTGCGAATTACGTTCTGCTTTTCATGGCGTTTACCGTGACTGAAACTATACTCGGTAAAACATTCGTTTTCATCGTATTTCGGTAGTTTTCATCACATTGTTGTGAAAATGCGTAATATTTCAGTGGCATTGTTATAATTTTTTTCTGCTACGTCTTTGAAGGTTATAATTTTTTGAGATTTTTATTATTTAATATAAAATGATGCTCAGTAAAAAAAAGTCGTTTTCATCATATTTCGGTAGTTTTGATCATATTTTCTGAAAAGCGTAATCTTTCAGTGTCATTGTTTAGTTTTTCTGAAAAGCGTAATCTTTCAGTGTCATTGTTTAGTTTTTCTAAAAGAAAAGCGTAATCTTTCAGTGTCATTGTTTAGTTTTCACCGTATTTTCTGAAAAGCGTAGGATTTCAGTGTCATTGTTTTCATTTTGTATGATACTTCTCTGAAGGTTTTAATTTCGTTAGTGTTTTATCCTTCATAAAATGATGTTCAGTAAAAAAGTCGTTTCATCAATATTTTTCTGAAAAGTTTAATATTCAGTGTCCTTGGTTTCATCTTTTTTGTTTTTGCTACTTCTTTGAAGGTTTTGAAACTCGTTAGCGTTTTACATTTTAGTCCTTCCTATGTCTCGTCGTGTTGCATTCTCATTATCAAAATTTTATTCGAAAAACCTGTTTCCAGTAACTTCGACTGGTTTCATTAGAATGTCAAGTAATACATTATTATCTCCTCACTGCAGTCCCGTGCTGAAGGTGGTTCCCGTGAGGCCATTCACTCACACACCAATTAACTAAGCTTCCTTCGACAATAAACGAAGGACTGATATTAAGGGAAGACAGAGTGAGACGTATGTTGAATATACATTAGGTGAGCGAGGAAATTCTGTACCTATTGCAACGTCGCTATTTCTCTTAGATTAATGAAATGCAAAATGGCCACTTCTAGTGCCGGATGGTTTTGTGTGTGCGTGTGTGTGTGTGTGTGTGTGTATGGATGAGTGCATTGTTCTGTAAGGATGACCTGAAATTAGTGCTACACTACATGATGGTTGCAAATATATGGATGGTTGCTTGATGTCTGCGTAGATGAACTGAAAATTGATGCTACACTGACGGAAGGTTGTGTGTGTAAGTGTGT
>NC_061093.1:58321995-58331874 GCF_015104395.2 Macrobrachium nipponense | reverse complement strand
ACACACTTACACACACAACCTTCCGTCAGTGTAGCATCAATTTCATGTCTTCTATGCAGACATCAAGCAACCATCCATATATTTGCAACCATCATGTAGTGTAGCACTAATTTCAGGTCATCCTTACAGAACAATGCACTCATCCATACACACACACACACACACAAAACCATCCGGCACTAGAAGTGGCCATTTGCCCCATTAATCTAAGAGAAATAGCGACGTGCAATAGGTACAGAATTTCCTCGCTCACCTAATGTATATTCAACATACGTCTCACTCTGTCTTCCCTAATATCAGTCTTCGTTTATTGTCGAGGAAGCTTAGTTAATTGGTGTGTGAGTGAATGGCCTCACGGGAACCACCTTCAGCACGAGACTGCAGTGAGGAGATAATAATGTATTACTTGACATTCTAATGAAACCAGTCGAAGTTTACTGGAAACAGGTTTTTCGAATAAAATTTTGATAATGAGAATGCAACACGAAGGGACATAGGAAGGACTAAAATGTAAAACAGTAACGAATTCAAAACCTTCAAAGAAGTAGCAAAAAAGATGAAACAAGGACACTGAAATATTAAACTTTTCAGAAAATATGATGAAAACTACAGAAATATGATGAAAACGACTTTTTACTGAGCATCATTTTAAGGTAAATAATAAAACATTTACGAAATTATAACCTTCAAAGACGTAACAGAAAAAATATGAAAACAATGACACTGAAATATTGCTCTTTACAGAAAATATGATGGAAACTATAAAAATATGATGAAAAGAATGTTTTACTGTGCATCCTTTTATAATGTATAAAACGCTAAAGCAATGAAAACCTTCAAAGAAAAAATTAAAAGAATGACACTGAAATATTAAATTTTTCAGAAAATATGATGAAAAACTACCGAAATATGATGTAAACGACTTTTTTTTACTGAGCATCATTTTATAGTAAATAAATAAAACTCTTAAGAAATTATAACCTTCAAAGACGACTAGCAGAAAAAAAAAAATTATAACAATGCCACTGAAATATTACGCTTTCACAACAATGTGATGAAAACTACCGAAATACGATGAAAACGAATGTTTTACCGAGTATAGTTTCAGTCACGGTAAACGCCATGAAAAGCAGAACGTAATTCGCACAGGAATAAGGAGTTTCATTCGAGGGAAGTGGAGAGCTTCCGAAATGCTGTTGAGAAGAAGAAGAAGGAAGAGAAGAAGTCAAATTACGAATGAAAACAAATGCGGAGGAAAAGAGAGAAGTTGTGACTTCTTTGACAGAAGTTCGGGTTTCGCTTCGTCTAATCCTCTGAGATGGATGTTTCTGGCACTTCTCGTTCTTCCGGGAACAATGGCATCGGATGTCATCCGCATTGGTAAGTTTGGAAACTGATACTTTTTTTTTTTTACGTTAGACTAATAAACGTTGTATACTGCTCATTTTTAACCCTCATTATTACCGGTATATATATATATATATATATATATATATATATATATATATATATATATATATATATATATATATATATATATATATATATATATATATATATATATATATATATATATATGCATAGGGTAACTTTTAAAGATGTAATCTTGTTACAGGTGAAAAGTTTTATTTCGAATTTTGTGTATGACTAAATTGGAAAAAAATATGAAATGAATATAATGAAATTTGCATCAAATATGGATAATTGCTCAGGCTAATACATTGTATACTGGTCATTTTCAACCCTCATTACCGGTATACAATTTTGCATAAGGTAACTTTTAAAGATGTAATCTTGTTTCAGGTCAAAAGTTTTATTTTCAAATTTTGTGTATGACTGAATTAGAGAAAAAGGATGAATAAATATGATGAAATTTACATCAGATATGGTTATAATGCTCATTTTCAACCCTCGTTATTACCGGTATATATATTTTTACATAGGGTCATCTTCAAAGATTTAATCTTGTTGCAGGTCAAAATTTTATTTCAAATTTTGTGTATGACTAAATTGGAGAAAAGGGATGAATGAATATAATGAAACTTACATCAGATATGGGTATACTGTTCATTCTCAACCCAATGCATTACCAGTATATATTCTTGCTTAGGGTCATTTTGAGATATGTCATTTTGTTCAGGTCAAAAGTTTTATTTCAAATTCTGTGTATGACTGAATTAGAGGAAAAGGATTAATGAATATAATAAAATTTTAATTCAAATATGGATCCAATCAGTGCTCAGGTGCGATTCAAGTTTTCGTTTACAACCTCTCTGAAACTAAAACAAAATAAACTCTGATACTAAAGCAAAATAAGAAACACCTGCGTGGTCAAGGCAAGCAGCTTTAAGAAAGGTGGCGAAAAAAATTTTGTCACATTAAAAATCAAAAGAGGGGTGGGGGGTGGGTGGGTGGGTGGGTGGGTATGGGGGTGGGGTTGTGACGTAGTGAAAATGAATGTGATAAACACGAGGGAACGGATAAAACAGGGAAATAGAATGTATTGATGAGATCACCACATTATATAGCAAAATACCCTGCAGACTAATAAAGGAGAGTAATGTAAAGACCAAATAAACTGGCAAAAAAGCAAAATTAAATGAAAGTATAAACAAAAACACCGAGAAATGAGTGGGGCATGCAAGTGGACAGTGACGTCTAAAGCTGCTAAGATCCCACTTCCAAATAGGGGTCCTTATGACGAAATCACAAAACAGACTCCCAAGTCACGAATAGGTTACTATGAGTAAATCTGGGTGATCAGGGTTAAATGTCAGCATTTCAATACAGCCCTGCGATAATGTTCTATTATCATTCATAAAGCAATAAAGTAAGCAATTGGAAAAATTCATCAGAGTACATTCGTTAACCTGAACTCGTGGACCTATGTGGGAAATGTAGTAGAGGCTACGGAATCGATTCCAAACAGTGAATTGGACTGGGAATTTTCTTACTGAGATAATTATGAAGAGAATCTGGATACCAAAGTGATATTTCTCATTCTTATTTTTTTTTTTTACGTAAATACCAAACAATACCTTTTCTGTAGGAGTATGCATTAAATCAAGCTACAACAGTCGTTGACGTTCGGTAACATGGCGTTTAACGGCGTAAATGACTGTGTATTCTCATCAAGGTAGGAAAATAATTGTTATCAATCAACTTTTGCACCAGGATTAACGATAACAAGGTTTTAAATAAGGAATAAACAGAAATGTTGCATCTCAATTACAGCAGTGTGGTTAGGTGGATGTGTAGAGGCTAAAGGAAAAATACTAAAAAAATTCCGCTGTCTTATCATCTACAATATGGTCGTATGCAAATTTAGAAGTTGAAATAAACAAAGACGGATGAATTAAACGGTGTCAGATCTCATCAGCTGGAAAACGGTTGAAGAATATTCAAGACGTTGAACTTCACGTAAGATTCGGTTGGATAAACATTTAGAAACTAAGATAAAAGGAGATGACATTTCTGCTATATCTCAGCATCTATATTATGACTGGATAAACAGCTGGATCTATATTAGGACCGGATTAACAACTGGATCTATATTAGGACTGTATAAACTTCTGGATCTATTTTAGGACTGTATAAACAACTGGATCATTATAAGGACTGGATAAACAACTGGGTCTATGACTGGATTAACAACTGGATCTATATCAGAACTGGATAAACAACTGGATCTATATTAGGACTAGATAAACAACTGGATCTATGACTGGATTAACAACTGGATATATATTAGAACTGGATAAACAACTGGATCTATATTAGGCCTGGATAAACAACTGGATCTATATTAGAACTGGATAAACAACTGGATCTATATTAGGCCTGGATAAACAACTGGATCTATATTAGAACTGGATAAACAACTGGATCTATATTAGGACTGGATAAACTACAGGGTCTATATTAAGACTGGATAAAAAACTGGAAGGTAAAATGTAAGGAAATAAATAGAATGTCACATATCAACTTCCAAGTCCCTGTTGGCTGAGCGTTTGACTGAAACCAATGATAGAGAGAGAAAATGGATTCACGGTCCTGGACTCCATCTGAAGGCTCTTTCTTGCCTTGTTATCACAGCGAGCAAACAAATCCGATATTGAAAGCTACAATGAATCTGGCCTTTATTCGACATCGCGACATTGTCTTTCTTTTTTTTTTACCTGATCAAACAGAGGCAGAATCGTTTTTTTTTTTTTTTTTTTTTTTTTATTTGATAGGAGAGTTTTATGATAACTTGAAAGAGGCCTGGCTGTTGTCAGACTTCAGGTTTAATTCGTAAATGACCTTTCAACCGTTACATTCTCTTCTGTTTATGAGTTTGGGTCTTTCATTTCAGCAACGTATTATCCCAATGTTTAACTAGATTTCTTGGCGCTATTTAAAGTTTAATTAACCAGTTGTTTCCACTGTCCTTTCTCTCTTTACTTCTATCTCTCCTCATTTCAGATTAATATTATAAAAACTTGAACCAGAATCCTTAGCCTCGTCCTTATAAGAGGATTTCAGATTAATATTATAAAAACTTGAACCAGAATCCTTAGCCTGTAGCTGCAACCCCTTTCATTCCTTTTACTGTACTTCCCTTCATATTTTCTTTCTGCGAGATCTTCCTCCAACTACGGCTTTAACACCATTTTACTCTCTAATTCATTTTCAGCGCTGAATGGCCTCACAGGTCCCAGGACATGGTCTTTGAGTTATATTCTGTTTCCTTCCCTTCCAAGGGCAGCCCTCTCTAAACCCACTCTGTAGACCTACTCTGTTCCCACCAATCCATAATTCTCAAGCTTGGGTGGAATAAGGGGATGTGGGTACCCGTCCCGTTGGCCTTTGCATTAAGATAAAATGCTTAATTCCTTCTATATAATGTTGAAAATCGACTTACACCAGAAAACACCCAACTAACCTCCGAAAAATAATATTGGGCCTGCAACCCGATCAGGATCCATCTCAAAATGTAATCGACGCTTCCATTTCCCATAGCAATCATCTTTCCACAGATTTTCGCCGAAATCATATCTCGCGAATGAGCTGATGCCACACAGACCGACGCGATCTCTCTCTCCAATCTGGGTGACGTAGGTAACGGCATGTCAGCGTGTTTCCTTATTATAATCGCTATTAACGTCCACCTATAACAATAATTTCGAAGCTGAAAAGAAGCTGGAAGATTGTATCACATTTCTTCTTTTTTTTAAGTCTTTTTTTTTTTTTTAAATTAGATAATTCATTCCGTTCGATAGCATTGCCATTGATGTGAATATCCTGGAAACGACAATATCTCTCTTAAATATCTGCCATTATTGTCTCCAGCGAGAGCGTTATTTATAATTAATACTGCCATCCCTAATGGATTATCGGGAAATTGACGCTATTGGTGTCCTCCCTGTTAAATTAACAACGTCGATTTCCTGATACTATTTCTACTATTTTCTTTTTTTTACTTTTTTTTTTACATGATTGCTACGAGAGAAGGACCCTTGTTGGCGTAAGAATAACTTGAACGAGCACCATAAAATACTGACAGCTGTTCGATTAGTGGAGAATATTTTGTCCATCGGCAGTTCTCTCTCTCTCTCTCTCTCTCTCTCTCTCTCTCTCTCTCTCTCTCTCTCTCTCTCTTAATCAATACAACGCACTATTCCAGAGTGTTAAAAATTTACCACCATAATTGACCGTGATTTAAAACACGACCGCTGCTCTCTTCTCTCTCTTTCGTCTCTCTCTCTCTCTCTCTCTCTCTCTCTCTCTCTCTCTCTCTCTCTCTCTCCAGTGAACGGGATTTGTAATAGTAGCAGTAAAATCTTTCCAAAGCCTTTGAGAAATCCCTTGCCAATGTTAGGTCGATGGAAATCAAGCAGCAGTCATTGAAACTCCATTGGCTATTGACGTTACTCCTGACGGCCATTTGTGTCTTAATGCACTTTTCATATATGCAATGGTCAGCAATAGCCTAGCAATGCCGCAAACGACATTTCCATCGACATAAGAGTAAAGCTATCACTATTCCCATTGCAACTGTTTTTATGGATACTCTGGCCAGCCCTATGGGAGCTGATAGTCAGCTCAGTGGTCTGGTTGAAATATGTTGATAATAAATATGGCTACTCTGCTTCCAGTCTATCCGAGGTTTAATCTTAAGAGCCAAGATAAATGCTGAGACTTAACGTCTGTCAAGAGGAAATTGTTTTATATATTTTTCCAATGAACTTGAAATTTTCCATCAATGCAAAGCATAGAACTGAAAACTGGGCTTGCAAGTAAAGATGGAATTGATTTATAAAAAGTTGGAAAAACTCCTTTTTTTTAAGTTTGCCAAATTGAAATGTTCATTCATGTAAAAGTATCTAGTATTTTACTAAGGGGACTTTGTGGAACTTTTTCTTTCTTGTATATAAACTGGAACACCGGACCATATTGGCATTTCATTAGCCTTACATACTCTATCAATGCCGAACCAGTTATATGACTTTTTTAAAGCTGAGGCCGACGGGGGAGGGAATCTTGTGCCTATTATGAACCCACACGCCTTTGGCAAAAATAAACACGAAGGAATAAAAGAGTGGGGACTGAAAATGTCATATTTCTAGACTGAAACATTTCATTTTCTTTTCAGCTAATCTTGTTTTACCAAAGTGACGGGGGCGGGGAAGGAATCTTGTGCCTTTTATGATCCCACAGGTTTATGGCAGGAATAAACACGAAGATAAAAAAGTGGGGACTGAAAATGTCATATGTCTACAACTTATTACCCTCAAATAAAAAAAAGTTCATTTTCAAATTAAAAAGGGTCAATTCAAAATTAGATCACATTAAAATTAGGATATGCTTTTCGCACATGTAAAACCATTTTTTGTATTGAGGTACATTGATTGTTTTTTTTTGTAATTTGAAATTGATTCATTTTAATTGTAAGTCCATGTTTTTTAATTCAATTTTCACCATTTTTAATTTGAATTTGATTTTTATCTTTTTTAATTTGTAATTGACCTTTTTTTATTTATTTGAAATTGACATTTTTTTATTTTAAATTGACTTTTCTTTAATTTGTAATTGACCTTTTTTTATTTGAAATTGACCTGTTTTTTCTTATAATTGACATTTTTAAATTCGAAATTGACCTTTTTAAATTTGTAATTGACCTTTTTTAATATGAAATTGACCTTTTTAGATTTGCAATTGGCCTTTTTTTTTTTTATTTGAGGGTAAAAAGCTGTAGACTGAGAAATTTCCTTTTTCTTTTCAGTCAAAAAGTTAGCACTTGCTCCAGAAACAAACTTTACTTTACGACACAGAACAATTACGAATGAGGGGAGATCTCAGCAGCTATCAAACAGAGAGAGAGAGAGAGAGAGAGAGAGAGAGAGAGAGAAGCACAAAGGATGAAACAGAACATCACTGCAAATGAACATGTCAAACAAAGCAGCGTCATTTAAAAAATAAGACAAACTTTAAAAAATGCATCAGAGGAGCGAGATCATCATAACCAGGGCTTTTCATGATCACTTTCGAAGTTAAATGTACACAGGAGTTGAAAGCCATTACAGCAACAAAGAGAGGAGGGAAACCGCCTTTGAGACAGTCTTGCATAAGACTGCATATTGGTTGCAATCATAAAATTTCTCAAGAGCGGAGGGGGACAACCCTCGTCGCAAACCTGTCGTTATCAGCGCAAACTTGCTTCATTGTTATAATTATCGTTGGTCGTCGTCAACAACGAGTGACGTAGGGCGAGATCTACTAAGTTCTGGAGGTCGAGTCTGTTTGAAAATCTGTTCAAGAAAGATCTTTCTGTTTGATTAATTTTACCAGCCTTGATAATGAAGAGAGATTGAAAAGGGGTTTCTGAGCGAGATTCTGATTTCCCGTCTCGAATCGAATCACCAATTGAGATGAAGTATTGATATTTGTCAAAGAAAAGTGATTGAGAAGGAAGGTGGATGCAAAGATATTTGCATTCACCTTTGTATTCACTTATGATTCATACTGAATAATTAGTAAGTAATGGAAGGATGACCGAATTCGACAAGACAATTTATATTTTTCTCCTTGATTGGAATCCTAGCCAGGGACAGTGCGCTTGGCGGGCAGAATTCCATTTGGAAGGATTGATAAATTATTACACATTAAACAAATACAATATAAAAGAATTGCTTGAGAATTAATAGTCATAATTTTTTATAACTTTCTGTAACAAATGTAGTATTTAGTCATTATAGAGAATATGAGTTGAATTTGGAATTATCAGAAGCGGCAGACAAAAAATCAATTCCAATCTCTCATGACGGAGTGCCACAGAGCCAGTGTCACCATGCCCAACCCACAGAATGCCATAGATTTGAATCCTGACCCTTTGGGTGTGAGTTATTTCCAAGGTATAATGTATCCGATATTGGCTGGATATTTATTTATTTTTATTTATTTGTATTTATTTATTTATTTTTATTTATTTATCTATTTTTATTTATCTAGGTAATTCGTATTTTTCCTAGCTATCTCTCTCTCTTAATTTCTAGGTAATTTGTATTTTTCTTAGCTCTCTCTCTCTCTCTCTCTCTCTCTCTCTCTCTCTCTCTCTCTCTCCCTTCAAAGAAAGCAAGAAAAAAAAAAGGCGGGCCAATAAAGCTGTCATGCAAAAAGAAAAAAAAAGTTAGTGACAAAAGATGATACCTTATAAGTCTCCCTTTACTTTTGTATTCATCTGTCTACTACTGTGAAGGTCAAAGGTAGAGATCTGATTGATTTCCATCCTTCCATCCAATCCTGTACCTAGAGTTTTTTTATGGGGTAGGAGGTGGCGGGGTGTCTTTTCCCCGAACTGGACCTTTTCTTCCATAAATTTCATTGCATATATAGGTATATATCATATTCCTATCATCACTCTTATATTTCCTATGTACTACTAAAGAATGATGTTAATGTTTAATAAAAAAAAATATTTAAAAAATCTTGCCAAAAACAAGAGATTGTTATTTATTACTTTGTAAGTACAGTTCAATCAAAAGGATAGTCGGAAAATTATGGCTGCAGAAAATTATGGACTGCCAGAAATATTTGGACGAGCACCCCCCCCCCCCCCATCCCCATCCCAACCTGCACCGCCCCCCTTGGTACAGTCTTGCCATCTGAATCTCGGTCGCCTTAATAGACGGTATTCTCTTTCAGTCTACTATTTCTGAAAGTGTTAAGAGCTGCGATGGAAATGTATCGAGATATTTGTGCATCGGGAATGTGCTCATTCACCACTATGAACTGAGAGAGATAAATAGAAATAACATCAGTTTGACCAAATATTCCTTTGGCGACTGAAAGTGACAGGGATTTATAGATGACGTTTTCGCGGAAGTTAGTAAATATCAACTGTATGTAATTGGGCAAATATTCAACATGCATTTGCGCAATATATTTGCATGATCATGTTTTTAATGCATAAATGTGCACATGAGTTCTACTTGTGAAAACATTAATTAAATGACATGTAGTATAAATAAATAAATAAATATGCGTACCCATGAGCATGCATTTATGTGTATATACCTCCTGTGTGTTTAATTAGCATAAAGCCGTTAGATCTAAGAAAATGTGCAAGCTACATATGTAGGTATAGTTTATTTAATCTCATTTTAATTATGATAGAAAGATTAAATAATAAAAACTTGTGCGTTATTCGGAATCAAATGCATGTCTACATTAGCATACATTCTATACGATAAAGCGAATGATCTATGGAAATATAAATGCGTAACATGCATCCATATACAAGTAATTCAAAATGTACATTAACTAAAATAAATCGATTGACAATGTTGCTATTCCAAGTATACCAAATCTTCATTTTCTGGTTCAAAGAACAAATCCAGA
>NC_061093.1:58286995-58316995 GCF_015104395.2 Macrobrachium nipponense | reverse complement strand
CGCAGCTGATTTTCTTTCCATTAGCTGCTGAGAAAGTATAATTATGTACATTCCACTAGAACTCTAAATCTAATTAAATTCTCGTGGAAAGACTTCCGTTCATTGTGACAATGTCGTACATTCTGTAGGTCACGGTCACCAAACTTAATATTGAGGCTATAGAGCCATTCAGTGAATGATTGCCCTTCTCTTCAATATTCTATTATGTATCAAAAATATTAGTCCTATATTTCTATCTAAGATAGACTGCATATTTAGTGCTAATAACAATAAAAAATGCTATGAATATCTCAACATTCTAACATATTCCATAAAACAACGATGTGCGGGCTTGATATATATTTTTTAACACCTAACTTGACTGAGCAAGTCAGTATTACTAAGGTAGATTCACATCAACCGTGCATCTAATGTCTAGGCCTGTCCCTTACGACGCTCCTGATTGGTTGTTGATAAGTCAGTCACAGGGCTGGAAACTCTCAGTCTCTCTCGAGAGTTCACATAGCGAGGGAAGGATGTATGCTCCACCTCTCTTGAAGGATACGTCTTTCAAAAGTATCCCTCAGGAGAGTTTGAACATACAGCCTGCCTATGTGAACTATCGAGAAAGACTGAGACGAGTTTTCCAGCACTGTGATTGGCTTATCAACAGCCAATTAGGAGCGTCGTAAGGGGACTGGCTCAGACATTAGATGCACGGTTGATGTGAATCTACTATAGGAATGATTTTATTTGACACACTACTTGAATAAGAAAAACAGGTTTTTATTGATTTATATTGTAATCTTTTAACGCCCTACTTGACTGAGAAAACGGGTTTGCATTTGGCTAATATAATCTTTAACACTGAACTTGATCTAGCAAATCAGTGATACTTGGATTTGGGATATTCTTGAATAAACTGTCTCTCTCTGATTTTAAATGTTCAATGATATCCATTTCTTTATCAACATACCTGTTTCAGCGACCATGGACACATACATAATTTTCACCCCCCCCCCCACTCTGCTCTCTCTCTCTCTCTCTCTGTCTCTCTCTCTCTCTCTCTCTCCTTGTGTGGTTATCTTTGCATAATGCATCGAATCTCTGGGATTTTTGAGTCTTTACACTCCCTTCCATATTTGGTATATTTACACACTCTCTCTCTCTCTCTCTCTCTCTCTCTCTCTATCTTCTCTCTCTCTCTCTCTCTTTCATATAGTGGGAATAAATATGAAACCTATCATTGGATTAAATGCCGTGAAATGTAGTAAAAGTGGTATACAAGAGAAAATGAAAAAAAAAAAGAGTAAGAGGTAGAGAAGAAACAAGCAAATTTAATGTTGCATTTCTAAAAAATAAAATCAGGAAAAGGCTCAAAAGCGCTTGTTAGAATTCTACTCCAAAAAGATCCTATAAAGGATGCCAGATGATCCTCACCTCGTGATATTCCCGAGAATATCTTATTCGCGCATTTTGGACCCAGGTTTAGAAAGAGTTCACCGAGCGTATTTGGTATCGACTTATTCGAACATTCAGTTACAGCGTTCATCATTATTATTCAATTTTGGCAATCGACCTATGCATGCAAGGAACCCTGTCGCTATAAAAGTATAAATTATCATTATCAATTCCATCCCATGATAATTACAACGAAATATCAGTTTTGTCTTCGGATTAACACTTTTTATGACGAATTTAAGGAACAATGAGGTATACAAATACACAATTCTCTCGTTGATATGAAGAAAATATTCACAAGGAACAAACCCGATGAGTTGAGTTGAATATAGAATTTAGGCCAAAGGCCAAGCACGGGACCTATGAGGTCATTCAGCGCTGGAATGAAAATGGACAGTAAAAGGGTTGAAAGGTGTAACAGGAGGAAAACCTCAAATCATTCGCACTATGAATCATCAAGTGTTAAGAAAGGGAGGGAAATAGATGAAGAAAGAGAACATGAAAGGAGGTGTCGTAAAATGAACGAAAGTGGTTGCAACTAGGGGCCTAAGGAAGGCACGCTGGAAAGAATATTAAATAATGCCTACAGTGCACCACATGAGGTCCACTGATTGCACAACTCCCCGATGGAGACACAAACACAATTGGACATGAAGTTGACAAAAGCCACAGACCTGAAGGAGAAAATATGATGCAAAGCAACGCAATAACAAATAAAAATAAGCCAATAAACAGATAAATTTTTGTTTCTATAAAAATAGATTCCAAAAAGCTCATGACTGTAGAACACAACTCTTGTTATACATTGCAACACTTCCATTCTATCCACTTTTAAGAGAAATCTTATATATAAAGTCAGATATAAAAAAGATGCTGATATTCTGTTCGATTGCCTCTGTTTTCCTTCTTATCATTAACAGGCTTTCTATCTTGCTTTGAAATTTCCAGCTCTAACACCAGATAATACACCAATCAATAGCCTTTCTCGCTCTCATATAGATCTTACATGCACAAGGAGCCATCAATGGATATTTTAGAAAAGACCATAGTGTGCGAATGAAATAAACAATCAAATCAATAAGAAATAATTGGAAGGGCTAAAAAATCACTGTCAATACATTTAGAATTGGCTTTTATTAAAGCATAAAAATCAACTCTGATTAAAATGAAAAAATTATTTTCGCTACTAAACACTACTGCTGTAAGCGCTTCACTACTGTAGGTAAAGCATGCAGTTGCTGTATAGCCTGATGGCCCCTGACAGACCACCTGGAACCCTCTACTGATTGTTAAGATGACCCCTTTTTCTTTCCTCTACTGGATTGTTAGGATGCCCCATTTTCTTTCCTCTACTGGATTGTTAAAAATGACCCATTTTCTTTCCTCTACTGGATGTTAAGATGACCCACCCATTTTCTTTCCTCTACTGGATTGTTAGGATGACCCATTTTCTTTCTTCTACTGGATTGCTAAGATGACCCATTTTCTTTCCTCTACTGGATTGTTAAGATGACCCATTTCCTTTCCTCTACTGGATTGTTTGGATGACCCATTTTCTTTCCTCTACTTTATTACCATCTCTTGATTCACTGCCAACGAACACTTACCCAACTGACGACTAACCGTTGGCAATGGCTTTAGTGGTATGAATTTTATTATGATAAATTTCTGAAATGTTAGCGATGGAATCGACTTTGGATTTGTGGCTAAACTCCGCCTTTCTTGTTTTCTCCGGACGTTTTGTCGAGATTCTGACAAGAGATATATATTAGCAACATTGATGAATTGTAAGAAGGTATTTAGTCCAACAAAATTCATGAAGTAATCTGGTCATGTTTCCGTTGAATAATGGTTAGGAGAATTATTGTTGTTACTTTTTAATTATCATAAGTTAAACAGACGTTCATTTATTTAATCGAAGTAAAACGTAAATATTCACAGAACGACAAGGTTGTATTCAGCACTGGAAACTTAAAAAAAAAAAAATCGTCCGTAACTTTAAGGCAAAGGGGTAACAACGATAAAACAAAAAAAGTGGAGTATAATACCCAAATCAATGAAAAAAACAAGAATAACGATAACTACGCATAGATATGGTATAAAGAAAGGGGCAATTCCATAAGAGAAAGGACGGGCACAAAGAAACCATTTTTCTGTCCCAGAAGGCACTTCTTTTGAGTCGTTCAAAGGCCTGAATGCATGAGAGAATCCGCCCTGGCCAATTTCGAGTTGAAATAGCTTCGGATTCCATCTCAGGTGACGCTTCCTTCAACGTATCGTTCGTAGAGGGTCACATAGAAAAGAGAAGCCAAAGACACTAAAATGTACTTTTATTTATGCCTAATTTCCATGTTTTATCTGGAAGGTCTTTCTTCGGGCCTTCTTTGTTTCACCAAAAGGACATGTTTTCAGAAGATACAGACACGAGTATTTTTCAGGAATAACTTGGAAAGCTTGAACACAAATACGCTTGATTTTTATTTCTTTAATTTTCTATGTTGACATTAGGGGACGTCTAATCTGCCAATATCTTGCTCCTGCACGAGAGCATTTTTATCAACTTAAGGTTGCCAACTACATTGAGAAAGTAAAGAAACATGTTAAACAAGACTAAGAAACTAGGTATCATTACGCCTGAATTCAATGGAAGAGGGAATAGGGCGGTATTCAACCTATCTAATTAAAATTTAATCAAAAGAGAGGGCTTTTTTTCATTGGGCTTGGATTTTTCGCTTGCCTGTTGACTTACACACCTCCTATTATGGAATATTTTCTACCATTTGAAATTTTTTCAACGAAAACACTTCTCTGAATGCTGACCTTTCTAAGCTTCAGAACAACCCTATCTAACATTTGGCCAAAGTAATTATAGCAAAATGAAACCAAGTGGACATATTACGTTACAAACAGGATAAATCGCACATCATATATATACTAAACCTGACAAAGGCAAGAAAGAACTGTCATAATGAATGTAACGGATTATATAACGATGAAAACAGTTCTAAAGGTTGCTACGAAGCTGAGAATACTGGATGATATCGTAAGACAACAAACTAATTTTCAGAAACGAGGACAGAATAAACCGGTTCTCCAAAACTTTTAAGATAATAAAACGATAAACCAAACAACCAACAACGAAAATCTATTATGTACAAGGCTCCTCATTGGGTGTTATGTATGTCGTACCAAAAATACACAAAGGATTGGTATCCCTTTGAGACCCATCCTATTATCCTACACTACAGGAGTTTATAAAATAGCTAAATTCTTGACAGCTCTACAAGGATTTTCCAAAAGAATATATAACCAGCTCTGATTTTGAGAACAGCATTTTATGCCAGGACCCTGACCTAACCATGGTAAGCTTCAATATTGAAGCACTGTTCCTAATATACCTAGGGGGAGAAAACTCTATGCTTTTGGATATTGTTTTATAATTTTAAATTAAAATACAATATCATCACTCTCATAAGTAACCTCGCTCCTACAAAATGCTATAAAAACCTAAAATAGAGCTGGAAATTACTCCAGGAAATAACCTTTAAAGGGATTTTCAATAACAACCATAATCCATCGGACGTATTATTTAAATAGGTCAGTTACACTATCAAGTAAGTTTTTTCACCCACCTTGTGCAGTTTATTCAGCACAGAGACAAAGATATACGTCAAAGTATCTAACATGATTGGTAGTTTTTTACCCCTTAGACAATCTTAAACCACCATTTCCCATAAGTGCGTGAGAGTCACTTGTGTGAACCCTAGACCTATCGATGGCTTCCGAAGACAGAAGTTGCTCTCTCTGATGTAATCTTTACTATGAAAAGTAATACGAATGACGGTACATTAAGAATTACAGGGGTTGCAGCTAGGGCCGATGGCTCGCTTATGGAACTAATCCCCTGCAAAGTCTAAGTCCACTATGGTTCACTGTCGTTTATTTACTTGATTAGGACGATTTCGTCCTACCACTCCAAATCTTGCAACAGTTTTTCCTCAAGTCTTAATCTTATAAGAAATCTCTAGGTACCTACTTCACTCAGGACGACCAGATCAGTTCTGGCCTTTAGTTGCTAGGCGAATTTCTGTACTTCTCCATATTTATATAAACTCACCATCTGGTATGGACGGTAATCCCTCTCGTATGGTTAGAAAGGTCGTTTATACAATCACAACTAAGTAAAAGTCAAAACCGTTGTAATCAACCCTTAATACCATTTAACTAACGTAAATTCTGAAAGTTGTATTTAAGTTTTATTGATAAAGGCTTTTAAAAGCATAATCCATTTATGACGACTTTTAAGGGAAACTTCAAAATCACTACCATCAAACCCATGACAGCATGAAAAGGTGCACACGTTCAGATATGCAAACGCAATTTACATATGAAACAAAACATTTTTCGGGGAAAATAAAATCGTGAAAGACAATTAGAGTTCATGAATCACAAGTTTGATTGTCGAGGAAATCGTTCACAAATCTTCGGCGTGTGCAGTAGCCTTGAAACTCCAGAGACATACTTATTACAGCACGTAACCGGCATACAAGTGCCGTTAATGTAGGATAAGAAGATATCTGCTATTGTGGAATGTGATTGAGCCTCTGTCTATTTATCGACTCCACTAGATACTCGTCAATCTGCAATGCAAGACAAAGCATCAGACAAGGCAAGGTTATTCAGTGCAAGACGTCAACCCTAAGCATTTTAACCTAAATGAATTCTTTAAGTTACTTATAAAAAAGATTGACCTGAAAATTAAAGAAAAAATAAGTTCTTACTTTATATCATTTTAACGTTATATCATTCAACACGTTGAAGAGTTTTTTTCTTAACATCTGTCAAGATTATTATAAGATCACTATTTTAGTCAAGTTTCTAATAACATAAAGGAAAAACCAAATCTGGAAGGTGACCCTTTACTCGCCAAAAAACCTAAATACTAAAAAGTGCTAGACCTAACATGTTTGTTTGGGTTTAAGTTAGAAGTGCAAGCCCCACTCCTTGGCATACGGCCAATTGCCGTATGTCAAGAAGTGGCTCCTCCCCGGAGCCCCTGATGGGGGAGGATTAGCTTGCAAGAGATTTCGAGAAGAAACAGAAGTTATAAGATACTCACCATTTATAATGGTCTAGTTACCATTCACCTCGTGGGGTTGTAGTCTTCAAACTCGTCTGGTTGCTGTAGACTCATTCTGTCCTTCACCTCACTGCACCTGAAAGATTAAGAAGAATTAAGAAGAAAAAGTTCAAGGCCCATGCAGTTACAACTACAGAACAGCAAGTCGTAGACGTTATCACAGCCGACAAATTAACCTGAGGTGCATTTGAAACAAAATGACAAAATATTCAAATAAACACATATAAAACATGACAAGATTACTTACCCAACATCCGCTAACGAAACCCACCCGATGACCTCCAAACTACATGGACACCCCATCGTCGCTGAAGTGAAATACATGATTCAAAAATCCAAGAAAAGTAGTAACTTTAAGACTAATAAAACTCAACGAGATAATCGGCAAAGCACCAACGTCACCTCACTACAGCTCAACGGTGCACCAGCTGTTTAGCCCCTAGACTGCCCCTTCCGTCGAAAGCAGCGATCCCAGATAAGGAGACTAAACAAGGACAAAGGCTTATCACTTTCCAACTACCAGTTACCAGATAACAGCTCGCAAACTGACCTATGGTTTGACTGATAATGTATATCGTTTTCATTGTTCCTTGCTGTACAAGTAAATGATCAGACGTATAGTAAACGGAACAGTACCTAGATAGATATTGATTGTGTTCCTTATATCATAAAAGACTGACGTAGTATGCTTAGTTACTCTCTCTCTCTCTCTCTCTCTCTCTCTCTCTCTCTCTCTCTCTCTCTCTCTCTCTCTCTTTATTTGACGTAGTATGCTTAATTATTCTTCTTTTTTTAAAAGTAAATGAAACATTAACAATTCTACAACATGTAATATTGTATAAACATCAGAATATATTTTTTATAAATTTGTAATATTGTATATGCATCAGAAATATTTATATAGATAGCAGAAATTAAAATATATTCTCTACATTAAGATTTTAACTATTCATCTAGACAATTTTTTTTTAATTACAAACATATTGACTCGTCGATGACTTGTTTATTTACATTGAATGTATTGACCATTCTAATTTTTATCCATTTAAGTAATTTCGGGTCATTACTCATAAATCCTAAGTATCTTCCATCCATATCCCTGTTATAAAAACAGATATTAGGACCACTGCCGTATTTTCATCCTTTTTTTCAAGTCGGCATCAAAACCTAACTTTAAAATTCTTAACCTGTTACCTGTTCTCAGTTTACAACATTTATTCGGGTAAATCAAAAAGCCAGGTCACAAATTTCTTAACTGGAGGGACAGAAATATAACAAATGCATATTAAGTTCTATGCATCACCAATAACAGTATTTTTTTTTCAAATTCTGTTTATATCGTAGCTAATCCACGATTGGTACTCAACACTTCGTGTACATATTTAATTAGGAGCCCCGGGGTAGAGATGAATATGGAGCACCCCAGGACCGGCCGGGGTAAACTTAAGGTCACAAGCCAATTCGAGAGAAAAACACATCAGTGAAAAGAGGATGATACACTAATGTAAGAAAAAAAACTTCTAGAAAATTATTCCTTAGCTTAGTTTCTTACGCTCTTTAAGCTGTCAGACCCCCATTACGAACAATTTTCCGTTTGAATCTGACTTTTAAACCTCTTGTCTGCCCGGTCTGTGTGTTTTCTAGTAACTAAAAATATAATTCTAGCTCCCTGGTGAAAGAATTCATTATTGGGGTAAATTATGAAGCTACATCCACATGTTACTGTCCCTTCACTGGAAAAAAGACGAACAGTGAGTTGAAAAACTAATTTTAAAGATAAAGATAGCAGGATACAGAAGCCAACAGATAAATATCGCAGCGTATAGTTAAACTTCCCAAACCTCAGAGGCAAGAGACCGTCAACTTTAATCTACCCTTTTCTATTTAGATTTTAGAGTTTTCCTTTTCCTTTTTTTTTTTTTTTTTTTTTTTTTTTTTTTTTTTTTTTTTTTTTTTGAAATACGCAAAAAAAAATCTAAATCTATGCATAGGCGACTGATGTTGAGAATTGAATATCCGAGAAATTTTGGCGGTCTAAAAGATACACGAATAAACAGAGGTTAATGGAGATTAGGGTCCACTGAAAGTCAGTCTGTTATTGACATTGCTTATGACAGCTACCGACGAGCTAATGCATTTTCGATGTTGGGCAAGGAAGGTTATCCGTTGCAGGGTCTTGGGTTGCATCCAAATATCGTCGAAAAAGTAAAACTATTATTATTATTGTTTTTTTTTTTTTTTTTTTTTTTTTTTTTTTTGCTCTATCACAAGTCCTCTAATTCGACTGGGTGGTATTTATAGTGTGGGGTTTCCGGGTTGCATCCTGCCTCCTTAGGAGTCCATCACTTTTCTTACTATGTGTGCCGTTTCTAGGATCACACTCTTCTGCATGAGGTCCTGGAGCCTACTTTCAGCCTCTAGTTTTTCTAGATTCCTTTTCATGGGGATCTTGGGATCGTGCCTAGTGCTCCTAGATTATGGGTACGATTTCCACTGGGGGCATATCCCATATCCTTCTTATTTCTATTTTCAGATCTTGATACTTATCCATTTTTTCCCTCTCTTTCTCTTCAACTCTTTTTGGTGTGTCCCCATGGTATTGCGACATCAATGAGTGATACTTTCTTCTTGACTTTGTCAATCCAAAGTCACGTCTGGTCTATTTGCACGTATCACCCATATCCGTTCTGATAGCCATAGTCCCAGAGGATCTTTGCCTGATCGTTTTCTATCACTCCCTCAGGTTGGTGCTTCGTACCACTTATTACTGCAATGGCAGCTGATGTTTCTTGCACAGCTCCAGTGGAGGGCTTTTGCCCACTGAATCATGCCTCTTTTTGTACTGGTTCTGTGCAAGTGCCGGGCATTCACTTGCTAGTGGGGTTTATGATTATTATTATTATTATTATTATTATTATTATTATTATTATTATTATTATTATTATTAATTCATTCATTATTATTATTATTATTATTATTATTATTATTATTATTATTATTATTATTATTATTATTATTATTATTATTTCAATAATTGAAAACAATTCACATGAATCAAGCACACAGGGCCTCTGACTTCAAAATGTAAGCAAATGGAAAGTAATAATCAAACATCAATCTGAATAAAATACCTATTGAAAAAGAAACCCAGCAGTCTTCAGGCTGACAGCCTACACATCTCTTGAAAAGGGCCACAAATAAGGCTGAAAGTACTCAAGTGTTGAGTAAAATAAAATGTAAATACTTATAAGTAAACACGTTATACACAGTAATTTTGTGGGTTTCTTTTTTTTCAATCTCCAGAAAAAAACTAAAAGAAGTTGTTTTTTGTGTTTAAAATACCTATTTTTATCATATTTTGGTCTTTGGATTTTATGAGCTCTCAAAGACACTTGTGCTGCCGCACCTCGCTTTGCCAAGATTAGAAATGATAAAAGGTGAATTTATCGGGAGCATAAATACTTTTGAAGAAGGATCCTCCTTCGCAAACAAAAAAAAAAAAAAATAAAAAAATCAAACCTCGGCCCCGTTGAGTTGATATCTCCTTGGCCAAAATCATCCCAAGATCTGATGAGCTGAAGTCACCGGAAAAAGAAACTCGAGATGAAGAGCAAACCGAAAATCGTGGATAAGCAGAGAAAAGAGAGGACATGTGGGGAGATGAAAACTTTGTAAGTTCTCTTCTTCTTCTTCTTCTTCTTCCCAGCTTGTTTCCCATTTTTATATGGGGTCGCCGTTTCGGATGAGCCGTTTCATCTATTTCTATCTTGTGCTTCTGCCTCATCAATTCCCTTCTCATTTAAGTCTCCTCTCACACAGTCCTTCCATCTCTTTCTTGGTCTCCCTCTTTTTCTTCTTCCTTGCACCTACCACCCCCATAGTATGTCTCCCAGCGTGGTCCTCATCTCTCCTCAACAGGTGTCCATACCATCTCAGCCTCCCCTCCTGCACTTTCTTTGATAATTCCACCACCTTAGTTGACCCCCTTATGTAGTCATTTCTGATCCTATCCACTCTTGTTACCCCAGACATCCACCTAAGCATTCTCATTTCTGCCACACCATCTTCTTCTGCTCTGCTTTTCTCATGCTTGCTGTTTCCGTACCATACAGCTTGCTGTTCTTACCACCGTCTTGTGAAATTTTCCTTTTAACCTAAGCGGCACTCTTTTGTCACAAAGAACTCCCGAGGCCGCTCTCCAGTTGTTCCAGCCTGCCTGTACCCGATGTTTTACTTCTTCTTCCATACTTCCTCCAGCGTTAACAAAAGATCCCAAATACTTAAACTTATCAACTCTCCTTATTTGCTCTCCCCCTCAGTGGTGGTACACATATATTCTGTCTTGGATCTACTTATTCTCATTCCTCTGTCCTCCAGTACTTGTCTCCATCTTTCCAATTTCACTTCCAGATCTTCCTGCTCTCTGCACACAGAACAATATCATCCGCATACAATATGTTCCATGGTACTGTCTCCTACTTCCTCTATTATAAACATCCATCACTATGTTAAAGATAAATGGGCTCAGAGCCGACCCTGGTGTAATCCTACTCTCACCTCAAAACCTTCTGTCTCCCCAACACTGCTCCTCACTCTGGTAAACACTTTCCGGTACATCTCTTGTATCAATCGCACATACTTCTCTGGCACCATCTTCTCCCTCAGGCTCCTCCATACCTCTTGTCTCGGGACTCGGTCATAAGCCTTTTCAAGGTCAATGAATACCATATGTAGGTCCCTTTGTCTTTCCCGAATTTCTCCATTATTTGCCTCAGACAAAATATACCATCTGTTGTTCCCCTTCCCTTCATAAATCCCATCTGCTCTTTACCTATTTGTACTTCTTCTCTCAGTCTAGCATCTATCATCCTTTCCAGTATCTTCAAAGTGTGGGACATCATTTAATGACCCTATAATTACCACACTCTTGGACATCGCCTTTCCCTTTAAAAATTGGGATCAATATACTCCCACGCCACTCATTTGGTATCTTTTCCTGTTCAAGGATCTTTATCATAAGATCGTACAGTATATCCACTCCTTCATCTCCTAATGCTTTCCATGCCTCCACCGGGATCATGTCTGGTCCGGTTGCCTTCCCATTCTTCATCTTCTTCAGTGCATTTAGTACCTCTTGCCTAGAAAACCTCATTACCATGCCAATGTTCACTTGCCCATCCTCTCTTATTAGTCTATTATTTTCTTCATTTAACAACTGTTCGAAATATTCTTTCCATCTCTTCACAATGTCTTCCTCCTTTCTAGCACTACACCCTCTTGATCCTTTATTGTTTGATATGTGTTATATCTTTGGTGCTCTTATTTCTAGCCTTTGATAGCTTGATCATCTTCTTTAATCCTTCCTTTGTCCCCAGCTCATTATACACATCATCATACGACTTTGCTTTTAGCTTGGGCTACCACCCCCTTCACCACCTTGTTTTTCTCTCTGTACCTATTTCTGTCTTCCACTGACTGTGACTCTTCCCATCTTTTCTTTGCCTCCTTCTTATCTTTTACTACTTTCTCAATGTCTTCATCCCACCACCAACTCTCCTTTTCTTCCCATATGATACCAGATGTCTCTCCTAGCAGCTCCTTTCCATGCCTTCTTATTACTGCTGCATTTCGTGCCCACCATTCTTGAACATCTTCAATCCCTATATCAATATCCTCCAAAACCCTCCTCTTAAACTCTCTCTTCTTATCCCCTTCCTCTGTAATTCGTACCATTTAATTTTCCTTATCCCTTTAGCTTTGGTTTTTTCTTTCCCTTTTCAACTTCAAGTCCATACATAGAGCCTGTGTTGGGGGGCTACATGTCGCCTGGAATAACTTTGCAGTTCTTGACCTCCACCAGATTTATCCTTTTAATACAAGAAATAGTCTATCTGGGAGGATCTTCCCCCACTTCTATATGTTATAGGTGTTCCTTTTCTTCTCAAAGAATGTGTTACTATTGTCATGTCGAATGACACAGCAAAGTCCACTACACTCTCTCCTTCTGGGTTTCTCTCCCAATTCCATGGCCCCCATGCACCCGCCCAAATCGCCTCATTTTCACTTCCGACATGGCCATTCAAATCTGCCCCAACTATCACCCTCTCATGCTCTTTCCAGTTCTTGAATTATTGCCATCCATGTCTCTCCAGAAATTTCCCTTCTCTTCTTCTGTGCAACCAACTTGTGGTGCATATGCGCTTATAATATTCAGAATCTCTCCTCCATAACATATCTTCAATCTGATGATAACGGTCATTCTTTCTATGCACTTCTATTACCGAGTTCTTTAGTTCACCAGACAGTACTATGCCAACTCCATTTCTACCTTGTTTATTTGCTCTACTATAATATAGCTTATATCCATCTCCCAACTCTTTAGCTTTATTTCGCCTTTTCCACCGCGTTTCTTGCACACACACAACATACTACTTTCTTTTCTCTCATCAAGTCAGCCAATTCTCTACCTCTCCCAGTCATGGACCCACATTTAGCTGACATACTCTGAACCCAATGTGAGCTCGCTTCTTTAGCTGCACCCGCTCCTGATGCAGTAGCCCTCGCCTTACCACAGAGTTAGGGCGATGTCTCTGTGCGTCGTTTACGGAGTACGCCCTAGCATTTACCTCTTTCCATATTTCGGCTCATTCCATTTTTGGTTTTGGCACAGATTTTTACAGCCGGATGCCCTTCCTGACACCAACCCTCCCTATTTATCCGGGCTTGGGACCGGTACCCATAAGGACTTGGTTGCCCCCCCAGGTGGCTAGGTTATGAAAACTTTGTAAGATTATGTATATATTTGTCTCTCTTCCTGGAAATGTGGAAATGAGAATACGTGTTCCTGAGAGAGAGAGAGAGAGAGAGAGACAGACAGACAGACAGACAGACAGAGAGACAGATAGAGACAAAGAGAGGACAGTCAGACAGACAGACAGACATAATTACTTTAATAAGGTGAAAGGGCTTTGGGTTCCGCGTAAGTAGCATCAGCTTGCCAGCTAAGTAGACGAAACAAAACCAAAGCGAAGGAATCAAATTTAAAAGTGACAAAGAACTAACCCTGACCGAAAGGATAATGCAAAGAGCTTCAGTGCCGACTACAGTACGCCACTCAAAAGCCGACTGAGTTCCTTCCGTTGAGATGGATGTACTACAGATGATGGAAAATTATAATACTAATTAATTAAAATATTATTATTGTCATTTTTAGTATTATTACAAGATTTTCACAGCTCGTATGGGGGATAATGCACGGGAGGTAATCCTTGCCAGCAGTTGAAATCAAATTATTATTATAATTATTGTTTATTATTCTGAAAGTAAACGCTCTTTGAAACATGTTTGTTAAAGATAATTGCTACATCAGCTCCATTAATGTTATAGAGGTTCTTCTCTATTTTTCAAATTATAGTTTTCTTAATGTTGCTTAAACTGGTGAGCAACACACCGGAGGTTGGCATGTCGATTTATTATAGCGCCCGGGGGGATTAGTTAAACTTTCGGCGTATAACCCGTAGAGTTTCTCCAGAGTAATGTCAATTTTGAATTTTGAAAATCATTTGGTGTCTGCCATGACATTTTTTCTGGGACTGAGGCGAAGGTGATGGAATAAGGCTGTTTGGTTTTTGTTGCTGCTTTTGTAAAGCTGACCTTATGCCAGCACGGGCTCTGGCTCATAGAGCAGCCTGCAAGTCATATTCGGAAATTTAGGTGAGATAAAGTGATGCCAGTGAGATGGTGTTGGTGAAATAAAAGGTTAACAGGCAAGGTTACAAACATCTTTGAACCCTAAGGCACCCATCAGTAGGAGAGAAAGAGTGATAGAAGCGAGTACTGGCCAGCAGAGAAAAATGAATTAATAATCGTGAGAGGGAAAGAACCAAAATGTAAAACTCTACGGGGTTTTGTTGCCGCGTTTCATTTACTCGATGTGCGTAAGCGTTAGGACCGGCGGGGGTTGGTGGTGACGAGTTTAGATGGGGAGAAGGTTGTTTTTAAGGAAATGCAAAAGGGGAAGGGGACAGATTCTGAAAGAGAAGGGTGATCAAAGATAATTCCTCCACGGATGATTCAGGGTATTATCAGATGATCCAGAATTTGGGAGAGATCTTATTATGGACGAGCCGAATGCCAAGTTCCTACCTTGGCGGCGGTCAGGCCAAATGCACAGATATCCTAATCTTAATCTTTGCATTTGGTCAGTTCTTAAACCTTCGACGAAAGCCTCCCTGACATTACATTCTTCTCGCTGCTGGTAATATACTACTGCTTGGCTTGTCAACTGAGAAAATGGTACCAGTTTGTTGTTGTTGTTGTTGTTTAAGATTAATCCTGGAGCAGTCCCGTGGCTGGATTATCTGTAAAGATAAAAAACAGTGCTTTTGGCGGTTTGTTGTTGAAATGAAAGAGGGAAACAGGTAGGTTTGCAACCCCTTTGAACCTTACGGTACCCGTCAGTAGGAGAGAAAGCTTTTTGTTGCGAGTCCGTCGACTTATGTACTGGAGATGCAGCGGGGAGTCCTCATGCCTCTGCTTTTTCATTGGCTATTAGCTGGGAGTTGATTGATGATTGGTTACCGGGCTGTCTGCTCAAACATGAGCTACGCGCGCGCGCGCGTTATAGTCGTGCCGATCATCGGAATAGCGGGACGTCACGGCGGGCTAAATTTGAATTGGCCAATGGCCGCATGACGTGAATGTTACTATTATTGACAGAGTCGAAGTCGTCTCCGATTATATTTTTCTTGAACTGGGGCGTTTTTTCGTGCGGCGATATGATGTTGTTTGCCGGTACTGGTGTGTTACTTCGAACGTAGGTCAGGAGGAAAAAAAGGCCTCCTGTGTCGTATTCATGGAGGGCTTCTGCTCCTGGATGAGTAGCGCCTCTAGAAGGCGCAGGCGGCTAGGGTCGGGTGTCCTCCCTATTATTCTAGTATTGCGAATAATACTGTAGCGGGAGATTGCGTCCTCGTGGGCGGTGTAGCGAAAAGAGAGAGAGAGAGAGAGAGAGAGAGAGAGAGAGAGAGAGAGAGAGAGAGAGACCGTTATTGACTTTGATAACTATGAGATCACAGTTTATCTGTAAAATTTTAATAGAAACATAAATAAACTGATCTTGATCCTGCATTTGAAAATGACCTCCCGAAAAATAGAGAAAAATCTTTACAAGCGTAACGCTGCTGAGGAATGCTTGAGAGACGCCTGCTTCCTAATAATAATAATAATAATAATAATAATAATAATAATAATAATAATAATAATAATAATATAATAATAATAATAGTAATAATAATAATATAAAGACAGCAAGTAGTACTAAAATAAATATATATATATGCAGTTTTGAGCGAAGTTTGACGATACCAAAAGCAATAGAATCTCAATAAAGGTAGCATATACAAACAAAGACATGATATCTATTCATGCCTCATCGCTGAAGAGTAGGTTGAAATATAAACGAGAGCTGAAAGGGATATTAGTAACAAAGGAAGAAGGGGAAATGTTATGGAGGGACCCCTTATTAGCTTTTGCAAAGACCGAAGGGAGTCGCCACCCTTGTTGTAGAACTTCGTTATTATTCCACACTTATTCACTTTATGCCAATAATTAGTATCTGAATGACTGAGAATTACCTCTGCGAGGGTGGCACATACCAGCGTCAATTCTTAATCAAATGGATTCTTCTATGCCTCATAGTAGCACAGTCCCGATTTGTACCAGACTGCTGTAGGGTTTGCCGAAAGTTTAAGTCACGCTTGGTTCCTTCATATCTCAACCTTCCCACAACCCCTACCCCCCCCCCCCCCCCCCCCCCCCCCCCCCCCCCCCCCCCCCCCCCCCCCCCCCCCCCCCCACACCCTACTTTCATCCGGACTTGGCCTGGCAGAAGCGTTAATGCTGTAACAGCAGAAAATTTCGTAAATACCACCATTTGATATTTAATACTACGGTCTTTTGCTAAAAAATCATCACCAAATTGAGCCTTTTGAAGAATATGTAATTGCTGGTTTCAGTAAATGTCACTGTGACGTCGTATCTTAGAGGTAAAGAGGAGAGTTAATGAAATTTCGGTGTTGTTGCCCAAACATATAAATTCCAGATCACATAATCGGTGCTGTAACTCAGAGAAGATGCAAGTTTCAACTCAGAGATGAATGAACTGGTGTTATTTGACCTCCTGAGGAGAAGGGCTCGAGTCTCTGCCTAAGACTACATAACCTGTGATATCATCATCATCCAAGTGCCATATCCCCAAGGATGTCGGCAATCATGGCTGGCCATTCCTCTCTATTTCCGGCTCTCTGCAGCAATTGATCTGCAGACATTCTTCCTCTAGTCATTCTCACCAATCCACCAGTGTTATACGGCATTAAAAAAAAACTGAGAGGCTCGTCATCTAACTCAGGGCCTCTTGGCAGTTGTTCCATGGTCTTCCAGACAAAACATACGACATTTCTGGTGTCTAAAAGCCTTGGAAAAGAACATAACGTAGTTCCTTAGCTAGAAGCTGCTTCAGATGGAAAAAATGACCCAAAGCAAATACTGTTCGTAAAAAAGAAACAAGTCGAGTGAAAGAAAAGAGCCATTTTCTGAAATTGGCTTAGATTTGTTCTTTACCAGAAATGGGTTCAATGAGACAGATAAGGCAATCCGTTTTCTGAGGATAACGAGAGAATTAGAGATCTCTGTACAAAATGCAATTTTCTAATGACATTTTTTGTGATAATCATGTGATCTCTCCAGAAGCGGAAGTCTACCGCAGTTCGTATTCCAAGACAAAAAAGGGACAAATGGTGGAATTTATGGCGAACAAATCATTTGGAGGATCGTCCTTGAGGAACTAAAAACAAAAAAATAAAAAAGAATCAAAACGGTCTCTGTGAATTAATATCCCATCAATAACCATCTCAAGAATGGAGCTGGAAGAATAAGGGGGAAAGCCGAGAATGATAGATAAGAAGAGACGAGAGAAGATATTTCGAGAGACGAAACTCTCAAAACTGTATATATTTTCTCCGTACCTGAACATCAACATGTGTATTCATGAGGTCATAGGAGAGAGAGAGAGAGAGAGAGAGAGAGAGAGAGAGAGAGAGAGAGAGAGAGAGAGATATTTTCAATAAGTTATTCTTAACGATGGCTCGGGAAAAGGTTAACAAAATGTCAAGAGCTTTTAGTTCTATGTCTGTGTAATACCGAGTGGAATTACTGGGACTGTTTTTACAATTTAGTTTCACGATTCCACAGAAGTCACATTTCCAGGCTCTTATAAGATTAGCATGAGTATATTTTTGCATTAACTGCAAAAATTGAATTAAGAAAAGCTGACAACATATAAATGGAACTTCAAGAATCCATTGCACGCGAGGATTACTAGAGGTGACCTCCTTTCTGGTTAGGACTTTTGTTAAAGAAAGTTTGAGGGATAATTCTATAAACCCGATTTCCGATCAATCAGTTTTGTACTATAGAAATATTTAGACACTCATCATTGTTTGTGTGGGATGTTGACTTTCAAAACATCAGAGACGAAGGTCAAGGAAGTCACAAACTGAGAACTAGAATTTAACCCACAGACGACAATAGCTTGTGATAATTATTCAGAATGATCTCATGTTCTATTCCTGGTGTTTCTTTGTTTAGGAGGACGATTATACTTCTTTCTATGCCCGTCTGTCACTTTTGAAATAAACCTCGTTATTAATTAACGCAGTAATTCCAGTCATTTTGCTTCATATATGAGACAGATACAAATAGGAACGGGGACCCAGTAATATTAATTAGGCTCACAAATCAAACCAGGTTAATCAGTCTCCGGTAATCAACTCTCTCTCATATTAGCGGAGCGAGATGTAATCATAATGGAAAGCGGATTACTTGCACATTTTCAGCCAAAGAAAACACGTGTGTTACAGCGATCGTCTTATTTCTCCTGGACAACGAACTCCTAAATATCAAGGTGGATGGGATTTGGGTATGGATGCCATTGTTTTGATATCAGATTTACCCAGGGGCATCTTTATGCTATTTCCATGGTCACTTTTTATTCGAGTTCAGCGAAACCACTCAGCCACACACCTCGAATCTCACTGAGCGAACCTAAGGATTTATTCTCAGATGAGGTGGAAAATGTATCAGGGACGAAGAAGGATGAATCAAACGTGCAGAAGAGACCTTTGCATTGCCTACATTGCACTACATAATGCAATAGTCCCCCAAGGAGACATTGCATTAGTTAAGTCTTGGATGTGAGATTATCATAAACCCCAGTGATACCATATCGGGTCACGGGTACAGCGCTAATGATTTCACCACAAAACCAAACTCTTAGAAAGTGGCAACAAATGTTGGGAATCACTTATAAGCAGCAATTGATCAACATTAGCCCGAGAAGCGATCCGAGCGATTTACCTTCCAGTCCTAAAATCGAAAAAAACTGGATTGAAAAATATTAATAAAGATAATAATAATACAGGAAAAATAGGCCTGTTAGCGAGTCAAGTATTTAGTTTTGGACAATTTGGACAGGTCTAAATTTGTCTAGATGACGCTGAAAGAATTATCTTTGAAGTGCAAAATAAGGACAATCATTAGCCATTCTTTTCACCTGAATTACCCGAAATGTCAAAGTGTAATGCTTGTCCAAATTACAATGGAAAAGGGGCAGGAGGTACAGCTACTTGCAGGAAACCTTAGGCACACGTTGCAAGTAACAATATAGCCATATACCCAACGAATAAGAATCAGCGAAACGCCTCGTAGATGAGAAAAGGTGACCCTGACTGGTATTACAAACCCTCACATATGCGAACGTAGGAAAGTTATAAATTATATGTATTCTGGCGTCTTTGCAGCCTTCGAAGTCCAATATTTTGCATCGAAGAGTCCTCTCGATGAGCAAGTCAAGTCAAGTCAGGTCAGTCGAGGGAATTAGCTGGCAATCCCCGTGAGCTGTCTAGCCTGTGAGGATGGTTTCACGTTTTGCCCAAGGCCAGCAAAGTCACAGTAATTCTGTCACTCCAGATTTGTCATTGCGTGGGAGTCTCTCCTGATAATGGTTTCAAGCTCGGTGACGGGTCACCCGACCATCTCTTGGATTAGTATTACCTCTTTCACTCTTTCTCTCCCTCTCTCTCACTTTGTATATCAATATATGTATATATATATATATATATATATATATATATATATATATATATATATATATATGTATATATATATATATATATATATATATATATATATATATATATATATATATATATATATAAATAATAAAAGGAGCCCATAAAAACGCCAAATTATAAAAAGAGAGTACTATGTTCCAGATAGTACGGTCTTTCACTTCAGGTACCTGAGGAGAGAGGCAGCAGTCTCTGAAATATAGTACTTTCATTCTGTATTTTGGCATTTTTATGGGCTCCTTTTATTAGATGGAATCCTGCTGTAACAGAAAATTTTTACCATTCATATATATATATATATATATATATATATATATATATATATATATATATAGAATATATATATAGATATAAGAATATATCTCTCTCTCTCACTCTCTCTCTCTCTCTCTCTCTCTCTCTCTCTCTCTCTCTCTCTCTCTATATATATATATATATATATATATATATATATATATAATATATATACAGATATCTATATATATCTATATATATATATATATATATATATATATATATATATATATATATATATAGAATATAGTAGATATATATATATATATATATATATATATAGATATATATATAGATGATCTAATATATATATATATATATATATATATCTATATATAGATATATATATATATATATATATATATATATATATATATAGATATCTATATATATATATATATATATATATATATATATATATATATATATATAGATATAGATATATATATATAAATATATATATAGATATATATATATATAGATATATATATATATATATATATATATATATCTATATATATATATATATATATATATATATATATATATATATAAATATCTATATCTATATAAATATCTATATATATATATATATATATATAATATATATATATATATATATATATATATATAGATATATATATATATATACTATATATATATATATATAGATATATATATATATATATTATATATATATATATATATATATATCTATATATATATATATATATATATTATATATATTATATATACATATATATATATATATATATATATATATATATATATATATATATATATATATATATATATATATAGATATCTATATATATATATATATATATATATATATATCTATATATATATATATATATATATAATATATATATATATATATATATATATATATATATATATATATATGTATACTATATATATATATATATATATATATATATATATATATATCTATATATATATATATATATATATATATATATATATATATATATATATATATATATATATATATATATATATATATATGTATATATATTAGCAGAGAGAAAGCTATTATTAGAAAAATAGAGAAGACTAATTGCAAGTTGAATGCAGCTGATGCAGCAATATCTTTCAATAAGACTTATTATTATTATTATTATTATTATTATTATTATTAATTATTATATTATTATTCTTATTATTATTATTATTATTATTATTATTATTATTAAAGTAGTGCATCCCCGTCAGTGTATAGAAACTCCCAAACCAATAACTGGATGCTCCCTTAACTTTTTTCCTGCTGGTGGAGTGCGAGATGAAGTGACCTGAAATCATTTTGCAGAACAGCCTTTACTAAAAGAATGGAGGAACAAATTGACGAACAAAGACAGAGAAAATCTAACCTTGCTTTGAATGGCAACAGTTTCCAAGGTATCAGAAAAAGCTGAAAATGACTGAAAGTGCTAAAGAATATGATCTGAATGCAGATATCCTTCGTGAAATAACATCTCGAGGAAAACTGATAATGAGGCAAAATTAATACTGCCTTGATGGATAATTAGATTTGAATAGAAAATGAAATGTGATAATTCCGTGAACTTCATAATGAAGTGGGCGAATGATTTTTTCTTAAATCATTGATAAATTTCACTGGAATTTAAACAACTAATGAAATATATATAACAGTAATGGAAACGCACTTTTGAAATCAGTTATTAGAAATAAAACGTATATGAATGGGAAATAGTGAATGCATAAGAAATAAAATAAATATGGACACAGCGTATTAAATATGTAATCAATATCATTAATATGCCAATAATACGACAGCTCTACAATTAATATCATAAATATGAAATAAATATATTAAATAATGCAAGGAATGAAGTCAACAGGAAATCAACACGATTGCATATGCAAGCAATTAGGTTCAAGATATCTGCTATATATAAAAGAAATGGATTCAGTGCCATTCAACATTCAAACATTGTAATAAAAAAATTCTTAGTACTGTAATAACGTATTCAAGCATAGTAATAAGCATTTCCCCTTTAGCTGAAATCTGTCACTAACATTGCTTAGTGCTCGAATAAGCTGCAAATCCCTAACTCATCTAAGACGCGAAGAAAGTGATTAACAGAGCATAATTAACCCGCCCTGTTTTGTAAGCATAATTACCCTTATTAATTATTCCAGGAAATCTTCGTTCGTCTGTCAAAAAGTAATCACTCCACCTTTCTGAAAGGATTTATTTCATTTAAGCTCGTCAGTTGCCAATCTCGTTATTTTCATCTGCTGTTCGTTGCTTGTGGCACTACACTTTTATTAGCTATACTCAAATTTCGTCACATGACATTTTTCCTGTCTTGATCTTGTCAAGGTGCCACAACTCCGGAAGATGTTTATTTATTTATTAAAGTTATCCTATTTTCGTTATCTCCGTGCTCTAATAAATCTCGCAAAAATATTACGTTCTGTTTAAGATTACTTGACTTATATTAGCTTATAAGCATGAACCCATGAAACGCAAAAGACAGATTTCCCAGCGGGGATAGATATTTCGATGATCCATAAGAAGCAAAACAGAGTCAATACTGTTCCCGCGGGGAAATTTGTCTTTTGCATTTTTGCATTTCATGGGTTCATACTTATAAGCTAAAAGTGGTCGAGTGACAAAACGTTTCCATCAAATTTGATTTCCTTGGTTAATTAGTTCTTAATTATTTCTTTCAGTGTTTTGCATATATTTTCATTATTGAAAAGTTGCTAACTTTTCTACACAACTATTTTTTAATGAGAGTTTAAATGTTCCTAACTTATATTTATGATGATTTTTAATGAAAGTTATCAATGAGCAAAGTTATTAGCTTCCACCAAGCAAATAATTGTGTCACATTTTAATTCGTTTGCGGATACAGTGAATGTCTTGGAGAACCGCTCTTTTATGATGCTGGCTGAGATAATTCCAATGATTATACTCAAATCTTCACTAAAAATGTCACTATATTTCCTCTGAATTACAGACGCCTTTCTCATTTGCACTGGAAAACAATACTTAATGTCTTCCGCACCACAAGTCGTATTTGGATCCAGGACGTTTATTGTTCCAGACGTTTATTGGACAAGTTGGCAGCGCAATCAGGATTGTCACTGGTAGTCCAAGGACGTCTTTGAACCAACAGATCCATTTTATTATCATTTTTCCATCTTAGATCTTACCCCACTCCTTCCCCGATTTGTTAGAAGTAATAACCTTGCGGCATATTTTTCCATCCGTTAGTAGTTACAGTGAAGGGCTGGAAGCCGAGAGAGAGTACAAATATGTAGTTATTTATTTTCATCTGGAAATAGTCATTTAACAAATGAAAAGTCACGCACAAGCAAACAAAAGCTAAACTAAGTGGTGTAAGATTAAAAGTGAATAACGTCAACATTGGTGATTTAGGCAGAAGGAAAGTAAAGCATTAAGTTGCTGGACAGAAAAGGGTCAGATTTGCAAATGTCGTTCGTCTGAATAATTAGTTAACAAAAAGAAAATCACGCACGAGCAAACAGAAGCTAAGCTAAGTGGTGTAAGATTAAAAATGAATGACAGTCAACATTGGTGATTTATGTTGAGGGAAATTAAATTACCGACAGATACTTTAAAGCATCAAATTCACAATTCTCTTGGAAGATTATTGACTTAGATTTCCGTAGACCAACACAACAGCCATTCTCCTCGATATTCTATTTTATGATAAGGAGAACGACTAACCTCCAGCACTAAGAAGTGCGATCGTATCACAGCAACAGACAGCAGATGCTCTCCATCAGCAAAAAACTTGCAAAGATTATGAATAAAAGGACTGAAGTTTGGTCGCTGGATGTTGAACTAACGTTTATTGAAGCTAACCAATAAGAGATCTTCCGTCTATGGTGTAAATCCAGATTAGTTTTACAGACGAAAGATGACCATTACTTCGGAGAATTGCTGCCACGGTGATAAAGTTCCAGCTAATGTTCCAGCAAGAATGCTCGACTTCCATGCGAAAGAATGCTGGAACAATCGCTGATCAAAAGCTTCTAAGGCTTGGATTCTGATACCAGCGGCCACACGGATAAATGAAGCCTTACGAGATAAAGCTGATTTATTACTAGTTTAAATAGGAAGCTGTAGAGGCTTACCAGTTATTGGCACATGATAACATGTAAAAATGTTTGAATAGGAAATGTGTAGGCTTACCAGTTATTGACACATGATTGTAAAAATTTTTAATAGGAAATTGCAAAGGCTTTTCAGTTATTGACACATGATACCATGTACGAATAAAGAGAAAACTATTCGACTAGGAAAAACGAATATATTTAAATCGCATTCCTCAGCCATCTAACCGGTCAGCAAGCAATAAATAAATGCAAAAATGAACAAACAAGCGGGGAAATATCTCCCCTTTTTCCACAAGTGCGAGTTGCAGAGAGGAGCAAGTTGCAAGGGCTTTGGCAGAAACAGAAATAAAAGTAGGATTCTTTCCGTTCCATATGATGCTCGGAATAAAATGAACATAGAAATGTTTTCGTTCTCATTTTACCGATGTCTGGCATCAAAAATGATACTTTTCCTTCGATTGCAGTTACCGAAAAGAAGAGGTTTTTATCGCTTCCCGTTCTTGCATTGCAGTGTGTAGTTTTTGTGTATACGTATATATATATATATATATATATATATATATATATATATATATATATATATATATATACGCATTAAGCAAATGTCCTTCAATATCAAATTCGCTCTACCTCATAATTAATATAATTTCATATATATGTTCACTGAAGGTGGAATTCTGGTTGATAATAATTTCGTGTGGTGTGTGTTTTGTATGTTTGTAAGTGTGGTTGTATGCATGTGGATATGTACAATATTTATATATATATATATATATATATATATATATATATATGTATATATTATATATATATATATATATATATATATCTAATAAAAGGAGCCCATAAAAACACCAAAATGTAGAGAGAAAAGTACTATATTTCAGAGACTGCTGTCTCTCTCTTCAGGTATATGAATGAGAAAAGTTTACAGAAAAGGTGGTATTTATACCAAGAGATTCGTCCACAAGTAAGCCAATTTAGGTCACCCCCGCTGATATCTTCCTTTAATCTTCTTAAGCGTTGGTTGAATGAACACTGCGTCGACGATGTCCGAGGTCCAATTCCCTTTTTGAGATGTTCATTACCTGCTTCTATTTTATTAAGGCCGATTCCATCATTTGACTCTTGTACCGGCAGTTGCTGCTATAAATTACACGTGACATATTCCAGTTTATTCTATGGTTATGTTCATTTATAATGATTGAAAATAGCCGAGTTCTGTTGTCCATACCTAACTGACCGTTTGTGTTTGTATTTAATCTCTGGGGAAGTGATTTACTTGTAAATCCATGTAAGATTGGTCACAGTCCTGACATGGGATCTCATATACCCCAGAGTCTTTGGGCGATGTCTTTTGTTGGACGTTAATCAGGGATTTGGCTAAGGTATTTGGGTAGGTAAATGCAAAAGGGTTGGATTTCCCAAGGGTGTGAGTTACTCTCTTAATCGTCTCCAGGTGGGGAATTTTTATTTTATTGTTGGGTGTGTCTCTGGTCTTGTCTTTAGGGGGTCGGTAGAAAATTACGTTTGCTTTTTGAATTGCTTTCTCAATTATATGGTCAGGATACTTTAAAGATGAAAGTTGCTTGCGAATTAGTTCAAATTCTTTTTCCAGGAAATCTGGGGAACAAATTCGTAAGGCTCTTAAGAATAGGTTGCTAGCTAGACTTATCTTGATAGTATTGTCATGATAGCTAAAGTAGTGATATATGAAAGTGAGAACGTGGCTTTCTGTATATGGTAAATTTGTATTCTGTCGTGTCTCTGATTCGGGGAATCATTCTACAAGCAAAAATTCGGGTGTAGTATGGGCAGTCCTTTAAGTCCTATTTAGCCAATCTGTACATGGAATCTTTGAAACTACAGTAATAAATGCAATAAAACCCAAAAACATGCTGTGGATGAGATACGTGGATGACATACTAACATTTTGGGATAATAAGTGGGGTAATTTTAATGAATTCCTCTCAAAATTAAACGCATTAGTGCCCAGCATCAAATTTAAAGTTGAATGGGAAACAGACAACAAAATTCCTTTTCTTGATGTTTTAATAATCAGAGACACGACAGAATACAAATTTACCATATACAGAAAGCCAACGTTCTCACTTTCATATATTCACTACTTTTAGCTATCATGACAATACTATCAAGATAAGTCTAGCTAGCAACCTATTCTTAAGAGCCTTACGAATTTGTTCCCCAGATTTCCTGGAAAAAGAATTTGAACTAATTCGCAAGCAACTTTCATCTTTAAAGTATCCTGACCATATAATTGAGAAAGCAATTCAAAAAGCAAAACGTAATTTTCTACCGACCCCCTAAAGACAAGACCAGAAGACACACCCAACAATAAAATAAAAATTCCCCACCTGGAGACGATTAAGAGAGTAACTCACACCCTTGGGAAATCCAACCCATTTTTGCATTTACCTACCCAAATACCTTAGCCAAATCCTGATTAACGTCCAACAAAAGACATCGCCCAAAGACTCTGGGGTATATGAGATCCCATGCCAGGACTGTGACCAATCTTACATCGGATTTACAGGTAAATCACTTCCCCAGAGATTAATACAACACAAACGGTCAGTTAGGTATGGACAACAGAACTCGGCTATTTTCAATCATATAAATGAACATAACCATAGAATAAACTGGAATATGTCACGTGTGTAATTTATAGCAGCAACTGCCGGTACAAGAGTCAAATGATGGAATCGGCCTTAATAAAAGAGAAGCAGTAATGAACATCTCAAAAGGGAATTGGACCTCGGACATCGTCGACGCAGTGTTCATTCAACCAACGCTTAAGAAGATTAAAGGAAGATTATCAGCGGGGGTGACCTAAATTGGCTTACTTGTGGACGAATCTCTTGGTATAAATACCACCTTTTCTGTAAACTTTTCTCATTCATATACCTGAAGAGAGAGACAGCAGTCTCTGAAATATAGTACTTTTCTCTCTACATTTTGGTGTTTTTATGGGCTCCTTTTATTAGATGGAATTCTGTTGTTACAGAACACTTTTACCAGTCATTGTCAGCCCATTATGGAATTCAACCGCCTTTCCACGATTCTTCACTCACTTCCAGAAGTCAAGCCAGTTTTCCGCAAGTTTGAAAAAGAACTGAACAGACTACACCGGCTGAAAAAACCAAAAACACTTTTTGGAAGAATGCCTCAAAGAACAAGTATTCTTCCAAAATGTACGGATTCGGGAGATGGACTCTGCAATCAAACCCCTTCCCTCTATCACACAAGATTTTCCTGGAAGAAAGAATCACCAATACGAGAAACGACATCTTCGGCTACGCAGAGTGATATATGGAACTCAATCTAATCTTCGCCTCCTCACTACGGACCACGTATACAGGTATCTGATTTCATTCTGTTCCGACATTGCTGCCTATAATAGCGTGACTCATTCCAACAAACTTTTACGCAAGTTAAATAACCTAATAGATAATAGCGCATGGAATAATCTTGAACAACAAGACAAAGTTTTAAACTTATCCAACACCCCCCTTACTGTAAATCAACATTTAGTTTTAAATTTAGGCTTATCCTTTGCCCTAATGCCAGACCGCAAAAACAACCTAGACTTCATAGTGGCTTTTGATAAATTCATATCTGACAAAAAACTACAGCCGTGAAGAGATATGTTTAAAAGGAGTGTTACTAAATGCTTTAACTGACCTTCATAAGAAATATCCTGTCCCGCAGATTCATGATAGCCATCCACTCGCTAAAAAAAGTTAGATGTTATAATAAGTAGATCCGACAAAGACGGCAAAATTGTAATAATGGACAAAGACTTCTACCTCGACAAAATCAACCAGCTCCTTAGCGACACAAATACTTACGAAAAACTGACGAAAAATCCCCTCCAGAACGTTCCCACAGAATTTTTTTTTTCGGAAAGTAAGATTAATTGGCAAAGAAAAAAAGAGTATTGAACTATTAGAGAAATTTAAAGTAATTAATCCTAAATTACCCTACTTTTATGGTCTTCCAAAATCTCACAAAGACAATCTTCCATTCAGACCCATCGTTTCATGCGCCGGAGCTTTCAATTACAAAATTTCTAAATGGTTAGCTTGCCTCCTTTCTCCTTTTTTAGGCACTTTTTCTCCCAGTCACATCAAAACACTCGGAAGACTTTTGTCACAAATTCAGAGAAGCACATATACCACTTCACAACATAAAACTTTTAAGCCTTGACGTAGACTCCCTATTCACAAAAGTACCAGTACAGGACGTTCTTCAGTTTTTAAGGGAAAAATTATCCCCCTATTCAGATCATTTCCCTTTGGCACTTGACAAAATAATAAAAGTTAGTTGAATTATGTGCATCTAATAACGTATTTTCATTCGGGGAATCATTCTACAAGCAAAAATTCGGGTGTAGTATGGGCAGTCCTTTAAGTCCTATTTTAGCCAATCTGTACATGGAATACTTTGAAAACTACAGTAATAAATGCAATAAAACCCAAAAACATGCTGTGGATGAGATACGTGGATGACATACTAACATTTTGGGATAATAAGTGGGGTAATTTTAATGAATTCCTCTCAAAATTAAACGCATTAGTGCCCAGCATCAAATTTAAAGTTGAATGGGAACAGACAACAAAATTCCTTTTCTTGATGTTTTAATAATCAGAGACACGACAGAATACAAATTTACCATATACAGAAAGCCAACGTTCTCACTTTCATATATTCACTACTTTAGCTATCATGACAATACTATCAAGATAAGTCTAGCTAGCAACTTATCTTAAGAGCCTTACGAATTTGTTCCCCAGATTTCCTGGAAAAAGAATTTGAACTAATTCGCAAGCAACTTTCATCTTTAAAGTATCCTGACCATATAATTGAGAAAGCAATTCAAAAAGCAAACGTAATTTTCTACCGACCCCCTAAAGACAAGACCAGAGACACACCCAACAATAAAATAAAAATTCCCACCTGGAGACGATTAAGAGAGTAACTCACACCCTTGGGAAATCCAACCCTTTTGCATTTACCTACCCAAATACCTTAGCCAAATCCCTGATTAACGTCCAACAAAAGACATCGCCCAAAGACTCTGGGGTATATGAGATCCATGCCAGGACTGTGACCAATCTTACATCGGATTTACAGGTAAATCACTTCCCCAGAGATTAATACAACACAAACGGTCAGTTAGGTATGGACAACAGAACTCGGCTATTTTTCAATCATATAAATGAACATAACCATAGAAATAAACTGGAATATGTCACGTGTAATTTATAGCAGCAACTGCCGGTACAAGAGTCAAATGATGGAATCGGCCTTAATAAAGAGAAGCAGGTAATGAACATCTCAAAAGGGAATTGGACCTCGGACATCGTCGACCGCAGTGTTCATTCAACCAACGCTTAAGAAGATTAAAGGAAGAATTATCAGCGGGGGTGACCTAAATTGCTTACTTGTGGACGAATCTCTTGGTATAAATACCACCTTTTCTGTAAACTTTTCTCATTCATATACCTGAAGAGAGAGACAGCAGTCTCTGAAATATAGTACTTTTCTCTCTACATTTTGGTGTTTTTATGGGCTCCTTTTATTAGATGGAATTCTGTTGTTACAGAACACTTTTACCAGTCTATATATATATATATATATATATATATATATATATATATATATATATATATAATATATATATATATATATATATATATATATATATAATATATATATATATATATATATATATATATATATATATATACGCACACATAC
>NC_061093.1:58275698-58286495 GCF_015104395.2 Macrobrachium nipponense | reverse complement strand
GTATGTGTGCGTGTATATATTATATTATATATATATATAATATATATATATATATATATATATATATATATATATATATATTAATATAATATATATATATACATATATATATATATATATATATATATATATATATGGATAATATATATATATATATAATATATATTATATATATTATATAAATATATACATTCCACATGCATACAACCACACTTACAAACATACAAAACACACACACACAGAAATTATTATCAACCAGAAATTCCCCCTTCAGTGAAACATATATATGAAATTAAATTATTAATTATAGAGGTAGAGCGAATTTGATATTGAAGGACATTTGCTTAATGCGTATATATATATATATATATATATATATATATATATATATATATATATATATATATATATATATATATATATATATATATATATATATATACGTATACACAACAACTACACACTGCAATGCAAGAACGGGAAGCGATAAAACTCTTCTTTTCGGTAACTGCAATCGAAGGAAAAGTATCATTTTTGATGCCAGACATCGGTTAAATGATGAACGAACGAAAAACATTTCTATGTTCATTTTTATTCCGAGCATCATATGGAACGGAAAGAATCCTTGTTTATTTGTTTCTGCCAAAGCCCTTGCAACTTGCTCCTCTCTGCAACTCGCACTTGTGGAAAAAGGGGAGATATTTCCCCGCTTGTTTGTTCATTTTTGCATTTATTTATTGCTTGCTGACCGGTTAGATGGCTGAGGAATGCGATTTAAACTATTCGTTTTCCTAGTCGAATAGTTTTCTCTTTATTCGTACATGGTATCATGTGTCAATAACTGAAAAGCCTTTGCAATTTCCTATTTAAAAAATTTTTACAATCATGTGTCAATAACTGGTAAGCCTACACATTTCCTATTCAAACATTTTTACATGTTATCATGTGCCAATAACTGGTAAGCCTCTACAGCTTCCTATTTAAACTAGTAATAAATCAGCTTTATCTCGTAAGGCTTCATTTATCCGTGTGGCCGCTGGTATCAGAATCCAAGCCTTAGAAGCTTTTGATCAGCGATTGTTCCAGCATTCTTTCGCATGGAAGTCCGAGCATTCTTGCTGGAACATTAGCTGGAACTTTATCACCGTGGCAGCAATTCTCGAAGTAATGGTCATCTTTTGCGTCTGTAAAACTAATCTGGATTTACACCATAGACGGAAGATCCTCTTATTGGTTAGCGTTCAATAAAACGTTAGTTCAACATCCAGCGACCAAACTTCAGTCCTTTTATTCATAATCTTTGCAATTTTGTTTTTGCTGGATGGAGAGCATCTGCTGTCTGTTGCTGTGATACGATCGCACTTCTTAGTGCTGGAGGTTAGTCGTTCTCCATTATCATAAATAGAATATCGAGGAGAATGGCTGTTGTTGTTGGTCTACGGAAATCTAAGTCAATAATCTTCCAAGAGAATTGTGAATTTTGATGCTTTAAAGTATCTGGTCGGTAATTCTTTAATTTCCCTCAACATAAATCACCAATGTTGACTGGTCATTCATTTTTAATCTTACACCACTTAGCTTAGCTTCTGTTTGCTCGTGCGTGATTTTCTTTTTGTTAACTAATTATTCAGACGAACGACATTTGAAATCAAATTGACCCTTTTCCTGTCCAGCAACTTAATGCTTTACTTTCCTTCTGCCTAAATCACCAATGTTGACGGTTTATTCACTTTTAATCTTACACCACTTAGTTTAGCTTTTGTTTGCTTGTGCGTGACTTTTCATTTGTTAAATGACTATTTCCTGATGAAATAAATAACTTCTATATGTACCCTCTCTCTCTCGGCTTCCAGCCCTTCACTGTAACTACTAACGGAATGGAAAAATATGCCGCAAGGTTATTACTTCTAACAAATCGGGGAAGGAGTGGGTAAGATCTAAGATGGAAAAATGATAATAAAATGGATCTGTTGGTTCAAAGACGTCCCTTGGACTACCAGTGGACAATCCTGATTGCGCTGCCAACTTGTCCAATAAACGTCTGGAACAATAAACGTCTGGATCCAAATACGACTTGTGGTGCGGAATACTTAAGTATTGTTTTCCAGTGCCAATGAGAAAGGCGTCTGTAATTCAGAGGAAATATAGTGACATTTTGAGTGAAGATTTGAGTATAATCATTGGAATTATCTCAGCCAGCATCATAAAAAGAGCGGTTCTCCAAGACATTCACTGTATCCGCGAACGAATTAAAATGTGACACAATTATTTGCTTGGTGGAAGCTAATAACTTTGCTCATTGATAACTTTCATTAAAAATCATCATAAATATAAGTTAGGAACATTTAAACTCTCATTAAAAAATAGTTGTGTAGAAAAGTTAGCAACTTTTCAATAATGAAAATATATGCAACACTGAGAAAAATAATTAAGAACTAATTAACCAAGGAAATCACATTTGATGGAAACGTTTTGTCACTCGACCACTTTTAGCTTATAAGTATGAACCCATGAATGCAAAAATGCAAAAGACAAATTTCCCCGCGGGAACAGTATTGACTCTGTTTTGCTACTTACAGCTCATCGAAATATCTATCCCCGCTGGGAAATCTCTGTCTTTTGCGTTTCATGGGTTCATACTTATAAAGCTCAATAATAAGTCAAGTAATCTTAAACAGAACGTAATATATTTTTGCGAGACTTATTAGAGCACGGAGATAACCTAAATAGGATAACCTTTAATAAATAAATGAAAATCTTCCGGAGTTGTGGCACCTTGACAAGATCAAGACAGGAAAAATGTCATGTGACGAAATTAGAGTATAGCTAATAAAAGGCTGGCAACTGACGAGCTTTAATGAAATAAATCCTTTCCGGAAGGTGGAGTGATCACTTTTTGACAGGCGAACGAAGTTTTCCTGGAATAATTAATAAGGGTAATTATGCTTACAAAACAGGGCGGGTTAATTATGCTCTGTTAATCACTTTCTTCGCGTCTGAGATGAGTTAATGAGTTGCAGCTTATTCGAGCTCTAAGCAGTGTTAGTGACAGATTTCAGCTAAAGGGGGAATGCTTATTACTATGCTTGAAAACATTATTACAGTACTAAGAATTTTTTTTATTGCAATGTTTGAATGTTGGATGGCACTGAATCCATTTCACTATATAGCAGATATATTTACCTAATTACTTGCATTTGTAATCGTGTTGATTTCCTATTGACTTCATTCCTTGCATTATTTAAGATATTGCTTTCATATTTATGATATTAATTGCAGATCTGTCGTGTTATTATCTTATTAATGATATTGATTACATATTTAATACGCTGTGTCCATATTTATTTTATTTCTTATGCATTCACTATGTCCCATTCATATACTTTTTACTTATAATAAATATGATTTCAAAAGTTGGTTTCCATTAATATTCGATATGTTTCATTAATTGCTTAAATTCCAGTGAAATTTATCAATGATTTAAGAAAAAATCATTTGCCCTTCATTATAAAGTTCACGGAATTATCACATTTCATTTTCTATTCAAATTCAATTATCCATCAAGTGAGTATTAATTTGGCCTCATTATCAGTTTCCTCGATATATTATTTCACGAAGGAAATCTGCGTTCAGATCATATTCTTTAGCCCTTTCAGTCATTTTCAGCTTATTCTGTTACCTTGGAAACTGTTGCCATTCAAAGCAAGGTTAGATTTTCTCTGTCTTTGTGCACCAAGACAGTTGTTCGTCAATTTGTTCCTCCATTCTTTTAGTAAAGGCTGTTCTGCAAAATGATTTCAAGTCACTTCATCTCGCACTCCACCAGCTGGAAAAATGTTTTGGGGCGTTCAGTCATTGGTTTGGGAGTTTCTATACACTGACGGGGATGCACTACTTTAATAATAATAATAATAATAATAATAATAATAATAATAATAATAATAATAATAATAATAATAATAATAATAATGTGTGGCGCCGTGGCAGAGAGGGTTAGGTCGTCAATCGACTGGTTTAGCAACATTGGGGCTGGTCAGTCGTTGGATGGGTGACCGCTCTCCTCGGCGTTGATTTCTTGGGAAAGGATCTTTACCATAATTTCCTCAGTCTACTCAGCTGTAAATGAGTACCTATCCCTGATGGGGTAGGGTCCAGCTATGGGTTAAATAGCAAAACTCAGCAATTATGGAAAGAAATGAAGGAATAAACGACAACGACGTAAATGGAACCTCTGGCAACAGAGGAGCTTCGTCCGTCAGCCAAGTATTTAACCCAATTGAAGGTGAAGACGGTCAGGTACTTGGAGGTCGTCATCCAGCAACTGACAACCACAACGACAGTAACCAACAGCCTGAGATTGGAGCTACAGAAGCAAACCAAAGGAAGAAATGGACAAGAGAAGAAAATAAGGAAATATGGAGATGCTACATCAGAAGCAACCCGACGGAGAGAGGATATAGAAGAAGGTTGGTCAACATCTGGAATGAGAGGAATAACACCCCCCAAACAGAGCAGAGGCTGGCAGACCAAGTAAGGAACATAAAGAAAAAGAACTGGCTCTCCCCAACAGAAAGAGAAGAACTGAAAAGGGAAATGTCACACGACAACGAATTACACGAAGACGAACTTAGAGACGACGCCACAGAAGACGACAGGGATGATGAGGTATCAAACAACGACACATGAAGAAACACTGACGAAGTAACAGAGAGGACGGAATGTGTGGAAAAGATTAGACAATGGATGGAGCCAGATACAGAGAGAACAAAGATCCCCTCCATGAAAGCCTACAACGTCAAGAAATTAAGGGAGAAAACAAGTGAGGTCAATGAAATAATGGGCATAATACACACCACCAATATCACAGAAACAAATAACTTGACATATGCAGGAGCAAGATTAGTAGCAGCACAACCAACCCAACAAAAAACCAAAACAGCAACCTCCTTGGAAAAGGGGCCTGGAAAAGCTAATCATGGGGATGAAATCTGAATTGAGTAAACTGAGAGAGATGGCAGAAAAAAGGCTAAGAAGCAAGAAAACAAGGGAGGAACTCAACGAGAAATACAAAGTACAAGAGAGGGGACTAAACAACACAATAGAATATGTAAAACAGAGGCTAAAGGCCAAAGCACATAAGATCCAACGGTACATGAACAGGAATAAGGGAACAAACTATTCGGAACTAACCAGAAAAGACTATACAGCCAACTAAGAGGGGAAGACGACCACCAAGAAATATCTGAAGCCGAAAACATATGGAGCAATCCGGTATCACACAACAAACATGCGTGCACATGGGCTGCCAGGTAAGTCAAGGAAGAAGAAACACGGGAGAATACAAAACAAAGATTCACAGAGATCACGACAGACACAGTCAGACACCAACTAAAGAAAATGCCAAACTGGAAAGCCCCAGGTCCCGATGAAGTCCATGGAAATTGGCTCAAAACCGTCAAGGCCCTACACCCTAGAATAGCAGAACAACTCCAGCATTGTATCTCAAATCACCATGCACCCAAATGGATGACCACAGGAAGGATATCCTTAGTACAAAAAGACAAGAGTAAGGGAAATATAGCCAGTAACTACAGGCCTATCACCTGCCTACCAATAACGTGGAAGTTACTAACAGGTATCATCAGTGATAGGCTATACCAAACTACCTAGAGGAGACAAACACCATGCCCCCACCACAGGAAATAAAGAGCAGAAGGAAGTGTAGGGGCACAAAAGACCAGCTCCTGATAGACAAAATGGTAATGAAGAACAGTAGGAGAAGGAAAACCAACCTAAGCATGGCATGAATAGACTATAAGAAAGCCTTCGACATGATACCAGACACATGGCTAATAGAATGCCTGAAAATATATGGGGCAGAGGAAAACACCATCAGCTTCCTCAAAAATACAATGCACAACTGGAATACAATACTTACAAGCTCTGGAATAAGACTGGCAGAGGTTAATATCAGAGAGGGATCTTCCAGGGAGACTCACTGTCCCCACCACTCTTCGTAGTAGCCATGATTCCCATGACAAAAGTACTACAGAAGATGGATGCCGGGTACCAACTCAAGAAAAAAAGGCAACAGAATTAAACCATCCGATGTTCATGGACGACATCAAGCTGTAGGGTAAGAGCATCAAGGAAATAGATACCCTAATCCAGTCTGTAAGGATTGTATCTGGGGACATCAGGATGGAGTTTGGAATAGAAAAATGCGCCTTAGTCAACATACAAAAGGGCAAAGTAACAAGAACTGAAGGGATAAAGCTACCAGATGGGAGCAACATCAAACACATAAATGAGACTGGATACAAATATCTGGGATGAAGGACACTATCAGGAAAGAATATATGCAGAGACTCAATTCGATACTCAAGTCAAAACTAAACGGCGCAAATATGATAAAAGCCATAAAAACACGGGCAGTGCAAGTAATCAGATACAGCATAGGAATAGTGGAATGGACGAAGGCAGAACTCCGCAGCATAGATCAGAAAACCAGGAAACATATGACAATACAAAAAGCACTACACCCAAGAGCAAATACGGACAGACTATACATAACACGAAAGGAAAGAGGGAGAGGACTACATAACACGAAAGGAAGGAGGGAGAGGACTACTAAGTATAGAGGACTGCGTCAACATCGAGAACAGAGCACTGGGGCAATATCTGAAAACCAGTGAAGACGAGTGGCTGAAGAGTGTATGGGAAGAAGGACTAATAAAAGTAGACGAAGACCCAGAAATATACAGAGACAGGAGAATGACAAACAAAACAGAGGACTGGCAAAACAAACCAATGCACGGACAATACATGAGACAGACAAGAACTAGCCAGTGATGACACGTGGCAATGGCTACAGAAGGGAGAGCTAAAGAAGATCAGGCCCTAAGAACCAGATATGTTCAAAGAACGATAGACGGAAATAACATCTCTCCCATATGTAGGAAGTGTAATACGAAAAATGATTCCATAAACCACATAGCAAACAAATGTCCGGCACTTGCACATAACCGGTACAAAAAGAGGCATGATTCAGTGACAAAAACCTTCCACTGGACCCTGTGCAAGATACATCAGCTACCTTGCAGTAATAAGTGGTAAGAGCACCAACCTGGGAATGTGGTATCAGAACAGATAGGGTGATACGTGCAAATAGACTAGACGTGACGTTAATTGACAAAATCAAGAAGAAAGTATCACTCATTGATGTCGCAATACCATGGGACACCAGAGTTGAAGAGAAAGAGAGGGAAAAAATGGATAAGTATCAAGAGCTGAAAATAGAAATAAGAAGGATATGGGATATGCCAGTGGAAATTGTACCCATAATCATAGGAACACTAGTCACGATCCCAAGATCCCTGAAAATGAATCTGGAAAAACTAGAGGCGGAAGTAGCTCCAGGACTCATGCAGAAGAGTGTGATCCTAGAAACGGCGCACATAGTGAGAAAAGTGATGGACTCCTAAGGGGCAGGAAGCAACCCGGAACCCCACACTATAAATACCACCCAGTCGAATTGGAGGACTGTTATAGAGGAAAGAAAAAAAATAATAATAATATTAGGCACGATTCCAAGATCCCTGAAAAGGAATCTGGAAAAACTAGACGCTGAAGTAGCTCCAGGACTCATGCAGAAAGATGTGATCCTAGAAACGGCAAACATAGTAAGAAAAGTGATGGACTCCTAAGGAGGCAGGATGCAACCCGGAACCCCAACACCATAAATACCACCTAGTCTAATTGAGGACTGATAGACCCCCCCCCCCAGCAAAAAAAAAAAAAAAAAAAAAAAAAAAAAAAAAATTAATAATAATAATAATAAATAATAATAATAATAATAATAATAATAATAATAACTAATAATAATAATAATAATAATAATAAAATTCACCCAGTCGAATTGGGGGACTGTGATAAAAAAATAAAAATAAAATAACTAATAATAATAATGTGAAGGTAGGAGACCCCCTCTCAAACATGTTTTGCTAAAGAGGATGGCAGTATCAGTGGAACTGATTTTATATATGGTCTTTCAATTCTTATTATTCTCTTCTCATCAGGGCTGATATTTGCTATAGCTGGCCGATGTTCATATCTTGGTTAAAGAAATGACTTCTAAAAATACTATAATATCAATAAATTAGTATTTTAGAAGACGTTTCCTTAACCAAGATATGAACATCGGCCAGCTATTAGCAAATATCAGCCCTGATGAGAAGAGAATAATAAGAAGAATTGAAAAGACCATATATAAAATCAATTCCACTGATGCTGCCATCCTCTTTAACATCATCATCATCATCATCATCATCATCATCATCATCATAATAATAATAATAATAATAATAATAATAATAAAAATAAATAATAATAATAATAATAATAATAATAATAATAATAAGAATAATAATAATAATAATAATAATAATAATAATAATAATAATAATAATAATAATAAATAATAATAAAAATAATGATCAGAAAACCAGGAAACATATGACAATACACAAAGCACTACACCCAAGAGCAAATACGGACAGACTATACATAACACGAAAGGAAGGAGGGAGAGGACTACTAAGTATAGATGGACTGCGTCAACATCGAAACAGAGCACTGGGGCAATATCTGAAAACCAGTGAAGACGAGTGGGGCTAAAGAGTGCATGGGAGAAGGACTAATAAAAGCAGACGAAGACCCAGAAATATACAGAGACAGGAGAAAGACAGAAAGAACAGAGGACTGGACAACAAACCAATGCATGGACAATACATGAGACAGACTAAAGAACTAGCCAGCGATGACAATTGGCAATGGCTACAGAGGGGAGAGCTAAAGAAGGAAACTGAAGGAATGATAACAGCGGCACAAGATCAGGCCCTAAGAAACCAGATATGTTCAAAGTACGATAGACGGAAATAACATCTCTCCCATATGTAGGAAGTGCAATACGAAAAGTGAAACCATAAACCACATAGCAAGTGAATGCCCGGCACTTGCACAGAACCAGTACAAAAAGAGCATGGATTCAGTAGCAAAAGCCCTCCACTGGAGCCTGTGCAAGAAACATCAGCTACCTTGAGTAATAAGTGGTACGAGCACCAACCTGAAGGAGGTGATAGAACAAAACGATCAGGCGAAGATCCTCTGGGACTATGGTATCAGAACGATAGGGTGATACGTGCAAACAGACCAGATGCGACGTTGATTGACAAAGTCAAGAAGAAAGTATCACTCATTGATGTCGCAATACCATGGGACACCAGAGTTGAAGAGAAAGAGAGGGAAAAAATTGGATAAAGTATCAAGATCTGAAAATAGAAATAAGAAGGATATGGGATATGCCAGTGGAAATCGTACCCATAATCATAGGAGCACTAGGCACGATCCCAAGATCCCTGAAAAGGAATCTAGAAAAACTAGAGGCTGAAGTAGCTCCAGGGCTCATGCAGAAGAGTGTGATCCTAGAAACGGCACACATAGTAAGAAGAGTGATGGACTCCTAAGGAGGCAGGATGCAAACCCGGAACCCCACACTATAAATACCACCCAGTCGAAATGGAGGACTGTGATAGAGTAAAAAAAAAAAAAAAAAATAATAATAATAATAATAATAATATATATGCAGAGACTCAAGGCGATACTGAAGTCAAAAACTCAACGCCGGAAATATGATAAAAGCCATAAACACATGGGCAGTGCCAGTAATCTGATACAGCGCAGGAATAGTGGAATGGACGAAGGCAGAACTCCGCAGAATAGATCAGAAAACCAGGAAACATATATTACAATACACAAAGCACTACACCCCAAGAGCAAATACGGACAGACTATACATAACACGAAAGGAAGGAGGGAGAGGACTACTAAGTATAGAGGACTTCGTCAACATCGAGAACAGAGCACTGGGGCAATATCTGAAAACCAGTGAAGACGAGTGGCTAAAGAGTGCATGGGGAAGAAGGACTAATAAAAGTAGACGAAGACCCAAAAATATACAGAGACAGGAGGATGAGAAACAGAACAGAGGACTGGCACAACAAACCAATGCACGGACAATACATGAGACAGACCAAAGAACTAGCCAGCGATGACACGTGGCAATGACTACAGAGGGGAGAGCTAAAGAAGGAAACTGAAGGAATGATAACAGTGGCACAAGATCAGGCCCTAAGAACCAGTATGTTCAAAGAACGATAGACGGAAATAACATCTCTCCCATATGTAGGAAGTGCAATACAAAAAATGAAACCATAAACTACATCCCAAGATCCCCTAAAAGGAATCTGGAAAAACTAGAGGCTGAAGTAGCTCCAGGACTCATGCAGAAGAGTGTGATCCCAGAAACGACTCACATAGTAAGAAAAGTGATGGACTCCTAAGGAGGCAGGATGCAACCCGGACCCCCACACTATAAATACCACCCAGTCGAATTGGAGGACTGTGATAGAGCAAAAAAAAAAATAAATAAACAAATAAATAATAATAATAATAATAATAATAATAATAATAGTACCATAGTACCAAGTCAGTACGAAAGAGGGGGTTGCAGGGTCGCTTCACCCCAATTTCGTAAAAAAAAATGCTATAAAACTCTATTATATCCCCTCTTTGACACTTAATATATTTCAAATTTTCTCTTCTTGTGTTTGGAAATTGCATACTTTTATAGGTACTTAATTTAAGTTGTCCCAAAAAATTCTCCCTGTATTTATCAGATCATTAATTAAGACCTTTGCCATATTCCTCTACTCTTGCCCGTCGTAACATTTCCTAACT
>NC_061093.1:58250698-58273198 GCF_015104395.2 Macrobrachium nipponense | reverse complement strand
ATTCATATAATTATGATTAATATATGTGCACTTTAAATAGATTCCTATTGCGTACACGCAAAGATATAGTTAGATTCTGTTATTATGATCATTTATATAAGATTCCTAGTGCGTACACGCAAAAAAATATATTTCGATTCTGTTATTTATGATCATTTATAGATATAGGATACATGATACTTTATATATATAGGATACATGACCGAGGTTATACTATTTCACTTTTTAACTAGCTTTCGAACAACTTTTCGTCCATTACACAGTTCCAGACAACCACCTATAGCCAATGAAACGGCCTTTTTCAATGGTTAAAACAAGGGGAAAATTTGCTGGGCGGGTCCAACGTTCTATTTTTGCGCTCATACTTATTCTCTGCATCCTAAGCTACACGATTACGTTCGCGATGAATCAAAATCATCCCCAGCACGAGTCCTTCGCCAGCAAAGTAGAGTTGAATATCCTTCAGGTCGTAATTGTCGGAAGTATGTCCCTTTTGTAGTCGAATTCCGACAGCCGCTGGAGCGTTCCGCATGAAAACGAGATTAACGACGAGATACGGTGTCGGTCGAGATTAACGACGAGATACGGTGTCGGTCGAAGAAGTCCATGAAATTCCTTTCGCATTGTAGGCGGTTGTTACTTGACTGTAGTCGTCCGCTGCGACGAACGATTTTTTGAAGTTGCGATGTGAAACTCTCGTACTGCAGGATACTGTAACTAGTTCCATTAATCAGCCTGCAAGTGAAATTATACTTGTCACAAGGGCAAAGTAAATTCAGACGACATCCAAATACAGGGGAGGGGGAGAGAGCCATTTAGACCCCAGACTTACATGAATTCGCTGATATTTTGGAATTCAAAAGAGTCCGCTGTACAAACTTTTTTATCCATGGCATTAACAAGGAGTGAAAAACCTATCCAGGTCTATGATGACTGTAAAAATATCCATAATTATAAACAAATAAAAAACAGATATCTATACAAATCCCCAAAGAAAGAAAATTCGATATTACTGGTAGTGAATTACTAGACAAAGAAGTGGAAAACGGAGCTATTTGTAAGATTGCCAGGCAACATAAGAGTCAAAGAGAATATTAATCATGACTCCTATGTGCCCTAACAAAAGTGTTTAATATTTCAATTTTCTCGGGGGGGAGCGCGCATCCTCTGAGGTTAATTTTAAAAACTTTATTAATAGGTAGGAGATGCAACGAAAAAAACCCACTATGTAACTAATTTCTAAATAAACTTTGGGTTTTTCAAGAAAATGTGACATTTTTCCCATGAATGTTTTTACTTGAATTGGTAATAGCTAATGTTGCCAAGTAAATATTTCACATATATATCTTGATACTTCTAAATGTCTATGAGGTTCAGAAAAAATTAATTCATTTTGTTGTTATAGAAATTCTATTGCTTATTTTGTTATTAATTTTAAAATGATTGCAACTCCTTAGCTAAAGTTGCATTGCGCACACCGATAGACATGTCTGCCTTGCCCATGAGAAGTTCGGGCTAAGCATTCCTTTCTCCAGTCATCTGCTTTTGCAAGCGTGAGATGAAGCCTGTGTAAGCAGATTATTGAGGTTAAAAGGAACAAATGCTGATACGGCAATGATGACGTCGTCACTTGGCAGGAGATTGCTCTCAGCCAGCCCAAAGAGTTACGTTACTTGCTGTAAGAGAGTACGACTTTAGTATTTTCAAATGATATTTTAGTGTTTTAATTCTCCACCCGCATGAGAAGAATGTCTGAAAAAAAAAACAACAGTACCAAAATTGAACAATATTATTGTTTCATGTTGGCATTATGTTAAATAAATATTCCTTATTCAAACTATATGAAAAGGTTTCCATACAAATTCTATATATATTATTAGCCCTGTATAAGATTCATATAGGATTATTCCATAGATAACATTTTCACTTCTAGACTTCCTGACTTTAAAATCTCTTTTATTTTATTTTATTTATTTTATTATTATTAGTTAGTTTATTTATTTATTTATTTAATTTTTTTTTTCATTGACTACGAATATAAATCACCGGGACAGACAATATGTCAGTAGATTTTGGATATGTGTTTGAACTTTTAGCTTATTTGTCATTACTAAAGCGTTAAGTTAGAGTTCAAATCTTACGCATATATATTTGGATATTTAATTATCTATGGTTACGTTTTGCTTATTGATTTTATCGTGATTCCTTTTTTATTATAATTTGTAACCCTTCCGACTTCTTACGGAGTGTATTATATTTGACTCCACTTGTATCCATATTTATTTATTTTTATATTTATTTATGTATATATTTTTTTTATATATATTTGATAAATTAATGGTTGGCTTGAATATGTGGAAAAGTGTTCTAGCGGCGTACCGTATAAGGCTACTTGCGGCATCAATTCTATAGATACAAGATATAAATAATAAAGGTATTTAAAACGCGAGAACCGCTATAATCCAGTTCGGATCCAACATCATGAGTCGTAACTCGTAAGACATTGACACTTCCTATTTAATACAGTTATTCTACCAAACCGATTGACTCTGGGTGATAAAATATATTATTGGTTTTCTTAATGGAAAGGAATTCACACAACGTGTTAAGGAGATTATTATTGATTTACACCACCCGAGTCACAGATTATTATGTGTTGAATTCCATATTTACTGATTTAGCACTCATAAATATTCGTAACGCACTCAATTGCGGTGTTTGTTTTTAGTGCTATTAATTCTATATAACGTGTCAAGGAACTATTAACACTAAGAAGTGTTTATTCCCTCTGTCAGACTCGTAATTCTGTTAATAATTCTACGTATATTCTTTCAAGGATTGATTTGGCACAGGATAGGCCCTTAACTTGGACAGGTGTCTTAGTGTGTCCCTTGTTTTCATGACAGTGTTTACAATCAGTTATGTGCTTTTTATATCTGTAAGCACTGTAGGCCAGTAAAATAGTGATTTGGCTTTCTGTGACATAATAGGAACCCTGGATGACGGAATGCAACCAGTTTATGACGATTGGTATGAAAGAGATTATTACTACTACCTGGTCGTTAGTCATCTGTTGTGTTCTTCGGGTTTTTCCTCGTCACAGACCTACTATAATATTACATTTGATTACATTATTCTGATACACATACTTTAAATATACTTTTGCTTTAGGGTTTCTGCTCGAAGTGTTTATTGGTTTGCTTAGCCGCTGACCCTGTTTCCGTTTCGAAGTGTTTATTGTTTGGTGTTTATTGCTGCTGACTCTGTTTCCGTCCGAAGTGTTTATTGTTTGGGTTATGTCTGTTGACTCTGCTTTGTTCAGTTTGTAACAGTTCTGCGATCCAACCCAGATATTCAATGCTCGCGATCTCTTGGTTTAAGGAATTTTCTTGTTTAGATACGGTTTTAACAATAGGCACGGATATTTCTATATTTTATATCTAATTAATGGTTCTTTGCAGTATGGTGCGGGATTGCGGGATAATGCGTCAGCTATGATATTTGCTTTCCCAGGTAGATATCTTATCTTGGCTCCAATAAACTGAATGATCATTTGTCACCGAGTTCCTTTTGGACTGTGATTAAAGCCTTTGAAAAACTCGGTAAAGGACTCATGTTCAGTAAGGACTTTATCAGGATAGCCATAGATTATGAACTTAAAATGTACTAGTGTTTAAGATACTAGCCCCTAGCCCTTCCTTGCCTATTACTGGCATATTTACTTTCAGAGGGCTTTAGTTTACGTGAATAAAAAGCTATAGGGAAGAACTGTTTATCATATTGCTGAAGTAGTATCCCTCTTACCTTGGTCTGAGGCGTCTGTTGCAATAAAAAAAAAAAAAAATTCCTTATTTAAATCAGGATTTTTAAGTTAGGTAAGCTGCATTATTCCGCTTTTAAGATATCGAACGCCTGTTGATGCTTTTTAGACCATAATCAATCTACGCTCTTCTCGTAAGATCTGTTAAAGGAGCTGTCATGATTGAAGAGTTACATATTTGCATACGATTGTAATACCCACTACAGCGCAAAAGTGCTGTATCCCCTTTTACGTTAATAGGTACCGGAAGTTATGAATAGCCGACACCTTACCACGGACTACTTTAAGACCTTGACCAGACACATAAAACCTAGATAAACATGTTCGGTTTTAAAAAACTCGAACATTTAGATATTTTACTCTGAGATTATTTGTCTTTGTCTCTGTAGCACTAGCTCTACTTTATGTGAATGTACTTCTAAGGTATTAGAAAAGATTACAAGATCATCCATATAGGCATGTAGGTTATCCCCTAATAGTTCTCCAAACACTATATTGTAATTGGGGTGCAACGTAAGCCGGAGGCATACGTAAAAATTGATAATGTCCCCTGAGTGTGCTGAAAACGGTGTATGAGGTACAATCACTTAGGTAATGGTATCTGGTAAAAACATTTAAGTACGTCCAAGTTGGTGAAAAAAAATTTATTCTAACCTAACAGAGATAAGATGTCGTCGGTACATGGCACTGGAAACTATCGGGAGTCGTTTCCTTGTTTATTTAAGCGACAGTAATCTGCGCAGATACGCCAAGTCCGATCTTTTATGGCATGACGTTTGAGGGAAAAATTATATGGCTTATTTGATTTCCTAATGGCTCCTATTACTAACATTTTTCAACTTCGTCATTTATCTCTATTTTAAAATTTCATTGAGAATCTAAACGAAGGTACGTAAATAGCTTTATGTTTGTCCTTAGACCGTGTTTTGTTTTCAATGACATCCGTTTTTCTCCCAGAGATCACTCGCTAGTGGAGAAACTTCCTGGTATTCAGGTAGAAGATAAAAAAAATTCTGCTGAATCACCTCTGCTTGAATGACTTTACGGATATTACTTTAGATAGATTATCAGAGAGATTCATCCACGACTGGTTGGGCGTGATTAAAAATTAGCAACAATAAAAAATGCGATATTTATAACTTCCGTATCCACGATATGTATACTTTTAGGGCTTTGTTCGCGGAAATCGTTATATTTCAGAGTGTCGGGAAGGATTAAAATTTCATTTCCAGCAAAGTCTTTTTACACGCACTAAGACATTCGAGGTGCATGCTTCTCGAGATTTTGCGTGCAAAGTACGACTGCGGTTGTGGGAGAATTCTGTTGGGTCATTTGAACAATGTTACGATTTTATGAGACAAATGTATAGTTCCTTTATATAAGTTATTATTTGATTAACTGTCTCATTTTTGACAAACGGATTTTACTATGTTTGAAGGTTTATAGGATTTTCCTTTTGATAAACACGCCTTATTTTGCAGGATGTAAGATAATATTTTGTATACCCCTAGATGAATCTTACAATTACACTAGATACAGATCAACGTTTTTTTTATACTATAGAGGTATCTGTAAGCGCTCGCTTATCCGGACTTCTCATTAGGGAAGTTCGAACAAACAGACGGTGAGTCCGTAAATACAAGATATTGCGTGTACTAAAGAAATAAAACAAGATATTCTAATTTTTACGGCGCGTACAGTTGGGCTTAATCCACAGTATTTATTATAACTTAATGTATTAAAATTAAAACGAAAACCTGCTACTGATTACTTATACGGTCATGTGTTTCATAGGAAAAATCCTTTTTAATTCAAAAAGATATTGGTATGAACCAACATCGCTTTTCCCCACTCTGCTAGAGTCGCTTATTGTGTGGAATTTGCTATGTTTTGAACACTTCGGCAGTTTTTGACTAACCTTGACCGCTTGACTAGGTGGGACACAGTCACCGAGTTTGCTTGTTTGATTCTGAACGGCTACTGTTTCTATTTCTTTTTGTAATAATTAGGATCCTTCTCTTTATTACCATCGGCAACATATTGTGTGTTTTTAGCATTATGTTGCTGGTACGTATAAAGCAATGAATGACGAACTATTAGGAACTGAGCGATTACTAATTAAGACGAGTTATCTCTACTGCATTCAATCTTAACTGTTTGTACTTCATTCTTTGCTAAAATTTGAAATAGTGAGGGATCCTGGTCAGCGCATTTAGCCTGATGAAAGTTTTTTACAGACATGTTATTCCTTGCAATCCAGCATATTTTTAAAGTTAAGTTGAGTCATTGAGGTTCGATATTTTATATAAACTCAAAAAAAACTCAAGGCTAAAACTGCGATCGGGACTTTGCAAAGGAGCATTTATTGTCATGACCCGAAATAGTGTTACTCTAATTTATCTAGATTTGTACGGGTGTTTCCACTTGTTTTTTGTGTGTTTTCTAATCACTACGGTGCTTAACGCCCCTATCCATGCATCTGTATAAATACAGACGTCCACTGCGTAAACGCAATATTCACTGTTTAATATGATTTGTTACGTAAGGATTAATAATCACCCAAAATGATAAAATTAACATAGTATATGAATTATGATGAAATTTCAGTAGAACTTCTGGAAACAGACACTCAAAGATAAAAACTCGCAGTAGCGAAATCTCAATGATATAGATAATTTCTGTAAAAAAAATAAGTAAGATAAGAATGTCTCGTAACTTCAGCCACAGGAATAACGAAATTCGACCTGCATAGGAAACACTCAAAGTTACTCCAATGAATAAAAAAAATTGTACTTAGCTTGCTTTTGTGGGAAAGTCACGGTGTTCCGATAACGACACACGGCCTCGGTCCTCCTTCTCTATTTAGCGGACGACCTGGTTTGGCTTCAGTTTCCCCCCGTGCGCGTTGTTTCGATGATTCGAGCCCTTGAAAATCCGATGCTGCAGACGCGTTCGGTTTTGTTTCTTGAAGTTCCGGAAACGCTCACTAACGATGTTTTCTTGAATGATTCTAATGAGAGACGAAGCTTGCGTTGTCGTAAGAAAAAGACACGTCGGTTTTGTTTCTTGAAGTTATTCACTAACGATGATACTAAGTTGCTTGACGAATCTTGTTGTTTTCTGAAGTCGCTCACTAATGATGATACTAGGTTTGCTTGAAGAATCTGCTGCTTTCGTCGTCGTTGACTTCATGATTTATTATTCTGTTTTTTTCTTCGTAGGACGTTGTAGAGTTCTTCTGGTCCGCTGGCCACCAATATTAGGGCTTGTGCCTTGTATGATAAGGCGCCCTATGAGGTAATGTTAGACTAGCGATAATCTATACGCTAAGTCGGTTGGTATTGCACTTCCATCTTCAATGGAGTGTCTGGGGTTTTGTAGATCACTTACGAAGTCGGTATTATCTTTACGACGATGTGTTAAACTCATGGTTCGGTGAGGTTCTTGTAGAAAACACTAAGTATAAAAATAGATATAATTTCTTCTGAAGTTTTTACACATTGCTGAAGATCAGATATGATTGTACAAGTCTTCTAATAACGATAGCTTGATCGCTTCTGCCAATGATAATGGCTAATCCTATTCCTCTACATGATAAAGCTTAGGTAAAGAGGTACAGTCTTCTAATGTCGGATAGCTAACTCTGTCTGCTTGTCTACCCTCTCTGTTACAAGTTATGAAGGAACAGACAGTAGTTCGAACATATGAACATACTATCAGATGACATAGTTTCATACGAAACACACAATCAAATGAGACACGCTACAGATCACGTAGGCGGTAGTTGTCTCAAGCAGGGAGCTTGGACTAATGTTTATAAACAATTGAGTGACTACAGGTGACGCATGTTATCTTAGCCTACATACTTATTGTATACGTCCATCTTTAGCGTCTCTAGTCTGATCACATTCCTGCAAGCAATCTTTTATATGATATGGACTAACATTCCATATTTTTATTATGTTAAACACTTACATATATATAATATATAATATATTTTAGATATATATAGATATATATATATATATATATATATATATATATATTATATATATATGTATACAATACCACAAATAAATGATAGGCAGAAAGGCATTGCCAACCGCTTTCGCCATTATTCAGGCATTGTCGAGGCACAAATGAAATACATTTGGAAAGAATTTGAGAAAGTTATGCTTACTAAATTCAAGTTAGTCAGTAGTTAGATTAAACGTTTTCCCAGCTCTTTTCCATGCTAAATCTACAAAAGTCCTTCGATATTTAAGTTTTAAAGATGTAGGCATTCATACATCTCTATATGTATATATATATATATATATATATATATATATATATATATATATATATATATATATATATATATATATATATATATATATATATATATATGTATATATATATATATGTATATATATATAAATATATATATATATATATATATATATATATATATGTATATATATATGAATGGTAAAAATGTTCTTTTACAACGGAATTCCATCTAATAAAAGGAGCCCATAAAAACGCCAAAATATAGAAGGAAAGTACTATATTTCAGAGACTGCTGCCTCTCTCCTCAGGTACCTGAAGAGAGAGACAGCAGTATCTGAATTATAGTACTTTCTTTGTTTTATATTTTGGCGTTGCTATGGGCTCCTTTTATTATATATATATATATATATATATATATATATATATATATATATATATATATATATATATATATTTATATATATATATACATATATATATATATATATATATATATATATATATATATATATATATATATATATAAAGTGAGAGAGAGTGAGAGACAGAGTGAAAGAGGTACTACTAATCCAAGAGATGGTCGGGTGACCCGTCACGGAGCTTGAAACTCCATTATCAGGAGAGGACTCTTACGCCGATAACAAATCTGGAGTGACAGAATTACTGTGACATTGCTGGCCTTGGGCAAAACGTGAAACCATCCTCACAGGCTAGACAGCTCACGGCGATTGCCAGCTAATTCCCTCGACTGACCTGACTTGACTTGACTTGATCATCGAGAGGATTCCTCGACCCAAAATATTGGACTTCGAAGGCTGCAAGGACGCCAGAATACATATACTTTTACAAAACTATCCTACGATCGGCATATGTGAGGGTTTGTAATACCAGTCAGGTCACCTCATCTCATCTACGAGGCGTTTCGCTGATTCTTATTCGGTTGGGTTTATTACTATATTGCTACTTGCACCATGTGCCTAATGTTTCCAGCAAGTAGCTGCACCTCCTGCTCCTTTTTCATTGTAATTTGGACAAAACCGTATACTTTGACATTTCGGGTAGTTTAGGTGAAAAAGCGTGACTAATGATTGTCCTTATACTACACTTCAAAGATAATTCTTTTAGCGTCATCTATAAACATTTAGGCCTGTTCAAATTAAATACTTGACTCACACAATAGACCTATTTTTCCCGTAGTGTTATTATCTTTATTATATTTTTCAATCTAGTTTTTTCGAATTTAGGCCTATAGGGCAAATCACTCGGATCGCTTCTGGGGGCTAATGTTGACCAAATGCCACTCATAAATGGTTCCCAACATTTGTTACCACTTTCTAAGAGTTTGGTTTTGTGGTGAAATCGTTAGCGCTATGCCCGTGACCCGATTACTATCAATGGGGTTTGTGATAATCTCCCATCCAAGACTTAACTAATCCAATGTCTCCTTGGGGGACTATTGCATTATGTAGTGCAATGTAGGAAATGCAAAGGTCTCTTGGCATTATTTATTCGACGTCCATCTGCACTACTTTCTGCGACGTTTTGATTTATCCATCTTCCGTGCCCCTGATACATTTTCAACCTCATCTGCGAATAAATCCTTAGATTTGCTCAGTGGGATTCAAGATATGTGGCTGAGTCTTTCTCTGAACTTAAATAAAAGTAATCATGGTAACGGTATAAAGATGTCCCTGGGTAAATCAGATATCAAAACAATGGTGTCCATATCCAAATCTCATCCACCTTGATATTTAGGAGTTCGTTGTCCAGGAGAAATAAGACGATCGCTGTAGCACACGTGTTTCTTTGGGCTGAAAATGTGCAACTAATCCGCTTTCCATTATGATAACATATCGCTCCTATAATATGAGAGAGTTGATTACCGGAGACAGATTAACCTGGTTTAATTTGTGAGCCAATAATTATATTCCTGTCCCGGTTCCTATTTGTATCTGTCCTCATAAATGAAGCAAAATGACTGGAATTACTGCGTTAATTAATAACGAGGTTTCTTTCAAAAGTGACAGACGGGTAAAGAAAGAAGTATAATCGTCCTCACTAAACAAAGAAACATCCAGGAATAGAAACATGAGATGATTCTAAATAATTATCACAAGCTATTGTCGTCTGTGGTTAAATTCTAGTTCTCAGTTTGTAATTTCTCGACCTTTTTCTCTGATGCTTTGAAAGTCAACATTCTACTCAAGCAATGATGAGCATCTATATATTTCATACACTACAAAACTGGCTGATCGGAAATCAGGTTTATAGAATTATCCCTCAACACTTTCTTTAACAAAAGTCCTAACCAGAAAGGAGGTCACTTCTAGTAATCCTCGGGTGGAATGGATTCCTGCAGTTCCATTTAGATGTTATCAGCTTTTCTTAATTTGATTTTGCAGTAATGCATAAATATACTCATGTTATTTATAAGAGCCTGGAAATGTGACTTCTGTGGAATCGTTAAACTAAATTGTAAAAACAGTCCCAGTAATTCCACTTGGTATTACGCCGACATAGAACTAAAAGCTCTTTACATTTTGTTAACCTTTTCCCGAGCCATCGTTAAGAATAATATTATGAAAATCTCTCTCTCTCTCTCTCTCTCTCTCTCTCTCTCTATGACCTTATGAATACACATGTTGATGTTCAGGCATGGAGAAAATATATACAGTTTAGAGAGAGGTTTCGTCTCTCGAAATATCTTCTCTCGTCTCTTCTTATCTATCATTCTCGGCTTTCCCCCTTATTCTTCCAGCTCCATTCTTGAGATGGTTATTGATGGGAACTATTAATTCACCGAGACCGTTTTGATCTTTTCAGTTTTTAGTTCCTCAAGGACGATCTCCAAATGATTTGTTCGCCATAAATTCCACCATTTCTCCCGACTTCTGGAGAGATCACACGATTATCACAAAAAATGTCATTAGAAAATTGCATTTTGTACAGAGATCTCTAATCTCTCGTTATCCTCAGAAAACGGATTGCCTTATCTGTCTCACTGAACCCATTTCTGGTAAAGAACAAATCTAAGCCAATTTATTTCAGAAAATGGTTATTTTCTTTCACTCGATTTGTTTCTTTTTTACGAACAGTATTTGCTTTGGGTCATTTTCCATCTGGAGCAGCTTCTAGCTAAGGAACTACGTTATGTTCTTTTCGAAGGCTTTTAGACACCAGAATGACGTATGTTTTGTCTGGAAGACCATGGAACAACTGCCAAGAGGCCCTGAGTTAGATGACGTGCCTCTCAGTTTTTTTTTTTAATGCCGTATAATACTGGTGGATTGGTAGAATGACTGGAGGAAGAATGTCTGCAGATCAATTGCTGCAGAGAGCCGGAAATAGAGAGGAATGGCCAGCCATGATTGCCGACATCCTTGGGGATATGGCACCTGGATGATGATGATATCACTGGTTATGTAGTCTAGGAAGAGACTCCGAGCCTTCTTCTCAGGAGGCCAAATAACACTCAGTCATTCATCTCTGAGTTCAAACTTGCATCTTCTCTGAGTTACAGCACCGATTATGTGATTGCCACTTATATTCTTGACCAACAACACCGAAAACATTTACTGAAACCAGCTATTACATATTCTTCAAAAGGCTCACTTTGGCGATGACATTCAGCAAAAGACTGTAGTATCAAATATCAAATAGCAGTATTTACGAAATGTTTCTGTTATTACAGCTTTAACGCTTCTGTCGGGCCAAGTCCGGATAAAAGAGGGTGGGGAGAAAGGGGGGGGGGGGCGTTTGTTTGTGGGAGGGGTGAGATATGAACGAACTAAGCGTTACTGAAGTTTTCGGCAAACCATACAGCAGTCTGGCCCAAATCGGGCACTGTTCCACAATGAGGACATAGCGCCCATTTGATTAAGAATTGACACTGGTATTGTGCCACCCTCGCAGAGGTAATTCTCAGTCATTCAGATACTAATCATTAGCATGAATGTGAATAAGTTTGGAATAATAAAACGAAAGTTCTACAACGAGGGGTGGCGACTCCCTTCGGTCTTTGCAAAGCTAATAAGGGTCCCTCCACACATTTTTTCCCTTCTTCCTTTGTTACTAATATTCACCTTTCAGCTCTCGTTTATATTTCAACCTACTCTTCAGCGATGAGCATGAATAGTTATCAAGTCTTTGTCTGTATATGCTACCTTTATTGAGATTCTATTGCTTTTGGCATCGTCAAACTTCACTCAAAGTAATATATATATATATATATATATATATATATATATATATATATATATATATATATATATATATATATATATATATATATATATATATATTTTAATATCCTGCGACACTACTTGCTGTCTTTGGTAATGTTAGCCACCAATCGTATCTAATTGTTTTGGGACATTATTATTATTATTATTATTATTATTATTATTATTATTATTATTATTATTATTATTATTATTATTATTATTATTATTATTATTATTATTATTATTATTATTAATAAAAGAAATCCATAAAATTACTGTATATAACGTGTTTACTTATAAATATTTACAGTTTATTTTACTCAACACTCGAGTACTTTCAGGCCCTATATGTGGGCCCTTTTTCAAGAAGTGTGTAGGTTATTATTATTATTATTATTATTATTATTATTATTATTAGGTATTATTATTATTATTATTATTATTATTATTATTATTATTATTTAGGAAGCAGACCCTCCTCAACCATCTTTATTTAAAGTAATGGTTAACTCAGCAGCTTGTAGAGATTTTTCTCTATTTTTCGGGAGGTCATTTTCAAATGCACGATCAAGATCAGTTGATATATCTCTATTCAAATTTTACAGAGAAACTGTGATCTCATAGTTATCCAAGTCAATAACGCTCTCTCTCTCTCTCTCTCTCTCTCTCTCTCTCTCTCTCTCTCTCTCTCTCTCTCTCTCTCTCTCTCTCTCTCTCTCTTGCTACTCCGCCCGAAGACGCAATCTCCCGCGACAGTATTATTATTCGCAATACTAGAAATAATAGGGAGGACCCCGACCCTCGCCGCCTGCGCCTTATGGAGGCGCTACTCATCAGGCGCCGAAGCCCTCCATGAATACGACACAGGAGGCCTTTTTTTTTTTTTTTTTTTTTGCTCCTAAACCTACGTGCGTAGAAACGCCAGTACCGGCAAACATCATATCTCCACCCGAAAACGCCCCAGTTCAAGAAAATATAATCGGAGACGACTTTGACTTAGTCAGTAATACCAGCAGTGACGTCATGCAGCCATCAGCAAATCCAAATTTAGCTGCTGAGAAGATCGGCATGACTACAACGCCCACGATCGTGGCTTTGGTTTGAGCAGACAGCCCGGTAACCAATCATCAATCAACTCCCAGCTAATAGCCAATGAAAAAGCAGAGGCATGAGGACTCCCCGCTGCACCCCAGAACATAAACAGATGGACTCGCAACAGAAAGCTTTCTCTCCTACTGATGGGTATCGTAAGGTTCAAAGGGGTTGCAAACCTGCCTGTCAACCTCCTTCCTTTCAACAACTAACCACAAAGAGCACTGTTTTTGTATCTTCATAGATAATCCAGCTACGGGCTGCTCCAGGAGCAAGAGCCCGTGCCAGCACAAGGCTGGCTTAATCTTAAACAACAACAACAACAAACTGGAACCATTTTCTCAGTTGAAAAGCCAAGCAGTAGCATTATTACCAGCAGCGAGAAGAATGTAGTGTCAGGCAGGCTTTCGTCGAGGGTTCAAGAACTGCAAAGATTAAGATTAGAATATCTGTGCAATTGGCCTGACCGCCGCCAAGGTAGGAACTTGGCATTCGGCTCGTCCATAATAAGATCTCTCCCAAATTCTGGATCATCTGATAATACCCTGAATCATCCGTGGAAGTATTATCTTTAATCAGCCTTCTCTTTCAGAATCTGTCCCCTTCCCCTTTAGCATTTCCTTAAAAAACAACCTTCTCATCCTCTAAAATCGTCCACCACCAACCCCAGCCGATCCTGACGTTTACCACATTCTCTCAAACTAATTAATCTTCCTACGTCATCCATCTCTTCCACGGCATGATCGAGTAAATGAAACGCGGCAACTAAACTCCGTAGAGTTTTAAAGTTTTTGGTTCTTTCTCTCTCACGAATAATAATTCATTTTTCTACGTCTTGCCAGTACTCGCTACTATCGCTCTCTCTCTCCTACTGATGGGTGCCTTAGGGCTCAAGATGCTTGTAACCTTGCCTGTTAACCTTTCATTTCACCAATACGTTCTCACTAGAATCACTATCTCACCTAATTTTTCAATAATGACTTGTGGGCTGCTCTATGAGCAAGAGCCCGTGATGGCAATAAGGTCAGCTTTACAAAAGCAGCAACAAAAACCAAACAGCCTTATTCCATCACCTTCGCCTCAGTCCCAGAAAAAATGTCATGGCAGACACCAAATGATTTTCAAAATTCAAAATTGACATTAAGCTTTGAGAAACCCTACGGGATATACACCGAAAGTTTAACGAATTCCCCAGGCGCTGTAATAAATCGACATGCCAAAAAAAACCAACCTCCGGTGCGTTGCTCACCAGTTTAAGCAACATTGAGAAAAACAAAACCATAATTTGAAAAATAGAGCAGAACCTCTATAAAGACTAACCGTTTACTTTCAGTAATAACTAACACAATTATAATAATAATTCGATTTCAACTGCTGGTAAGGAATACCTCCCCGCCGTGCATCCTCCATACAAGATGTGAAAATCTTGTAATAATACTAATAATAACAATAATAACAACTTATAATTAGTATTATAATTTCCACCATCTGTAGTACATCCATCTCAACGGAAGGGACTCAGTCGGCTTTAAGTGGCGCACTGTAGTCGCACTGAAGGCTCTTTTGTTAGTATCCTTCCGGTCAGGGTTAGTTCTTTGTCAGTTTTTTAATTTTATTCTTTCGCTATGATATCTGTCTACTTAGCTGGCAAACTGCTTCTACTTTCACCTTGTTAAAGTAATTCTCTCTCCTCTCTCTCTCTCTCTCTCTCTCGCTCTCTCTCTCTCTCTCTCTCTCTCTCTCTCTCCTCTCTCTCAGGAACACGTATTCTCATTTCCACATTTCCAAGAAGAGAGACAAATATATGTAATATATATATATATATATATATATATATATATATATATATATATATATATATATATATATATATATATATATAATATATACAAAGTTTTCATCTCCTCACATCTCCTCTCTTTCTCTGCTTATTCACGATTTTCGGTTTTGCTCTTCATCTCGAGTTTCTTTTCCCGGTGTCTTTCAGCTCATCAGATCTTCGGACGATTATGGCCAGGGAGATATCAACTCACTGGGGTCCGAGTTTTGATTTTTTTGTTTTCCGGTCCCGAAGGAGGATCCTTCTTCAAAAGTATTTATGCTCCCGATAAATTCAACCATTCAACATTTCTAATCTTGGCAAAGCGAGGTGCGGCAGCACACGTGTCTTGAGAGCTCATAAAATCCAAAGACCAAAATATGATAAAAATAGGTATTTTAAACCAAACAAAAACTTCTTTCAGTTTTTTTTCTGAAGATTGAAAAAGAAACCCACAAAATTACTGTGTATAACGTGTTTACTTATAAGTATTTACATTTTATTTTAATAAACACTCTAGTAATTGCAGGCCTTATTTGTGGTCCTTTTTCAAGAGATGTGTAGGGCTGTCAGCCTGAAGACTTCTGGGTTTGCCTTGACCCAGGCTGACAACCTACACATCTCTTGAAAAAGGGCATAGATAGGGCCTGAAAGTACTGGAGTGTTGAGTAAAATAAAATGTAATTGCGTATAAGTAAACACATTATATTCAGTAATTTGTGGGTTTCTTTTTCAATAGGTATTTATTTAGATTGATGTTTGAATATTACTTTCCATTTGCCTTACATTTTGAAGTCAGAGGCTCCTGTGTGCTTGATTAATGTGAATAGTTTTCAATTATTGAAATAATAATAATAATAATTAATAATAATAATAATAATAATATAATAATAATAATTAATAATAATAATAATAATAATAATAATAATAATCAATAGGTCGTCAATGGACTGATTAAGTTAAGTAGGAGCAACATTTGGGCTGGCGGTCAGTCGTTGGATGGGTGACCGCTCTCCTCGGCGTTGATTCCTTGAGAAAGGATCTTGACCATAATTTCCTCAGTCTACTCAGCTGTAAATGAGTACCTATCCCTGATGGGGTGGGGTAGAATCCAGCTATGGGTTAAATAGCAAAACTCAGCAATGATGGAAAGAAATGAAGGAATAAACGACAACGACGTAAATGGAACCTATGGCAACAGAGGAGCTCCGTCCGGCAACCAGGTATTCAACCAATTGAAGGGAGAAGAAGGTCAGGTACTTGGAGGTCGTCATCCAGCAACTGACCACCACAACGACAGTAATCAACAGCCTGAGATTGGAGCTACAGAAGCAAAAAGGAAGAAATGGACAAGAGAAGAAAATAAGGAAATATGGAGATGCTACATCAGAAGCAACCCGACGGAGAGAGGATATAGAAGAAGGTTGGTCAACATCTAGAATGAGAGGAATAAAACCCCCCAAACAGAGCAGAGGCTGGCAGACCAAGTAAGGAACATAAAGATAAAGAACTGGCTCTCCCCAACAGAAAGAGAAGAACTGGAAAGAGAAATGCCACACGACAACGAATTACACGAAGACGAACTGAGAGTCGATGCCACAGAAGACGACATGGATGATGAGGTATCAAAACAACGACACACGAAGAAACACCGACGAAGTAACAGAGAGGACGGAATGGGTAGAAAAGATTAGACAATGGATGGAGCCAGATACAGAGAGAACAAAGATCCCCCCCATGAAAGCCTACAACACCAAGAAATTAAGGGAGAAAACAAGTGAGGTCAATGAAATAATGGGCATAATACACACCACCACTATCACAGAAACAAATAACTTGGCATATGCAGGAGCAAGATTAGTAGCAGAAGTGATGGGGATTCGAACACCAACCACTAGCACAAACCAACCCAACAGAAACCAAAACAGGCAACCTCCTTGGAAAAGGCGACTGGAAAAGCAAATCATGGTGATGAGATCTGACTTGAGTAAACTGAAAGAGATGGCAGAAAAAAAAGGCTAAGAAGCAAGAAAACAAGGGAAGAACTTCAACGAGAAATACAAAGTACAAGAGAGGGGACTAAACAACACAATAGAAAATGTAAAACAGAGGCTTAAGGCCAAAGCACATAAGATCCAACGGTACAAGGAACAGGAATAAGGGATACCAACAGAACAAACTATTCGGGACCAACCAGAAAGACTATACAGCCAAACTAAGAGGGGAAGACAACCACCCAGAAATTCCTGAAGCCGAAACCAAGTAAGAGACTCTGGGAAAACATATGGAGCAATCCGGTATCACACAACAAACATGCAAACATGGCTCCAGGAAGTCAAGGAAGAAGAAACAGGGAGAATAAAACAAAGATTCACAGAGATCACGACAGACACAGTCAGACACCAGCTACAGAAAATGCTAAACTGGAAAGCCCCAGGTTCTGATGAAGTCCATGGATACTGGCTCAAAAACTTCAAGGCCCCACACCCACGAATAGCTGAACAACTCCAGCATTGTATCTCAAATTCACCATGCACCCAAATGGATGACCACAGGAAGAACAAAATCCTTAGTACAAAAAGACAAGAGTAAGGGAAATAGTAGCCACTACTAGGCCTATCACCTGCTACCAATAATGTGGAAGTTACTAACAGGGTATCATCAGTGAAAGGCTATACAATTACCTAGAGGAGACAAACACCATCTCCCACCAACAGAAAGGCTGCAGAAGGAAGTGTAAGGGCACAAAAGACCAGCTCCTCATAGACAAAATGGTAATGAGGAACAGTAGGAGAAGGAAAACCAACCTAAGCATGGCATGGATAGACTATAAGAAAGCCTTCGACATGATACCAAACACATGGCTAATAGAATACCTGAAAATATATGGGGCAGAGGAAAACACCATCAGCTTCCTTCAAAAATACAATGCGCAACTGGAATACAATACTTACAAGCTCTGGAATAAGACTATCAGAGGTTAATATCAGGGGAGGGATCTTCCAGGGCGACTCACTACTCTTCGTAGTAGCCATGATTCCATGACAAAAGTACTAAAGAAGATGAGTGCTGGGTACCAACTCAAGCAAAAGAGGCAACAGAATCAACCATCTGATGTTCATGGACGACATCAAGCTGTATGGTTAGAGCATCAAGGAAATAGATGCCCTAATCAGATACAGCGCAGGAATAGTGGAATGGACGAAGGCAGAACTCCGCAGCATAGATCATGAAACCAGGAACATATGACAATAGACAAGCACTACACAACGAGAAATACGGACAGACTATACATAACACGAAAGGAAGGAGGGAGAGAACTACTAAGTATAGAGGACTGCGTCAACATCGGAAACAGAGCACTGGGTCAATATCTGAAAACCAGTGAAGACGAGTGGCTAAAGAGTGCATGGGAAGAAGGACTAATAAAAGTAGACGAAGACCCAGATATATACAGAACCAGGAGAATGACAGACAGAACAGAGGACTGGCACAACAAACCAATACACGGACAAAACATGAGACAGACTAAAGAACTAGCCAGCGATGCAAGTGGCAATGGCTACAGAGGGGAGAGCTAAAGAAGGAAACTGAAGGAATGATAACAGCGGCACAAGATCAGGCCCTAAGAACCAGATATATTCAAAGAACGATAGACGGAAATAATCATCTCTCCCATATGTAGGCAAGTACAATACGAAAAATGAAACCATAAACCACATAGCAAGCGAATGCCCGGCACATGCACAGAACCAGTACAAAAGAGGCATGATTCAGTGGCAAAAGCCCTCCACTGGAGCCTGTGGCAAGAAACATCAGCTACCTTTTAGTAATAAGTGGTACGAGCACCAACCAGAGTGAGTGATAGAAAACGATCAGGCAAAGATCCTCTGGGACTATGGTATCAGAACGGATAGGGTGATACGTGCAAATAGACCAGACGTAACGTTGATTGACAAAGTCAAGAAGGAAGTATCACTCTTTGATGTCGCAATACCATGGGACACCAGAGTTGAAGAGAAAGAGAGGGGGAAAAATGGATAAGTATCAAGATCTGAAATAGAAATAAGAAGGATATGGGACATGAACCAACGGAAATCGTACCCATAATCATAGGAGCACTAGGCACGATCCAAAGATCCTGAAAAGGAATCTAGAAAAAACTAGAGGCTGAAGTAGCTCCAGACTGATGCAGAAGAGTGTGATCCTAGAAACGGTGCACATAGTATGAAAAGTGATGGACTCCTATGGAGGCAGGGTGCAACCCAGAACCCCTCACTATCAATACCAAAAAAAAAAATAAAATGATAATAATAATAATGATACCACACACATGGCTAATAGAATGCCTGAAAATATATGGGGCAGAGTAAAACACCATCAGCTCCCTCAAAAATACAATGCGCAAACTGGGAATACAATACTTACAAGCTCCGGAATAAGACTAGCAGAGGTTATATCAGAGAGGATCTTCCAGGGCGACTCCCTGTCCTCACTACTCTTCGTAGTAGCCATGATTCCCATGACAAAAGTACTACAGAAAATGGATCCGGGTACCAACTCAAGAAAAGAGCACAGAATCAACCATCTGATGTTCATGGACGACATCAAGCTGTATGGTAAGAGCATCAAGGAAATAGATACCCTAATCCAGACTGTAAGGATTGTAATCTGGGGACATCAGGATGGAGTTTGGAATAGAAAAATGCGCCTTAGTCAACATACAAAAAAGGCAAAGTCACGAGAACTGAAGGGATAAGCTACCAGATGGGAGCAACATCAAACACATAGATGACAGGATACAAATACCTGGGAATAATGGAAGAAGGGGATATAAAACACCAAGAGATGAAGGGACATGATCAGGAAGGAAAGGGATATGCAGAGACTCAAGGTGATACTCAAGTCAAAACTCAAACGCCAAAAATATGATAAAAGACATAAACATATGGCAGTCCGCAGGAATCAGATACGCGCAGGAATAGTGGAATGGACGAAGGCAGAACTCCGCAGCATAGATCAGAAAACCAGGAAAATATATGACAATACACAAAGCACTACACCCAGAAGCAAATACGGACAGACTATACATACACGAAAGGAAGAGGAGAGGACTACTAAGTATAGAGGACTGCGTCAACATCGAGAACAGAGCATTCGGGCAATATCTGAAAACTAGTGAAGGACGAGTGGCTAAGAGTGCATGGGAAGAAGGACTAATAAAAGTAGACGAAGACCCAGAAATATACAGAACCAAGGAGAATGACAGACAGAACAGAGGACTGGCACAACAAACCAATGCACGGACAATACATGAGACAAACTAAAGAACTAGCCAGCGATGACACATGGCAATGGCTACAGAGAGACTAAAGAAGGAAACAGAAGGAATGATAACAGCGGCACAGATCAGGCCCTAAGAACCAGATATGTTCAAAGAACAATAGACGGAAATAACATCTCTCCCATATGTAGGAAGTGCAATACGAAAAATGAAACCATAAACCACATAGCAAGCAATGCCCGGCCACTTGCACAGAACTAGTACAAAAAGAGGCATGATTCAGTGGCAAAAGCCCTCTACTGGAGCCTGTGCAAGAAACATCAGCTATCTTGCAGTAATAAGTGGTACGAGCACCAACTCGAGGGAGTGATAGAAACGATCAGGCAAAGATTCCTCTGGGACTATGGTATCAGAATGGATAGGGTGATACGTGCAAATGGACCTGACGCGACGTTGACTGACAAAGTCAAGAAGGAAGTATCACTCACTTGATGTCGCAATACCATGGGACACCAGAGTTGAAGAGAAAGAGAGGGAAAAAATGGATAAGTATCTAGATCTGAAATAGAAATAAGAAGATATGGGAGTATGCCAGTGGAAATCGTACCCATAATCATAGGGCCACTAGCCACGATCCCAAGATCCCTGAAAAGAAATCTAGAAAAACTAGAAGCTGAAGTAGCTCCAGGACTCATGCAGAAGAGTGTGATCTAGAAACGGACGCACATAATAAGAAAAGTAATGGACTCCTAAGGAGGCAGGATGCAACCCGAAACCCCACACTATAAATACCACCCAGTCGAATTGGAGGCCTGTGATAGAGCCAAAAAAATAAATAAATAAATAAAAATAATAATAATAATAATTTCTCCGTCTCTGAGCATGATTGAAAGTTTTAGAGAGAGTACTGGATGAGAGATTAAGAGAGATTGTAAAGATCGGGAAACAGCAGTATGGATTCGTGAGAGGAAGAGGGAGATGGATATTAACACAACCTGGAAAAATAGTCCCCTTATGTATCTTTCGACCTTTCGACCTCTCTGAATGAAAGGAATAAATAGATTCTCTACCTCTAAGGCAAGATGTTACAAAGAAATTTACTTAGACCAATCACGACCCTGTCTGTAAATGTCCGTTTTCTATGAGACTGAAAGTTGCAGTAAACCTTATATATATATATATATATATGATATATATATATATATATATATATATATATATATATATATATATATATATATATATATTAAATATATATTTCGCTCCATTATTCGAATATCGCTAATTAGGATAACGTGAACAATTTTGGAATAATAATGGAAGTTTGGAAGCGAGGGTGACGAGTCGCTATAGTCTGTACAAAGTTGATATAGGTTCCTCCATAACATTTCCCCCCCACCCCCTTACTTTGTTAATCTTACCCCTTTCAGCTCTAGTCTATATTTGACCAACTCTTCAACGATGACACGTAAATAGTTATCATCTCCTTCGTCTATATTGACTTCAATAATTGACAGTTAATTATTTCTTGGTATCGCTAAGTTTTGATGCTACATAAATTTACATTCATAATACCCTGCGACACTAGATATCTTTAGCGATAGTCGTCAAAAACCTCTGCTTTCATTTTGCTTTAACTGCTTTTCATATTATTATTATTGGTAAGATAGATTTCGCAAACAAATCTTATTTAAGTCAGCATTTGATGTGAGATTTACATTTTCGACTACTTTTTCACTTCTAGGAAATTGCCTTTTTTTTTTTCCTTCCACTGAAAGTTTCGTTATGATTTCTCTAAACTTCTTGCAGAATGAAAGTGGAGGTACTGAAGACGAGTGTTTTATTTTTTTTATTATTTTGAATTTACTCCTTAGAGAATAACCGCCTCGCTCTCCCTTAGTGAGCACCTCAAGGCATCTTCATTGCGACAGAGCAGCAATGAGCTGGTCTCACGTCAGCTTTGAGTTTTGCTTCTGGAGCAGCAGCAGCC
>NC_061093.1:58207723-58250198 GCF_015104395.2 Macrobrachium nipponense | reverse complement strand
TCTTTTATGCCATAAAAATTATGACATTACAAAAATATAAAAATAGGAAAATTCATTAAAAATAAAAACGAGAATGAAAGAGAACTCTCTCTCTCTCTCTCTCTCTCTCTCTCTCTCTCTCTCGCTCTCTCTCTCTCTCTCTCTGTGTGTGTGTATATATCATATATATAATAATTATATATGGTAATATAGGAATAGTATATATATACTAGAATATATACTATAATATAGATATATATATATATATATATATTATATAGATATATATATATATATATACTTGTGTGGGCATGTATGCATATATACACATATACAAATGCAAGCAGTGTACCCAATAAATGACGAGCCAGTAGTGAGCTTCTTTATTTCACGTTGTTTGGCATTGTTGCAGGGAGATTTAAACGTGTGAGGAAAATAAACTCTAATTGCTTATTTCCAGCAGAGACAGAATTCCTTCGAGAGCAAAGAAAACTTTCCGTTATTTGTCGGTGTTTGTTTTATCTTCACATTAACTCCCCTGAATTAGATTTCAAGTTGTGACAAAAGATTCAGGAATTTTCTTCGCCTTGCACAGGTTTCTCTCTATCTCTCTCTCTCTCTCTCTCTCTCTCTCTCTCTCTCTCTCAGTCTCTTTAAATGAAGAAATTTCATTTATTTTAGAAATATTTAGGAATTTATTATTATATAGTATATATAATATTATAATAATATATATATATTATATAATAAAATATATATATATATAATTACCCTATATATATATATATATATATAATTCTATTATATATAATTTAATATAAGTATATATAATAATAATGTGATATATATACTATCTATTAATATATATATATATATATAATATCTATTTGTGTGTGTGTGTGTACATATATATGATATAACTTTATATTTATTCATTTATACTACACACACACATACACACACACATATATATATATATATATATATATATATATATATATATATATATATATATATATATATATATATATATATATATATATATATATATATATATATATATATATATATATATAAATATATATATATATATATATATATATATATATATATATATATATATATATATATATATATATACATGAAGTTTACCTTATGGGCTTTTGTCAAATGAAAAGGTTACGTAACGCTGGCAAGCCAAGACTGGAAATATGCGAAATGCAATAACTGATATCTATTATTTCCAAAACGCAAATAGAAAACCTACGTTGGTGTCGACAAAGAAACATTAAAACTTTGACTGAGTTGAAGGGCCTGACGTTCGGAATAATAGAAATATAAAATGAGAAACGTAAAAAAAAAAAAAAAAAAAAAAAAAGCTTTCAGTGCTGTCGTTTCATTAGTGCTGTGTTTCACGTGACGTATTTCTCAATTTTTTTTTTTTATTATTTAGGCTCTTTGTTATTTGTTTGTTCATTCTTTGATCTTAACTATTTTTTCTACATTTATATTTGGCATTCTGCTCTTTGAAGACTTTCTAAGCGAATTTATGATCATTTTGAGGACGCTTAGATTGTATTTATAATGATTTTCGACATTATATTAAGGAGTCTGTTCTCTAGAGGATTTTTTCTACATTGTATTTTGGATTTTGCTCTTTGAAGACTTTCCAAGTGAACTTATGATCATTTTGAGAACTTTAACATTGTGAATGTATAAGGATTTTCCCTACTTATATTTATGAGTGTTCTCTGGAGGGTTTATAATAAAGCTGATGAATAATTTGGATGACTGCATAAATGTGAATAGATTCACATCAACCGTGCATCTGATGTCTAGGCCAGTCCCTTACAACGCTCCTGATTGGCTGTTGATAAGCCAGTCACAGGGCTGGAAACTGTCAGCCTCTCTTGAGAGTTCACATAGGCAGGATGTATGTTTCACCTCTCTTGAGAGAATCGTCTTTCAAAAGTATCCCTCAGGAAAGGTGGAAAAAGTTAAATATATCTTAGTTTTACCAGACCACTGAGCTGATTAACAGCTCTCCTGGGGCTGGCCCGAATGATTAGATATTTTTGCGTGGCTAGGAACCAATTGGTCACCTAGCAACGGGACCTACTGCTTATTGTGGGATCCGAACCACACTATATCGAGAAATGAATTTCTATCACCAGAAAAGAATTCCTCTGACTCCGCGTTGGCCGAGCCGGGATTCGAACTTCGGACAACCGGATTGGAAACCGAGCGCGAAAACCACTCGTCCAGCGAGAAACTAGGAAAGGTGGAACATGCAAACATCCTGCCTATGCGAACTCTCTCGAGAGACTGAGGAGAGTTTCCAGATCTGTCATTGGCTTATCAACAGCCAATCAGGAGCGTCGTAAGGTACTGGCCTAGACATCAGATGAAAGGCGGATGTGAATCTACTATAGCATATTTGTGAATAAGAATGACACAGTTATTTAGAGGGAATTGTTTGGAGTTCAGATAACCAGAAAACAGGTAACGGAATTTAAAGCAATATAGTTGAAAAATATTCATAATGTAACTTGAGGTTTTTAAAGCAATATAGTTGAACAACATTCATAATGTAACTTGTCATTTGAAGGCAAACGTAACCTAGGTCAACATGCAGAGGGTATACAGCTCACAGTCCCCTACCCTCCTCAAGACACTCCAGCAAAATTCTCAATCGACATCCCGCCAGCAACCTCTTCTTCCTATCGGATACGAGAGAGAGAGAGAGAGAGAGAGAGAGAGAGAGGAGAGAGAGAGAGAGAGAGAGAGAGGTGCATTCTCGTTCTTAAGGAGCTTATGGTTAAGACTTGAACGTAACTACATTAATTACCTTTGGTACTGCCGCTTGTGGAAACGGGCTGACCTACTTTAAGCATTAGTTCCAATATTACTTATTATATTTACTATATAACTAATACTACTACTACTATTACTATTATTGTGAGAATATCTGTTAAATAGTAAGATTCTTAAGAGTAACTTAATTCACAAGATATGTGCGTGCAGTTATTGGAATTCTTCCGAAACTTAATCTTTTAAGGTAACCGAACTTACCAAACACAGAAGAATTATTCCAGTTAATATCCTTCACTCTAAAAAGGTATACACACACACACACACACACACACACACACACACACACACACACACATATATATATATATATATATATATATATATATATATATATATATATATATATATATATATATATATATGAATTCTTATTACATCACTGTGACTAATATACATGCATTTGGCTACAAATGTCCTTTGATATCCAAATCGCTCCTCCTTGGAATTAATATAATTTGTTTTAATTCCGAGGTAGAGCGAATTGGATATTAAACGACATTTGTAGCTTAATCTATATATTATATATATATATATATATATATATATATATATATATATATATATATTATATATATATATATATATATATATATATATATATATCACTAATAAAATAAAATCGATCAATACCATTTTCCGAAAGAGATACTACATAAAAGATCTATGAACTCCAAATAGACCGACCACCTTCAAGAAAAAAAAAAGACGCAAGTAGAGTATTACCCATAAAACCGGATCTCTTCAACGAGAGGAAACAGGGACCCCAGTGATTAAGATTTACCAGCCATCGGAGATCTGGAGGAGGGCAGGAACTCACCCTCCTCCTCTATCACGTCCAAGACGTTTTAAGGGCTCAAAAAGCGGCCAATCCTCTTTCAGGAAGGTCCTGGTAAGTCTTACGAGTCTCACCTATTCAGAGGTTTGGTATAAGAGCGTTGAAAGAACAGTGTGAAAGTTTTTTGAAATATGGAGAGGTGTTCTTAAAATGGGTGGGGAAAAGTACGACGAGTAAGCTATGTGAGTGTTTCAAAACGTTGTATAAAAGTGATAGTAGACAGCTTGTTGAGTAATGCCGAATTACTTACAGGCAAAAGTATATCGTAAAGCAAATTAACAGATTAGAATTGTGGTAAAAGAACTGCCCTTACAAAACTGATGATTAAGATTAACATAAAACTTAGTGGTAAGTATATTGTAATGCAATAACTGGATAAAAATATGGTAAAATATTGCAAAACTATGGTTAAGGATAACAAAAACGTAGTGACAGCATTTATAGAAACGCAGAAGGGGTGAAAAATAACCCACAACACTGTTTCAAAGTTTTATAAAAATGGGAAAGTTTAGTGGTAACTATATTTTAAGCAACAACAGAATAAAAAATATGGTAAAATATTACCTTGCAAAACTATGATGTAACATAAAACGTAGTGACAGCATTTATAGAAACGCAGAAGGGGTGAAAAATAACCCACAACACTGCTATAAAGTTTTATAAAATGGGAAAAGTTTTTACAAACAACGTGTCAAAGTGTTACAAAGGAAACTGTTTTGAAAGAACGCATAAAAGTGTAAAAAATCGTATGCAAAAGACATGAAGCATTGCTGAAGGCATTATGTTTCTTTTCTTATTTTGCGGCTTAAATGGGAGGGAACGAATTTATAATTCATTATTTACCATACAAATGTCTACAACATATATCTGCAGAAAGCCTAGCGTGACACACTGCAGTCAGCAGTTTCTACGGTTTTATGAACGAGAGAATTCGAGTAATCTCATTTTGTCGGATGTCATTCAAACCAGGCTTCATTATATTATTTGAATTGTGGGATCTGGTACGCTATGAAATCCTATTAGAGTTCCAGCAAAGACAAGATAATCATTGACTACCATGATTAAACAACCAAACATAAACAAACAGCTAAGCTTTAAGAGGATTGTATGTAGCGTAAGTTAAGTCATAATAGGGGTATTTTACTGTGCGCTGTTCGAATCAACGAGAGGACGAAACTGTTATCAACTGAAGACTTCCTCTTCCGTTAACATATATGAAAAAAATATTAATTACGAGGTAGAGCGAATTGGATATGAAAGGACATTTGTAGCCTAATGCATGTATATGAATTACGGTGATGTGATAAGAATTCACATATAAATGTGTGTGTATATATATATATATATATATATCTATATATATATATATCTATATATATATATATATATCATATATATCTATGTTATGATATAAGCCAATACCACCGGAAAATGATAGTCAGAAATCCAAGCACTTTCGTCTTTACTAAGACATTGTCAAGGAACGAATGAAATACAATTGGAGAGAAAGTTCTCAGGTACACAACAAATCAAGAATACCAGATGGTTAATTGTCAAAAGGGGTAAAAAATTAGAGATAATCCAGGATTTTCTACTGTGATTTTTTAAGCAGATATATATTATATATGTATATATATATATATATATATATATATATATATATATATATATATATATATATATATATATATATATATGTATATATATATATATATATATATATATATATATATATATATATATATATATATATATATATATATCTATACATAAGTCATATCACATTACCGTGATTCATATACATACATCGACCTACAAATGTCCTTTAATATCTAATTCTCTCTACCTCGGAATTAATATATTTTCATATATGCTTAACGGAAGGGGAATTTTATTAGGCGATAATAGAATTGTCGGTGCCCAGGCGCGAACCTAGGACACCATACAAATCCATGGAACGTCAGTGAAGCCTCGATGTATGTATATGAATCACGGTAATGTGATATGACTTATATTACTGGCTACTTGCTGTCATAAGCACTACAACACTACTGAGGTCGAGGTGGGTTAATGCTGGCTCCAAATCAGCGAATACCTGAGCGCGAAAGGTATTTGAGGGTGAGAGACGGCGTTAATTTATAGCCTCTTGCGGTGGTGGAGTGGGTAAAGCTTCACTGACGTTCCTGGATTTGTATGGTGTCCTAGATTCGTGCCTGGGCGCCGACAATTTATTATCGCCTAATAAAATTCCCTTCGGTTAAGCATATATGAAAAATATATTAATTCCGAGGTAGAGAGAATTAGATATTAATGGACATTTGTAGCCCGATGTATATGTATATATATATATATATATATATATATATATATATATATATATATATATATATATATATATATATATATATATATATATATATATATATATATATATATATATATAATATATACACATAATATGTACGTGTATATAAGGAAGAGGAAAAGAAGTATGAATTCTTACAAACATCTTTAGACTTCTTTTTAGCTGTCACTTATAACCTTCTGCTGTAATAAGGACAAAATGAAAGAAAATACTGAAGAAGGACCCTCGGTTTACCTGAAAATTAGTGTTTGATATCAGGTGTCAACCGTCAAGTGTCGGCTGACAAGTAATAACACTGGGAAGCAATTCTCAGGTGCCAGTTTTCAAATTTACTCTCTCTCTCTCTCTCTCTCTCCCCTCTCTCTTCTCTCTCTCTCTCTCTCTCTCTGCATTAACCTCCCTACGTTCAGTTCAGTGAGTGATACATAGCAAAATTTTTCAAAAACGTTTCATTTTTCTATATAACCTCCAAATTGACAGACCGGACTTCGTGCTCGTGGATATTTCCAACATTTTCAGAATTGGTCCATCATCAGTTCGTTGACTTCTGTAATTGAAACATGTCCGTATTTTATTCAAAAGCTGCGTTCTTTTCCCCACGCTGAATGTGATACTGCTACTTCCCCACTCACTCTAACGCGGCATGCAAGTTAGGTAGTGTTTTGTAAATACTGGTAAAGTATTCCTTACTTTATCTCTTACTTTCTTTCGCTCTCTCTCTCTCTTCTCACTCTCTTATACACACATGTATGTATGGATTAATGTATGTATGTATGCATATATATATTATAATCATTATCAATTTATATATTATATCTATATATCTATAATATATGTATAATATATATATAATATATATATAATATATTTATATCTTATATATATTGATATATATATATATATAATATATATATATATATATATATATATATAATGATAACATTAGAGAGAGAGAGAAAGAAGAGAGAGAGAGATAGAGAGAGAGAGAGAGAAGAGAGAGAGAGAGAGAGAGTCTAATGACGAAAATTAGAATATAAAGGATTATATTGACAGGACTAAACTGCACTAAGACCACGTGACACTCCATTGGGAATATTGGTAAAAGTCCTTCTCCACTCACTCTAAAACAAAATGGTAATAAAAACCAGTTAAGCACAGTATATATATATATATATATATATGATATATATATATATATATATATATATATATATATATATATATATATATATATATATATACATATATATATATATATATATATTATATATATATATATATATATATATATATATATATCTATGTATATATATATATATTTCTACGAATTTCAATGTCGCTTATTTCGTTAACACTAAGGAATAAAATTGTGTTATTCGAAAAAATTCGACATCCTAAGGCTATCCCTACCATCCAGTCATCAGTTGAGTAACTGTCTGTTTGCACTGAATTGAAGAGCTGGTGTTGAGGCAGTTAATTAGAGAATGATGCTGATTATACAGGAATCCATTAGTCGAGAGGAGCCTCTCTGTGTTTCATAGATGTCATAAATCTGAAGCTGGATAATCAATTGGCTTACCAAACGACAGGATGTGCATCCGCAACTATGTACAGAATGAAAAGAGCCTTTGAGGTTAAAGTTTTCTTATGACCTTCGAACAATCTCTAATGTTCGCTGGCGACTGCAGAGTTGCAAAAGGAAATATGTCATCAGGAATCGCAACTGATTTTCGTCCCTTAGCTGCTGAGAAAGTATAATTATGATCATTCCACTAGAGCTCTAAATTTAATTAAATGTTTCATGGAAAGACTTCCGTTCATTGTGACAATGTCGTACATTCTGTAGAGTGAATGCTTGACCTTCTCTTCAATATTCTCTTCATATGTATCAAAAAATATTTTATTGTATATTTCTATCTAAGGTAGACTGCAATATTGCAGTGCTAATAACAAATAAAAAAATGCTATATATATTTCAACATCCTAACATATTCCATAAAACAGCGATATGTTTGCTTGATATATTCTTCAACACCTAACTTGACTGAGCAAGTCAGTATTACTAAGGTAGATTCACATCAACCGTGCATCTAATGTCTAGGCCTGTCCCTTACGACGCTCCTGATTGGTTGTTGATAAGTCAGTCACAGGGCTGGAAACTCTCAGTCTCTGGGGAGAGTTCATATATGTAGGAGGGATTTATGCTCCACCTCTCATGAAGATACGTCTTTCAAAAGTATCCCTCAGGAGATGGGGAAGCATACATCCGCCTATATGAACTCTCGAGAGAGACTGAGACGAGTTTCCAGCACTGTGGTTGGCTTATCAACAGCCAATCAAGAGCGTCGTAAGGGACCGGCCTAGACATCAGATGCACGGTTGATGTGAATCTACTATAGGAGTGATTTTATTTGACACACTACTTGAATAAGAAAAACAGGGTTTTATTGATTTATAATTGTAATCTTTAACGCCCTACTTGACTGAGAAAAAATGCCGCATTTGACTAATATAATTTTTAACACTGAACTTGATCTAGTGAACCAGTGATACGTGGATTGAGATTATTCTTAAATAAACTGTCTCTCACTGATTTTAAATATTCATTGATACCCATTTCTTTACCAACATACCTGTTTCAGCGACCATGACAAATACATAATTTTCACCTCTCTCTCTCTCTCTCTCTCTCTCTCTCTCTCTCTCTCTCTCTCTCTCTCTCTCTCTCTCTCTCTCTCTCTCCCCTTGTTTGCATAACGCTCTTCGAATCTCTGGGATTTTTGAGTCTTTACACTCCCTTCCATATTTGGTATATTTACACACTCTCTCTCTCTCTCTCTCTCTCTCTCTCTCTCTCTCTCTCTCTCTCTAAATAGTGGGAATAAATATAAAACCTATTATTGTTCAAATGCATGAAATGTAGTAAAAGTGGTATACAAGAGAAAATGAAAAAAGAGTAAGAGAAGAGAAGAAACAAGCAAATTTAATGTTGCATTTCTAAAAAATAAAATCAGGAAAAGGCTCGAAAGCGCTTGTTAGACTTCTACTCCAAAAAGATCCTATAAAGGATGCCAGATGATCCTCACCTCGTGATATTCCCGAAAATATCTTACTCGTGTATTTTGGAACCGGGGTTAGAAAGAGTTCACCGAGCGTCCTTGGTCTCAACTTTTATTCAAACATTCAGTTACAGCGTTCATCATTATTATTAAATTTTGCCTATCGACCTATGCATGCAGGAACCCTGTCGCTATAAAAGTATAATTATAATTATCAATTCTATCCCATGATAATTCCAACGACGTATTAGTTATGTCTTCATATATACATTTGAGGAGGAATTAAAGGAACAATGAGACTTTCAAAAACACAATTCTCTCGTTGATATGAGAAAACATTCACAAGGAACAAACCCGATAAGTTGAGTTGAATATAGAATTTAGGCCAAAGGCCAAGCACTGGGACCTATTGGGTCATTCCGCGCTGAAATCGAAATGGACAGCATAAGGTTCGAAAGGTGTAACAGGAGGAAAACCTCAGAGCATTCGCACTATGAATTATCAAGTGTTAGGAGAAGAAGGGAAGTAAGATGAAGAAAGAGAACATGAAAGGAGGTGTAGTAAAATGAACGTAAGTGGTTGCAGCTAGGGGGGGCCTAAGGAAGGCACGCTGCAAAGAACCTTAAGTATTGCTTACAGTTCACCGCATGAGGTCCACTGACAGCGCTAACCCCCCCCCCCCCCCCCCCCCCCCCCCCCACCATAGGACATGAACTTGACAAAAGAGATGCCACAGAACTGAAGGAGAAAAGATGACGCAAAGCAACGCAATAACAGGTAGAAATAAGCCAATAAATAGATAAATAATTGCTTCCATATAGATCCTAAAAACCTCATGAAAACAACTATTTCTATACATTGCAACAATTCACTTCTATCCACTTTTAAGAAATTTTTTTATATAAAGTCAAATGTCAAAAACATGATGATATTCTGTCCTATTGCCTCTGTTTTCCTTGTTATCATTAACAGGCCTTCTATTCAGTTAGGAAATTTTCAGCTGTAACGCCAATTAATAACACCAATCAATTAGTCTTTCTCGCTCTTATTTAGATCTTACATACACAAGAAGGAGCCATTTATGACTATGATAGAAAAAAACCATAGTATGCGAATGAACACAAATAACCAAATCAATAAGACAGAAATAGTTGGAAGGTATAAAAAAATCTCTTTTTCAATACTTTTAGAATTGGCTTTTATTAAAGCATGAAAATCAACCTCTGAGTAAAATGAACAAATTATTCTCGCTACTAAACCACTACTGCTGAAGCAGCCTCACTACTGTAGGTAAAGCATGTAGTTGCTATATAGCCTGATGGCCACTGACTGACCACCTGGAACCCTCTACTGGATTGTTAAGATGACCCATTTTATTTCTCCTCGAGGAGAAACTACAACCTGGAATTGTAGGAGCACAGGCCACAACAGAACAAAAATTCATTGTTAATATAAAGCAACTCAGTCTACAAGAGCACCATTGTCACTCATTTAGTACACTTAAGTGCAACGCCCAGATAGATCGCATCTGGTGAAGGTACAATAAAACAAGTATCTCCTCTTTCTTTCTCTTATGAAATTTGTTAAAATCTCGAGGGACTTTTCGTGGAAGAAAAAGAGAAATTCGCGAAAACTGTTGACTTATTTTTCTCGACAATCACCAGTTAAAAGGTGAAATAATTTGCAGATAAAAAAAAAAAAGATATAATTACCGGGAAACGATCCTTGCCATATAGTACACAGTTGCAGATATGCATCCAGCTTTGGCGAGCAGGTTAAGTGTTCAGCTTAAGAAATATAACGTCAATTCAACGCAATGTGGCTTCTCTCGTCTAATGGGTTCCTGTATGGTCAGCATCCTTCACCATCTAAATTACTTTAATACCATCTCTTGGTTCACTGCCAACGAACACTTACCCAACTGACGACTAACCGTTGGCAATGGCTTTAGTGGTATGAATTTTATTACGATAAATTTCTTAAATGTTAGCGATGGAATCGACTTTGGATTTGTGGCTAAACTCCGCCTTTCTTGTTTCCTCCGGACGTTTTATCGAGATTCTGACAAGAGATATAGTTAGCAACATTGAAGAATTGTAAGAAGGTAGTTTAGACCATCAAAATTCATGAAGTAATCTGGTCATGTCACTTTTTAATTATCATAAATTAAACAGACGTTCATTTATTTAATCGAAGTAAAACGTAAATATTCACAGAACAACAAGGGTTATATGCAGCACTGACACTTAAAAAAAAAAAAAATCGTCCGTAACTTTAAGGCAAAGGGGTAACAGAGATAAGATAAAGGAGTATAATACCCAAAATCAGTGAAAAACACAAGAATTACGATAACTACGCATAGATATGGCATAAAGAAAGGGGCAATTCCATAAGAGAAAGGACGGGCACAAAGAAACCATTTTTCTGTCCCAGAAGACACTTCTTTTGAGTCGTTCAAAGGCCTGAATGCATGAGAGAATCCGCCCTGGGCCAATTCATTGTTTTGTCACTCGAGTTGAAATAGCTTCGGATTCCATCTCAGGTGACGCTTCCTTCAACGTATCGTTCGTAGAGGGTCACATAGAAAAGAGAAGCCAAAGACACTAAAATGTACTTTTATTTATGCCTAATTTCCATGTTTTATCTGGAAGGTCTTTCTTCGGGCCTTCTTTGTTCCACCAAAAGGATATGTTTTCAGAATATAGAGACACGAGTATTTTCAAGACTAACTTAGAAAGCTTCAACACAAATACGCTTGATTTTTTTATTTCTTTAATTTTCTATGTTGACATTAGGGGACGTCTAATCTGCCAATATCTTGCTCCTGCAAGAGAGCATTTTTATCAACTTAACTGTGCCAACTACATTGAGAAAGTAAAAAAACATGTTAAACAAGCTTAAGAAAGTAGGTATCATTACACCTGACTTCAATGGAGAAGGGAATAGGGCGGTATTCAACCTATCTGATTATAATTTAACCAAATGAGAGGACTTTTTTTTATCTATGGGCCTGGATTTTCGCTTGCCTGTTGACTTACCTTCCTGTTACGAATAATTTCTACCATTTGAAATTTTTTCAACTAAAACACTTCTCTGAATTCTTAAACCTTTCCAAATTTCAGAAAGACATATCTAAATTAGTCCAAACTAATAATAACAAAACGAAACTAAGTGGACATCATTACGTAACAAACAGGACCTTGCTACCCATAATAAACTCAAGATAAATCGGCAATATCGTATATATACTAAACCTGATGAAGGCAAGAGAACTGTCATAATGAATGTAACGGATTATAACAGGAATGAAAACAGTTCTAAAAGATGCTACGAAGTTGAGGAAACTGGGTGACATCGACCAAGACAAACTAATTTTCAGAAACGAGGACAGAATAAACCGGTTCTCCAAAACTTTATAAGATAATAAAACGATAGGCCAAACAACCAACGAAAATCTATATGTACAAGGTTCCTCATTGTGTGTTATGTATGGCGTACCAAAAATACACAAGGGTTGGTATCCCTTTGAGATCCATCCTATCATCCTACACTACAGGAAGTTATAAAGTAACCAGGACCCTGACCTAACCATGACAAGCTTCGATATTGAAGCACTGTTCCCTAATATGCCTAGGGGGAGAAAACTCAATGCTTATGGATATTTTTTTTATAATTTTAAATTAAAATACAATATCCTCACACTTATAAATAACCTCACTCCTACAAAATGCTATAAAATCTAAAATAGAGCTGGAAATTATTCCATGAAATAAAATTGAGTGATTTTTCAACACCATCTGTAATCCATCAGACGTATTACTTAAATAGGTATTTACACTGTCAGTAACTTTTTTCACCAACCTTGTGCAGTTTATTCAGCACAGACACAAAGATATTACGTCAAAGTATCTAACATGCATAATTGGTAGTTTTTACCCACCCCCCCAAGTAGTTTTTACCCCCTAAGACAATCTTACACCACCATTTTCCCAGCAGTGCGTGAGAGTCACTTGTGTGAACCCTAGACCTATCAATGGCGTCCGAAGACACAGAAGTTGCTCTTATTGATGCAATCTTTAGTATGGAAAGTAATACGAATGAAGGTACATTAAAAAGAATTACAGGGGTTGCAGCTAGGGGCCGATGGATCGCTTATGGAACTAATCCCCTGCAAAGTCTAAGTCCAACTATGGTTCACACTAGTTTATTTACTTGATTAGGACGATTTCGTCCCCCATTCCACATCTTGAAACAGTTTTTCTCAAGTCTTAATCTTAAAAGAAATCTCTAGGTACCTACTTCACTCAGGACGACCCAGATCAGTTCTTGCCTTTAGTTGCTAGGCGAATTTCTGTACTTCTCCATATTTATATAAACTCACCATCTGGTATGGACGGCAATCCCTCATGTATGCTTAGAAAGTTCGTTTATAAAATCACAACTAAGTACAAGTCAAAACCGCTGTAATCAACCCTTAATACCATTTAACTAACGTTAATTCTTTAAGTTTTATTTAAATTTCATGGGTCAACAGCATTTTACTCAAACTGAAAAAGGCTTTTAAAAACGTAATCCATTTTTGACGACTTTTAAGGGAAACTTCAAAATCACTACCATCAAACCCATGACAGCATGAAAAGGTGCACACATTCAGATATACAAACGCAATTTACATAGGAAACAAAACATTTTTCGGGGAAAATTAAATCCTGAAAGCCAATTAATTTTCATGAAATCACAAGTTTGTCTAGGAAATCGTTCACAAATCTACGGCTTGTGCAGTAGCCTTGAAACTCCAGAGAAATCCTTATTACCGCACGTAACAGGCATACAAATGCCGTTGATGTAGGATAAAAAGATATCTGCTATTGTAGAATGTGATTCAGCGTCTGTCCATTTATCGACTCCACCAGATACTCGTCAATCTGCAACGCAAGACAAAGCATCAGACAAGGAAAGGAGTTCTGTGCAAGACGTCAACCCTAAGATCAACCTGAAAATTACAGAAAAAATACATTCTTCCTTAACATCATTAAGCACGTAAAAAGCTACTTCTTAAAATCTGTCAAAATTATTATAAGAACAATATTTTAATTAAGTTTCTAATAACATCCAAGAAAAATCAAATCTGGAAGGTGAACCTTTACTCGCCAAAACCTAAATACTAAAAAGTGCTAGACCTAACATGTTTGTTTGGGTTTAAGTTAGAAGTGCAAGCCCCACTCCTTGGCATACGGCCAATTGCCGTATGTCAAGAAGTGGCTCCTCCCCACATCAGGGGCTCCGCCCTTGAAGGGGGAGGATTAGCTTGCAAAGAGATTTTGAGAAGAAACAGAAGTTATAAGATACTCACCATTTACAATGGTCTAGTTACCATTCACCTCGTGGGGTTGTAGTCTTCAAACTCGTCTGGTTGCTGTAGACTCATTCTGTCCTTGGTAATTCTAAAGCCAGCATTCTGCGGTACAGTAGACTATGGCAGTTGACGTTTTCCTATGTTATTTTACCTGCTGAACAAGAATTTAAAGTAATATTACTTCGGTCGACTGTAATTAAACCTTAATTTACCTCTGAAGACTACATGACAGTACAAGGGGTACGATGTACCACTACAGAGTTCAAAGGTAAATAACAGATTAGTTACAGTCGACCGGATAAATATACCCTAAACTCTTGTAAAGTAAGCAAAATAACATATGAAAACGTCAATTGCCATAGTCTACTTCGACTGAACAATCTTCGAAATGTTGGTTCGGGGCCATGAAACGTAAACAAACCGCCATATTTGAATGCTGGTAGGGGGTGTGTGATACGTCACTAACAGGGAGCTTCAAGTCCGGTAAAGGGGTTGGGGGGAGGGGGGGTACCGAAAGAGGAAGGCAGAGGTACGAGTTGGTAAAGCCCACGCTGGGATATGGCGGTAAATAATTCCCAATAAATATCACCGACATCAAAAGCACTACACCTTTGGAACACTAAAACACAATATAACAAAGTACATAAAGATTAGGAACCTTACCTTAAAGGGGTGGAGGATAGAGTACCCCTCGTCTTGGGTCGTCGTGGAAGTGGATTTTAAAGTACGCCACTGCCGTGATCTTGACAGTATATTACCAACCTTTCATACTGCCCCGGGTAATGGGCTGAAATGTCCTTATAACTAACGAAACAGTTAACACATGTACGGGGCAGAGTCGAGTTAGTAACGAGGCCCGGAGGAGGTGGAGGTGCCTGGGAGTGCTTCCGCCATTAGGCTGGTTAATAAGCGAAGTGAGACCAAAGACACTGGCAAGTTTGTCAGGAGGGGGGGGGGGGTGTGTGTGTATGGCTGGAGACCACGAAACAGTAGGGAGGATGGGTGGGGGGTAAATATTCACGTTTGTAAAAAAAAAAAAAAAAAAAAAAAAAAAAAAAAAACAAAAAAAAAAAAAAAAAAAAAAAAAACACGAACACTGTATTGTAATGGGTGGACAATATAGGAAATGAGGGGAGTCCTGTTTGGGGGTAATCGAACTTGACAAAATGTTGAATGAAATCGAACAAACATAGCTTCTTTTATGTTTATGAAACCAAAGTTATCTTGTATTATTATTAAAGTAAAAAATATTGCAATGAAACCTTACAGTAGGGGCACATATTTTACATAAGAGCTAATAATCCATACATACATGAAAATATATATATATCTATACAGGGTTTTTTACATCTTGTATTTACACATCTGGTACTTAAGTATATTATTCAAGTACAAGTCTAAGACCATTTTAGTGAATAATGAATAGAATATTATCAAGTTTCAAGGATCAGAGTGGCCAGTTCAGGGGGTGATTGAACATAACAAGAAATGTTGAGGACAATTGTAAAAATTGTGTAACCTAACCAGTGGGCTCCCCCCATCCCCATAGCCCCCCTTAAAGGAAGGCAATCTTAGAAGTGTAACATATAGGTTAGTTATAGTAACCAAAACCAACCTAACCTACCCTAACCTAGTAGAATGTGTTACCTGACTGCGGGGCTCGGCCCCCCATAACCCCCCTGAAAGAGAGATAATCTTAACAGCGTAACATATAGGTTAGGATCGTAACCTAACCAACCTAACCTAAACCTAGGTAGAACATGTTGCCTGACTGGGGCTCCCCCTTAAAGGAAGGTAATCTTAGAAGTGTAACATATAGGTTAGGATCGTAACCTAACCAACCTAACCTAACCTAACCTAGTAGAACATGTTGCCTGACTCCCTTTAAAGAAAGGCAATCTTAGAAGTGTAACATATAGGTTAGGATCGTAACCTAACCAACCTAACCTAACCTAACCTAACCTAGTAGAACATGTTGCCTGACCGGGGGCGTACCCCCCCTTAAAGGAAGGTAATCTTAGAAGTGTAACATATAGGTTAGGATCATAACCTAACCAACCTAAACCTAACCTAACCTAGTAGAACATGTTGCCTGACCGGGGGGCCACTTTAAGAAAGGTAATCTTAGAAGTGTCACATATAGGTTAGGATCGTAACCTAACAAACCTAACCTAACCTAAACTAGTAAAACATGTTGCCTGACCCGGGGGGCCCGAGCCCCCCCCCCCCACTACCCCTCCTTAAAGGAAGGTAATCTTAGAAGTGTAACATAGAGGTTAGGATCATAACCTAACCAACCTAACCTAATAGAACGGAGAAGAAGAAGAACCCGAATGTAAACAAGACGTCGTCAACAACGCTCTTGATTTTGGGCTTATTTTTGTGGAATTAAGCTACTTTTATTGGTTTTCAATAGGACTGACGTATGTACAACATGGCCTGAAGTGATTGTATACTTGATATGTACTAAGATAGTGCTTTAATATTGATGTAGCCTAGATCTAATAAAACATCATTTGTCCTACGCATCGGGCACAGAAACTTATTTGCCCTGAGGCTATGCTCAGGCGCAGGCGCACTGGGAAATACCGTTTTCTTTGATCATGGTGTTTTGTTCGCCTACATTAAAGGAGGAAAGACTCCGCTGGACTGTGTTTTACATGTTATCCTGAATATATTTAGTATGTAGAGTTATTTTTGAGGAACTAAAGATTGAATATGATGACTTGATTGGATTCCAGCTTTTGTCAAATAATAAGGTAGTGATTAAGTTTGAGAATACTGTGGTATTTGATGAATTTATTGAAAAGTTCGACGGTAAAACGTTAGATATCGGACAGGGACAAAGTGTAAAGATTCTGAACTTCAGTAGTTTATTCACTTATGTTTCAATTCGTCGTGCTCCATTTGACATGGACAATGATATGATTGAGAATGTGTTATCAAAATACGGAAAAGTGCATGAAATTCGCAATAATAAACACAGGCTTGGAAAAGGAGAAGGGCTTTTAAATGGGATCAGGACCGCTAAAATGGAAATAAAGAAGAACATCCCGTCATCTATTACCGTTTTTGGATACACTCTCATTTTCTTATACAATGGCCAAAAGAGAACCTGTTATATATGTGGAAATGATGCCACATAGCTGCCGATTGTGATGTAAATGCAAGGATCAATGTAGATAACGAAGTGGAATTTCCTCCAATGACAGGGAAAAAGAATGTGGATAATGAAGGAGATAATAACGAAAAGAATCATGAGAACACTGACAATGGTAAGGACAACATAGATCAATGCAAAGGAAAAATTAATCAAGAAACGGTGAATACAGGTAATTTGGAAATTCATGAACAACTCGAAGGTAATACAAAGCTAAGCGAAACAACCACGACTACAGATTGTTTGGAAAGCAATAAGGGAAATAGGAAGGAATGAGAATAAAACTGGAGAGAATGACCGACTGGATGATCAAACAAGTGACGAGGATGTGATAAAACCTGGCCCACTAGGAATCTCCCGACAGAGTACTTCACCGTTTGAAATCTCTGATTCCTTGGATTATTTATTCTTGAACTCTCCGAACAAAACAAAGAAAAATATTTCTTCTGAAGAAGGACTGATGGAAGTAGTTGTGACAGCGGACATTCACAAGGAAATGGAAGAGGACATTCATGTGGAAGAGGAAGAGAGTCAAGCGACTGGTTGCGAATCAATTGAAGACATATTTACGGAAACGGATGACGACGATAACCAGAACGAAACTAGAAGCCGATTGGAAGACAGCAGCAAGACATGGAATGTAAAAGTGCAGGATCCTGGGAAGATAACTCTTACTAAAGCTCCCGAAAAAAACGAAAAGAGGAAAGAAAGGGTAATGATAGGAATAAATGGCATACCAAGAAAAAGCGTGTAAAAGAATAATGTCATGGTTTTTCCTGTTTTATTTTTTTTTTTTATTTTTACACTTTAATTTTTCGCACTTCATAATGGCATTGTCATAGCTAGCTTGAATATAAATGGTTTAAATGATATCAAGAAACAAATGAGAATTGTCAATATTGTTAAGTATTTTAAAATTGATATTTTATTATTACAGGAACATAATGTTAAAGATATAAAAAGACTGGAGTATCTAACAGATAACTTTGATGTAGGTTTTAATCCTACTCATCTCTCTAAAGGAGGAACCATAATATGTACCACAAAGTACAAGAAAATTGACATACTGAGTAGAGAAATGGATTCTGAGGGCAGGTTTTTAGGTATGAGATACTGTATAATGAGAGAGAGTTTAATGTTGTTAATATTTATGCCCTTCTGGTACGGCAAGATGTAAAGGGAAGAATTTTTCAAAACTAAACTATTGTTTTATCTGAGACATAATAATGAAAATCTTATCTTGGGAGGAGATTTCAATTGTATTGAATCACCGAAAGACTGTAGTAATGGGAATAATGCTTTGGTAAGTAAATCATTGAAAGACCTTGTTAGAGATTTAAGGCTAAAAGATGTATCTGGTGGCACGGGTAGTAGCCCTGGCTATACCTATGTGAGAAATAACTACGGTTCAAGAATTGATAGGATTTACACAAAAAAGTGTGAGAATGAAATTCAACGAGTAAGCAATATCCCAGTAAGCTTTTCAGATCATAATATGGTTGTTTTAGAAATAAAACTTAAAAAAGTGAAAATAGGGAAGGGTTTTGGAAACTTAATACTGAGCTTTTAAATGTGAATGGTATAGCAGAAGATTTTATTTCATTTTGGAATCGATTGAAATCTAAAAAGCTTAACTTCAGTAACATTGCTTTATGGTGGGAATGGGTTAAACAAGAATGTAAATTGTTTTTCTTGAAAGTTGCAAAGAGATTAGCCCAGGAAAGGTATGGTCTGTTGAATTTGTTACAGCATAGACTGCGACAACTGTACGAGGAGAGCTATGTAGCAAATGTGAAATATAAAGAAATTGAGGCTGTAAAGAAAAATATAAACAATATTCAAAATGAAATGTGTGAAGGAATAAAGATAAGAGCAAAAATTGATGACCTTGTTAAAGGAGAAAAATTGTCTTCGTATCTACTAAATAGAGAAAAAAACAATAAAGCCTCAAAACTTATATGTAAGATTAAAAGTGGAGATGGTCACACCGTGGAAAATACAGATGCTATAATGTTATATATAAAAGAATATTATGAAAAATTATATGAAAAGTCAGTTGTGGATGGAAATATGCAATATTACTTTCTTTCATTTTGTAATAATATACTTGATGATGATGACAAAGACATTTTGAAAGGTGATTTTACTGAACTAGAAGTTTATAATGCGATAAAATCAATGAATAATAAAAAGACCCCTGGAGTAGATGGAATTCCAATTGAATTCTATAAAAAATTTTGGAAAATAATTAAAAAAGATTTTTTAGAGGTTCTAAAATATATTAAAGAAAAGTGTGAATTAACAGATTCCCAATATAGTGGTATCATCAAATTAATACCAAAGAAGGGAGATTTGGAGGAAATAGATAATTGGAGACCAATTTCACTGCTGAATGTAGATTACAAGATAATAGCCAAAGTGTTAGCCAATAGGTTGAAATCTGTTATGACTAAAATTACATCAGTAGAACAGTACTGTGGAGTTCAGAATAGGTCAATTGTAAATTGTAATAGTACAGTTAGAGATATAATTTTTAATGCTTCACAAAATAATATGAAACTTGCTATAATGAACCTGGATTGGTTTAAGGCCTTCGATAGAGTAAATATTGAATTTATAATTAAAATATTAAAGAAATTTGGATTTCCTAGTGAATTTATTTGTTGGTTAAGTATTTTATATAAAAGATGTAAGAGTTGTATTTGTGTAAATGGAATATTTAGCCCCTATTTCCAGATTAAAAGATCTGTTCGTCAGGGATGTCCATTGTCTATGTTACTATTTGTAATTTTTCAGGAGCCATTGTATCTAGCAATTAAGAGTAATAAGAATATTAAAGGTCTGAAGCTTCCTAACGATAAAAATGTGTGCTTACAAGGATATGCTGATGACTCCTCTATTATTGTGTCAACAGACAAGTCGATTTGTGAAGCAGGAAAGATAATAACACACTTCGAATTAGCAACTGGTGCTAAACTGAATAAGGAAAAATCTTCAATAATGGGTATTGGATTGTGGAAAGGAAGAAATGTCTGGCCTGTGAAGTGGTTGAAGACTGTAGAATGTACTAAAATATTAGGAATATATTATCATAATAATTTTGAGACAATTCAGGAGAAAAATTGGACTGACGTTATTAGGAAAATAGAAATATCAGTAGGTATGTTGAGCAAGAGAAAATTATCCATTTTTCAAAAAAGAAAGCTGTTTATAATCAACACTAAGATTTGTTCAAAAGTGTGGTATGTAGCCCATACGTTGCCACTAATGAAGAAGGAGGCTCAAAAGATAAATTCATGTATCTTCAGGTATTTGTGGAAAGGGATGTATCAGCCAGTTAGCAGAAACACTTTATGTTTGCCAAGAAATAGAGGAGGGGTAGGAATAATAAATGTATTTTATAAAGCCAAATCTATTTTAACTTCTACTGTCTTGAAAGATCTGAATAATGACATAGGCTTATGTAAATATTATTGTAGAATTAGGTTAAGTTACTTAATAGACATTGATTACCCTAAGGAGGTTTCCTACAATACCCCAAAATTCTATTCAGTAGTAATCGACGTTATTAGAGAAATATGTAATTGTAGGAAATTTCCTATTATGGTGTAAGTAAGAATATTTAAATGTACCTATGTAAAGATGTTAAGGCAAGAGTTGAGGATAACTATCCTCTTCTCGATTGGGCAAGTATTTGGGAAAATGTAAATCATCACTTTATTGGAGTAAGTGAAAGAGAATTTCTGTACAAATATATCCATGAATCTCTACCAACGAATGATAGACTGTTTATGCTTAAGATAAAAGAGAGTAATAATTGTAATAGATGTGATAATATAGAATACATATTGCCATAGATTCTATTTTTGCAAGTTTTATAAAACCAGTAGTAAAGATTTTTTGTTCAGAAAATGTTGAGTGATATATGTAGGATAGAGGGTGTGAATATACTTAAGATCCTAATGTTAGATTTCTCAAGTAAAAATGAAAAAATATATAACACGTATATTATGCTAACTACAGGGTACATTAATTATTCAATTTGGATAGGGAGACAGTCAAATTTGATATAAATGAAATATGTCAGTCTATAAAAAGTAAATTTAGTTATGATAGGTATTTGATGAAAATCCTTCTTAAAGAAAAAATTGATTTATTTTTTACTGATAAGTACCTCAACTGTGTATTTTAAAGTTTATGAAAAATAGATAGGAATTGGTTTGATGTGTTGTGATTATTTTGAGATTTTTTGTAAATTTGTGTACATAAATTACATATATAGGCATATGTATTATTGTAAATGTACTTGATATGATTTTTAAATAAAAAAGAAAAAAAAAAAAAAAAAAAAAAAAATAGAACAAGAAATTGTTATGGTCAGACCGCACATAAAGGTGAATATAGAAAAAAGAAGGGAGAAAAAATGCATGTGTGAATTGGAATGTCTGTAAAATGAAAAGATGTCATACCAATTTCACGAAAAATTTAATACCATCAATTTAAAAAAAATGTAATACATTAACTTCACGTCATTGACAGAAAGGTCTCGAAACGCCCTAAAACCGCCTTCTAGTCCCACCCCTCAGGAGACTTTCAGTGGCTGCCTCAATTGTAAGTAATATTGTAAGATATATAAGGCAACATTATGAAGTGAGAACAAGTCAGTGCACACATTAAACAATACTATGATAAACGTAACAGAAATAAAAGTTTGAAATAATATTACACAATTACAAAACAAATGAGGAAAAGGAATATATGTAACAATGCATGGATCCTCCCTAAAAGTCTCCTATCGCAATGTAGGGTTAATAATGCATCATGATTGGTTAAATACATGTAACCCGCTACAAAACCCCCCATCATTTATCTCCTTAGGAACTTTGTGTCTGAACTAAAGCTCCCTTATATCTCGGCGCATGCGCAGTAGGATTGGCACATGCGTAGTAGGATTCGGCGTCGTACTAGCAGTAGCAATAAGTGGATTTTGGCTATGTAACGGCTCCATTATTGGTTTATTTATTGCTTTATTTAAGCTTGTATTTCGTGTTTCAAATGTCATAAATAAAAGGAAATTGCACAATAACACTAACAAAACCTTCCCCCAAGTGTTTTAACCCCACCCAAAACCCCGCATTTCCCATCGATCCCCTTTACTGTAGGATCCAGTTGAACTGAATAATTCGCCCAAGTGTTTTACCCCACTCAGAACCCCGCATTCCCATCGGTTTCCCTTACTGTAGGATAGAGTTCAAAGGTAAATTACACGTTAATTACAGCCGGCCGAAAAAATATCTTAAATTCTTGTTCAGGAGGTAAAACTGTATACAAAAACGTCAACTGGCGTAGCCTAGTTCGCCGCGGGAATAAGGGCTTAGATCTACCCTGTCCTTCACCTCACTGCACCTGAAAGATTAAGAAGAATTAAGACCAAAAAAGTTCAAGAAACATGAGAGTTACAACAACAGGACAGAGAGCATAGACGTTATCACATCCGACAAAATAAACGGGTGTGTATTTTAAAGCAAAACGGCCAAATATACAAATGTAGCTTTGAAAAATCACAAAGTCACTCGCCCAAAAATCCGCTAACGAACCCCGACGACCATCCAAACTATATGGACATCCCATCGTCGCTGAAGTGAAGTACACGATTCAAAATGCCGAGAAAAGTAGTAACTTGAAGACTAATAAAACTCCACGAGATAACCAGCAAAGCCCCAACGTCACCTCACTACAGCTCAACGGTGCCCCAAGCCCTCAACTGTTTAGCTCCTAGACTGCCCTTTCCGTCGAAAGCAGCGATCCCAGATAAGGAGACTAAACAAGGACAAAGGCCTATCACCTTCAAACTACCAGTTACCAGAAAACAGCTCACAAACTGACCTATGGTTTGACTGATAATGCATATCGTTTTCATTTGTTCCTTTCTGTACAAGTAATGATCAGCGGTATAGTAAACGGAACAATACCTAGTAGATATTTATGGTGCTCCTTATATCATAAAAGACTGGCGTAGTATGCTTAGTCTCTCTCTCTCTCTCTCTCTCTCTCTCTCTCTCTCTCTCTCTCTCTCTCTCTCTCTCTCTCTCTTTGACGTAGTATGCTTACTTACTCTTTTTTTTAAAAGAAAATATACATTAACAATCCATACATTTTGAAATATTGTATAAACATCAGAATACATTTTTATAAATTCATAATACTGTATATACAATCAGAATATGTTTATAATAAATAAAATTAGAAATTAAAGTAAATTCGCTACATTAAGATTTTTACTATTCGTCTAGGTATGCGTTTAAATTACAAACATATTGACTCGTTCAATACTTTTTTAACAGAAGTTTAAATCCAGTTTTATTTATATTGAAAGTATTGGCCATTCTAATTTTTATCCATTCAAGTAATTCCGGGTCATTACTTATAAATCCTAAGTATCTCCCATCCATATCCCTGCTATAAAAACAGATATTAGGACCACTGCCGTACTTTCATCCTCTTTTCGAATCGGCATCAAAATCTAACTTTAAAAATCCTTAACCTGTTACCTGTTCTCAGTTTACAACATTTATTCAGTGAATCAAAAGGCCAGGTCAACAAATTTTCTTAATTGAGGGACAAAAATATACTAAATGCATATTAGTTTCTATGCAATCCACAACAACAATCTTTTTTCAAATTCTGTTTTTATCGTAGCTTAATCCACCATTGGTCAACACTCCGTTTACATATTTAATTAGGAGCCGGGGGGAAAGATGAATATTCAACACCCCAAAGATCGGGGTAAACTTGAGGTCACCGGCCAATTCGAGAGAAAAACACATCAGTGGAAAGAGGATGATACGATAATGTAAGAAAAATTTTTTTTTAGAAAATATTCCTTACCTTAGTCCTTACGCTTTAGGCTGTCAGACCCCCATTACGAATCATTTGCTTTTGAATCTGACTTTTAAGGTTTTCTTTAAAATTAGTTTTTCAACTCAATGTTCGTTTTTTTTTCCAGTGGCGTAGGAGTAACATGTAGATGTAGCTTCATAATTTATCTCAATAATGAATTCTTTCACCAGGGAGCTAGAATTACATTTTTGGTTACTAGAGAAACACACAGTCGGGCAGACAAGAGGATTAAAGATAGCAGGATACAGAAGCCAACAGATAAATATCTCAGCGTATATTTAAACTTCCCAAACCTCAGAGGGAAGAGACCGCCAACTTTAATCTACCCGTTTCTTTTTGGATTTTAGAGTTTTCCTTTGTTTTGAAATACGCAAAAATCTAAATCTATGCACAGGCGACTGATGTTTGAGAATGAATATCCGAGAAATTTTGGTGGTCTGAAAGATACACGAATAAACAGAGGTTAATGGAGGTTAGGGTCCACTGAACTCAGTCTGTTATTGGCATTGCTTATGACAGCTACCGACGAGCTAATGCATTTTCGATGTTGGGCAAGAATGTTATCCCTTGCAGGGTCTTGAGTTGCATCCAATATCGTCGAAAAGTAAAATTATTATTATTATTATTATTATTATTATTATTATTATTATTATATTATTATTATTATTATTATTATTATCATTATTATTATCATTATTATTATCATTATTATTATTATTATTATTATTATTATTATTATTATTATTATTATTATTATTATTTTGATTCATCACAGTCCTCCAATTCGACTGGGTGTATTTATAGTGTGGGGTTCCGGGTTACATCTTTCCTCCTTAGGAGTCCCATCACTTTTCTCACTATGTGCGCTGTTTCTAGGAGGTGGAATCGTGCCTAGTGTTCCTATGATTATGGGTAAAACAAATTTCCATTGGCAATATCCCATATCCTCTTTATTTATGTTTTTGAGGCCTTGCTACTTATTATTATTATTATTATTATTATATTATTATTATTATTATTATTATTATTATTATTATTATTATTATTATTATTATTATTATTAGCGCATATGTTTATTTCAAGCTCCTAGATACTCCACACTACTTCATTCCAGGAAGTCTTTCGAGGCGTCCTTCTATTCATTGTCAAAATTTTGTTGACTACTTTCTTCGTCTTTAACAAAATCGTCAACCTTTGTCGCTTCCTTCGTGTGGTTTAAAGGCTCAGTTTTACAAAAAAAACAAATTTGTCATTTATTTCACAACAATAACACAACGTAGGTTTGTATGAAAAATTAAACTCTAAGTAAACTGAGCGAGTTATTTTCGCAATCTACTCAAAATGTAAATATCCTCACCACCTTCTGACACTCAGACATGGTTATTTGTTGGCCTCTTGGCCTGTGCTTGACCCTAGGAGGTGACTAACCCTGATCAGAATTCTGTACTGGGCCATTAAGGTAACATTTTTACCATCTGCATGAGAAAAAGAGACCTGGTTTTGCAGCATTGCAGGCTTGCTGCTCCAAAAGCAAAACTCAAAGTGACGTGAGGCCAGCTCATTGCTGTTCTGTCGCAATGACGATGCCTTGAGGTGCTCACTAATGGAAAAAGAGGCGGGTACTCTCTAAGTGGTAAATTTAAAATAATAAAAAAGATAAAACACTTGTCTTCAGTAGCTCCATTTTCGTTCTGCATGAACTTTATGAAAGGCAATTTCCCAGAAGTGAAAAAGTAGTCGAAAATGTAAATAAAACATCAAATGCTGACTTAAATAAGATTTTGTTTGCGAAATATATCTTACCAATAATGATAAAGATGACAAGCAGTTAAAGCAAAATGAAAGCAGAGATTTTGACGACTATCGCTAAAGATATCTGGTGTCGCAGGGTATTATGAATGTAAATTTATTTAGCATCAAAACTTAGCGATACCAAGAAATAATTAACTGTCAATAAGGGAAGTTAATATAGACAAAGGAGATGATAACTATTTATGTGTCATCGTTGACGAGTTGGTCAAATATAAACTAGAGCTGAAAGGGGTATGAGTAACAAAGAAAGGGGGAAATGTTATGGAGGAACCCTTATTAACCTTGCACAGACTAACGCGACTCGTCACCCTCGCTTCCAAACTTCCATTATTATTCCAAACTTGTTCATGTTATCCTAATCCTAATTAGCGTTATTCGAATGATGGGAGCGAAGTATATATATATATTATATATATAATATATATATATATATATATATATATATATATATATATATATATATATTATATATATAATATATATATATATATATATATATATAAGGTTTACTGCAAGTTTCAGTCTCATAGAAAACGGACATTTAAAGACAGGGTCGTGATTGGTCTAAGTAAAATTTCATTGTGACATCTTGCCTTAGAGGTAGAGAATCTATTTATTCCTTTCATTCAGAGAGGTCGAAAGGTCGAAAGATACATAAGGGGACTATTTTTCCAGGTTGTGTTAATCCATCATCCCTCTTCCTCTCACGAATCCATACTGCTGTTTCCCGATCTTTACAATCTCTCTTAATCTCTCATCCAGTACTTTCTCTAAAACTTTCAATCCATGCTCAGAGACGGAGAAATTATTATTATTATGATTATTATTATTATTATTATTATTATTATTATTATTATTATTATTATTATTATTATTATTATTATTATTATATTATTATTATTATTATTATTTATTATTATTTCAATAATTGAAAACTATTCACATGAATCAAGCACACAGGGGCCTCTGACTTCAAAATGTAAGGCAAATGGAAAGTAATAATCAAACATCAATCTGAATAAAATACTTATTGAAAAAGAAACCCACAAAATTACTGAATATAACGTGTTTACTTATAAGCAATTACATTTTATTTTACTCAACACTCGAGTACTTTCAGGCCCTATCTGTGGCCCTTTTTCAAGAGATGTGTAGGTTGTCAGCCTGGGGCAAGGCCCAGCAGTCCTTAGGCTGACAACCTACACATCTCTTGAATAAGGGCCACAAATAGGGCCCGAAAGTACTCGAGTGCTGAGTAAAATGAAATGTAAATACTTATAAGTAAACACGTTATACACAGTGATTTTGTGGGTTTCTTTTTCAATCTTCAGAAAAAAAAACTGAAAGAAGTCTTTGTTTGGTTTAAAATCCCTATTTTTATCATATTTTGGTCCTTGGATTTTATGAGCTCTCAAAAACACGTGTGCTGCCGCACGTCGCTTTGCCAAGATTAGAAATGATAAATGGTTGAATTTATCGGGAGCATAAATACTTTTGAAGAAGGATCCTCCTTCGCAAACGAAAAAAAAAGAAAAAAAATCAAACCTCGGCCCCCAGTGAGTTGATATATCCCTGACCATAATCGTCCCAAGATCTGATGAGCTGAAAGACACCGGAAAAAGAAACTCGAGATGAAGAGCAAAACCGAAAATCGTGGATAAGCAGAGAAAAGAGAGGATATGTGGGGAGATGAAAACTTTGTAAGTATTATATTTGTTTGTCTCTCTTCCTGGAAATGTGGAAGAGAGACAGAGAGAGACAGACATAGACAGACAGACAGACAGAGAGACAGAGAGACAGACAGACACACAGAGAATTACTTTAACAAGGTGAAAGGCCTATGGGTTCCGTGTAAGTAGAATCCGTTTGCCAGCTAAGTAGACAGAAACCAAAGCAAAAGAATAAAATTTAAAAAATGACAAAGAAGTAACCCTGACCGAAAGGATACTGCAAAGAGCCTTCAGTGCCGACTACAGTGCGCCATTTAAAGCCGACTGAGTCCCTTCCGTTTAGATGGATGTACTACAGATGGTGGATATTATAATACTAATTATAAATGTTATTATTGTTATTTTTAGTATTATTAAAAAATTTTCCCATCTTGTATGGAGGATAATGCACGGGAGGTATTCCTTACCAGCAGTTGAAATCGAATTATTATTATAATTATTGTTATTATTCTGAAAGTAAACGGTCTTTGAAACATGTTTTATTAAAGATAATTGCTACATCAGCTGCATTAATGTTATATAGGTTCTTCTCTATTTTTCAAATTATGGTTTTCTTAACGTTGCTTAAACTGGTGAGCAACGCACAGGAGGTTGGCATGTCGATTTATTACAGCGCCTGGGGAATTAGTTAAACTTTCGGTGTATAGCCCGTAGGGTTTCTCTATCGGAATGTAAATTTTTTATTTTGAATATCATTTGGTGTCTGCCACGACATTTTTTCTGGGACTGAGGCGGAGGTAGGTGATGGAATAAGGCTGTATGCTTTTTGTTGTTGCTTTTGATAAAGCTGACCTTATGCCAGCACGGGCTCTGGCTCATAGAGCAGCCCGCAAGTCATTATTGGAATTTTAGGTGAGATAAAGTGATGCCAGCGAGATGGTATTGGTGAAATGAAAGGTTAACAGGCAAGGTTACACACATCTTTGAACCCTAAGGCACTCATCAATAGGAGAGAAAGAGCGATAGTAGCGAGTACTAGCGAGACGGAGATAACCAGCAGAGAAAAATGAATATTAATCGTGGAAGAGATGGATGACGTAGGATAATAATAATAATAATAATAATAATAATAATTCTTTATTTCCAATATTTACATTGGGTATTCATAAAATATAAAGCTACAATTAGTAAAATCATCTTACAAATAGTTAAAATATTTGTTATTTTAGACATACAAAAATTGTTTTAGGAATCAACAATTCGGCTAAAACTTTGTAATTAAAATAATTCATCAGTAATAAAAGAATATCATAAAATTAGAAAGCATTTACTTAAAATATAGTGAGTAAAAATTACTCTTCCCGAATATTGAAGTACATTGTCATAGACCACATAAGTTGTGTTAAAAAAAGTCATTGTACAAATAGTATAAATAGTACAGAGTAATCAAATAAGCATACTAGATTATAAGGAAATCTTAATTGTGAAATAAAAGCCATCTTATCCATAAGTATTATCTAAAATAATTCCAACATCTATAAAAGTACAGTAGTGCCTTCAAAGCACTTTTAATAAGACAATTAAGCATAACGTTCTTACATTAATCGGAACCATTTAAAGTTAGTTTCTTTAAGTGTACATTAAAAGCAGCGAGAGAGGATTTTTTGTTTAATTGTGCCTGGTACTTTATTGTATAATGCTGGCCTCGAATACTAAACTGGCGGGAGCCTATCTCTGTTTTCGCCCTTTCTACATACAGATTTTCCTGCTGTCGAGTAGAAACCCCATTAACTGCTTATACTGTTGGAAAATCATATAACCATTCAGGAGTTATTTTACGTATTGTTTTGAATACCAAATTACAGACATCTATGGTATATTTGTCTTTATCTTTAACCATTCTAATTTTTTGAGGTAAGGGATATGTGGTCATGTTTTTTTACATTACCAAATAGCCACTCGGGCGGCAAAGTTTTGAAGTTTTTGAACCCTTTTCATTTGTGTAGAGCCAGTTACTCCCCAAATTCTTAAACAGTAGTTGATTATACTCATAGCCAGCGATGAACAACAACTATTTACGCGTAGAAGAATCAAATGAGTCTTTTACTCTATTTAAAATAATTAAAGTACCCATCACTTTCTTATAAATTTCATCTATATGCATTTCAAACGTCATATATCTGTCAAAATAAACCCCTAGATTTTTTACAGCTTTCATGGGTTTAATCATATTTCCATTAAAATCTATTTGACATTGTCTCCAATTTCTGATATATATTGTCGGGAACCTATAAAATGAATTGTGTTTTTTCTCATTAAGAAGCAAACCATTAGTTAAGAAGTAGTATTTGGCCTTCTTTAGTATGTATTCTGCCCTATGAATTAGTTCGTCTATTTCATTTACAAATCCTTCAATTAAGATCTGGGTGTCGTCGGCATATGGATGACGAAACAGCCGGGTGGTAGTGATTTTACCAGATCATTGACATAAATTACAAAGAGTATTGGGCCAAGAATAGAGCCCTGGGGTACACCAAACTCTACAGTTTTTTGGGAAGACACAATTTGACCCCCCATTCTAACTGACTGGGATCTGTTATGTAGGTAACTCATAAACCAGAGTGGATCTATACTCAGTGATGCACATTTATCAATAAAATTATTATGATTCATTCGCTGTCGAAGGCTTTTGAGAGGTCAAGTAAAAGGAGTAGTGAGACTTTCTTATTATCCATGTTATTATAAATCTTATCTGATATTTTTAATAGAGCCGTTTCAGTTGATAATTTTGGTCTGAAGCCGTGTTGACTTGTGAGATTAGACATTTGTCTCTAGAAAATCAGTTAATTGAATAGCAATTATTTTTTTCCAGAACTTTAGATAATATCGGTAGCAAAGATATAGGACGATAATTGGAGACGTCTTCCATATCACCACTCTTAAAAAACAGGAATATTACGTGGGGATTTTTCCCATAAACCCCGGATACTGTTTAGTGGCTATGGATGTGTTAATTATAACTGTAAGGTAAAATGCGATAATATATAACCCATCCCTAATGAAACGCAACTAATCCCGTCAGATCCAAAGGCATTTGTGCTTTTAAGATTTTTTATAATTAAGATGACAGTATTACAATCAACAGGAGTAGGTTTAAAACTATCTATTCTCTAACTGGAATATTACGTACTGTTTCAGTAGAGATATTACATTTCCTAATTTCCTCTTGGGTTTTTCGAAAGTTTTTTCCCGGATTCAGCGAAAAAATCATTGAATTTTTCAGCCTTAGAGTGTACATTAGTTACTGCTGGCAATAGCATAGAGCCTCCTATCTGTTTGTTGTCCATTAAATAGCATATTTTTTGTTATTTTCCAAGTAGCAGAAACATTGCCTTTAGCTTTCTGATATTCGCTTTTGTAATAACTGCTTACGGCCTCCCCCCCCGCTAACTTTGAATTTACTCTCTTCTTCAGGTCTTTATGTTTTTCTCTCAAGGAGATGTTAAAAGTTTGATTTTTTAATCACTTTCAATCTGTCTCTTTCTTTCATGTCTCGCTTTATTTCATCTGTTATCCACGGCGCAGGGGGACGAACGATTTCTTTCGTTACAACCGGAGTCACAAATGTTTAGACACGATGTAAGACGTCGTTTAAAGTTCCAACCTTTGGTTGTTACATGTCAGTATTTTAAAATAACCATTTAATATATTTACGTTATTCGTGAGGAGATCACAAAGGAAAGTCTGGAGAATAATTTTGCAAACATCTAAAAGTTTTTTAAAATAGGTTTCTTTTTTGGCTTACGAATATTCAGATGAGTTAAGATTGTCTCGTGATCTGCCACCAAGCTTGGTATAATGCAATATTTATTATCATATGTTTAGCATTTGTTATTACGAGATCAATTAAAGACGCTGATGTAGGAGTAATTCTAGTAGGTTTGTTTACTATCTGATCGAAATTTAGTTTTTTAATTAGTTTAGACATTTTATTCTCGGTCTTTAGCAGATCATCATTAAAATCCCCATAGATAAATATATGCTTATTTCGTAAAATAATTTCTTTAAAAATATCGGAGATATAATCAAAAGAGGTTACCGGTGCTTTGGGATGGCGATAGACGCAAATCCTACAATAACAGACGGAAACTTGCGATATTTAATCGAGATCCACTTGTCTTCTACACCCTCACATTTTCGATCGTTTAAACTTCATTTCGGCGTGACCTTCAAATAGTTTTCTGACAAAATATACATCCCCGCCCCTTCCACCCCGACCTTGATCCTGACGGTAGACATCATACAGGGGAATAGTTTATAAATGCGTCACTTATATTAGTGTATAACCATGTTTCGCTAACACATAGAATATCAATGTTTTGTTCGTTTAACATAAGTTCTATTTCAAGTTTATGACTCAACAAGGATTGGGCATTAATATGGACTACCGTTAACATATCACTGAATCTAGGAGAAGTCTTCCTGTCGGCACCATCTTCCTGGCCAAGATCCTAGTAGTTGGGGTTTTGTTCGCATAATCTACTTTTGTGACCAAATTCATAACATATGTTACATCTTAGTTTATGATCAAATCTGCAGTTCGATTGTTGGTGATTGAATTCACCGCAGTTATAGCAGCCATATCTATTACCTCTAGTATGAGATGATTACTAATAGTTGCCAATTTTGTTATTTCTATAAGTATAGCCTGAGCCATTACTATCATTATTATATCTAGAACACGTTTGAGAATTGGCATATCCCACTCGAGAGAGGTTCTCGTTCCTAAAGTACTTGTTTTTATTTTGTTGGGGCCTGTTATATTTCTTCCCCTTTTCACTCGATTCGCCAACAATTCTGTTACTCACATCTTCCATAGTATTAGGTCTGAGAATATTGTTAAAACTACATAAATTTGATTTGACAGCTTTCAGCTGGAACAAACAAAGTTATCTAAGCATACAGAGGAAATAGCATCTAACAATCTTAATAGCACCTACTCTATTAAGAATCAATATCATTTATCATTTTGCATCGTAACAGTTAATATCTAGATCGCCAGTTCCTAGCTTGAAGAATTTTTGTGTTTAATCAACGTAACTCCATTTTTATTACACCATTCTTCCATTTGGTATTATATTCGGTTATTCTTTCAGGTAAATCATTTGTTTTCATTGATGGTACAAGCTCACAGACCTTTACCTCTATTTCTTGATTTTCTCTTTGAGTTCAAGCAATAACGGTGCCCAGATTGTCGATAATTCCCTCCACTGAATATCCTCGACGAGTAGATCTTGAGTTCCACAATAAATGACGCATTCGTTAGGTGAATGTTCCAGCTTTTCCAATACCCAAGATTTTTAGTAGGTCCATATTTGCTTCTGGTAGGGTTCTTACCATGAAACTATCTTGAAGGTCACTAGACTTAACTTCCTTTAGACAAGAATCTCCAATAAGTAATACATTTTTCCCACTTAATGGAGGAGTAATGGCTTCAGAGGGACGTGATCCGTACTTATTTTGAAGGCTTTCTTGAGATGTCTGATTTTTTCTTCAGCAAGGAATAATTTAGTTTGTAGTTCTCCTATTATTCTCTCCTTATCGGCTAAAGAGTTATTTATAACATAGAAATTAGTCTTCTGTCTCTCTAACAAAAGTTTCAAACCTTTGATATAACTGTGCCGGGTTTGATATCTGTGATTCACGGTCTCTTTCTTGACTGGGAGCATGCGATGGATGATTCTCTCCAATATTTTTATAATGCTCCATTAGTTTGTATTTATCATAAGGCATTTTTTTATTCGTCCAAATACCCTCTTAGTCCTAGTTGACTGCAGTGCTTTTGTAGTTCGCTTTTTGTGTATCTGGCAAGTGTTTGCCGTGAAGGACTGTTCAGTGACGATAAAAGAGGATTGCCTCTCTCTCTGCTTCCTCTCCTCATTTCTTCTCCTACTTCATTACCAATGTCTGGATACATATTTCAATTTCTTATTTAAGTATTTATTTTTTTGTAAGATGAACACTATAATAACTTCAGTATTTTAAGATATCAAGAAAACGATATTCGGTATTCGAGAAAAGAAACATCCAACCATTTTTAGAATCTTGACGTCATAAGGTGTTTACTGCGCATGCGCGGCAAAGGAAAAATTTGTGCAGGGGTCTCTTACTCAGATTTAACAGTTTTGAATTGCTATATTAACTATGTTCACATTAGGTGTAAGTAAACACTATCCACTATCATTGTCACTGCACATTCAATTCAAGAATTAAGCACCATTCTATGACCAGCCACCATTATAACCACGAAAAATATCCATTTAAAGAGGAGCTCTTCAAACCGTGACCATACAGAGAGAGAGAGAAGAGAGAGAGAGGAAGATTAATCAGTTTGAGAGAATGTTGGTAAACGTCAGGATCGGCTGGGGTTGGTGGTGGACCATTTTAGAGGATGAGAAGGTTGTTTTTTAAGGAAATGCAAAAGGGGAAGGGGACAGATTCTGAAAGAGAAGGGGATTAAAGATAATTCCTCCACGGATGATTCAGGGTATTATCAGATGATCCAGAATTTGGGAGGGACATTATGGACAGATCTGGCAAGGCCCCGGTCATTCACAAGTCGCCCATCGACGAGCCGAATGCCAAGTTCCTACCTTGGCGGTGGGCAGGCCAAATGCACAGATATCCTAATCTTAATCTTTGCATTTGGACAGTTCTTGAACCTTCGACGAAAGCCTTCCTGACATTGTATTCTTCTTGCTGCTGGTAATAATGCTACTGCTTGGCTTTTCAACAGAAAATGGTCCCAGTTTGTTGTTGTTGTTGTTGTTGTTGTTTAAGATTAAGACAGCCTTGTGCTGGCACGGGCTCTTGCTCCTGGAGCAGCCCGTAACTGGATTATCTGTGAAGATACAGAAGCAGTGCTCTTGGAGGTTAGTTGTTGAAAGGAAAGAGTGTGACAGGCAGGATTGCAACCCCTTTGAACCCTACGGTACCCGTCAGCAGGAGAGAGAGCTTTTTGTTGCGAGTCCGCCTGCTTATGTACTGGCGGTAAAGCAGGGAGTCCTCATACCTCTGCTTTTTCATTGGCTATCGACTGGGAGTTGATTGATGATTGGCTGCCGGGTTTTCTGCTCAAACATGAGCCACGATCGTGCGCGTTGTGGTCGTGCCGATGATCTCAGTAGCGTGACGTCACGGCGGGGTGACTTTGATAACCATGATATTATAGTTGATCTGTAAAATTGAAATAGGGATATATAAAACCGATCTTGACCCTGCATTTGAAAATGACCTCCCGTAATAATAATAATAATAATAATAATAATAATAATAATAATAATATATCTGGTATTACGTGACGTTTCGACCTTCTCGCAGGTCATCCTCGGACGAGTCGTTTGAAGAGACTGTAGCAAGAAAGTCTGTGGGGCGGTATTTATAGCGGCTCGGACCTAGAGATGCATTCTCATTGGTCGGGACAGTCTTGGACGAAGTCGTGGATCTCGCCTCGAAAGTCTCGGGGATTCTCTCCTGCGAGCGCCACAGTAGTGTGCCTGGGGATGAACGACAGGAATTCCGTCCGTAGCAGGAATCCTGTCATCCCGTGGGGGCTCCTGATTATATGGTATTGTCGGGGGGTCATTCGCTGCTCTCCGGGCGGCGGTGGGAAGGAAAAACGTTTCTTGGGTGATGTTAAGATTTGGTTTCTCCTTGCGTATATGGAGGGCTTCTAGGAGGCGCAGACGTCGGGGATCCGTTGTCTGGTATATTATTTCGATATTAGGAATAATATCATTTCTCTTTATCCGTTTGTTATGAGCAGTCCTGGCGTGGTTGAAGATGGCTCCTTCTTGAGCGTGGCAGGAGATTCGCTTGGAGAAACGCATGGAGGTCATACCGACGTATTTGCCGAGGCAAGGAGAAACCAAATCTTAACATTACCCAAGAAACGTTTCTCCTTCCCACCGCCGCCCGGAGAGCAGCGAACGACCCCCCGACAATACCAGATAATCAGGAGCCCCCACGGGATGACAGGATTCCTGCTACGGACGGAATTCCTGTCGTTCATCCCCAGGCACACTACTGTGGCGCTCGCACGAGAGAATCCCTGAGACCTTCGAGGCGAGATCCACGATTTCGTCCAAGACCGGCCCGATCAATGAGAATGCAACTCTAGGTCCGAGCCGCTATAAATACCGCCCCACAGACTTTCTTGCTACAGTCTCTTCAAACGACTCGTCCGAGGATGACCTGCGAGAAGGTCGAAACGTCACGTAATACCAAATAATAATAATAATAATAATAATAATAATAATAATAATAATAATAATAATAATAATAATAATAATAATGATAATAATAATAATAATAATAATAATAATAATAATAATAATACAAAATAACAACAACCAACACATCTCTGAAAAAGAGCCACAGATAGGGCCCTGAAAGTACTCGAGTCTGAGTAAATAAAAATGTAAAACATTTATAAGTAAAAACATGTTATACACAGTAATTTTGTGGGTTTCGTTTTCAATCTTCAGAAGAAAACTAAAAGAAGTTTTTTGTTTGGTTCAATAATAATAATAATAATAATAATAATAATAATAATAATAATAATAATAATAATAATAATAATAATAATAATAATAATAGTAATAATAAATAGTTCAATCACAATTAAATACGACTGGCGGATAATATTATCAAGACAGCTAGTAGTGTCGCAGGATATTAAAATAAAATATATATTACTTTGACGATACCAAAAGCAATAGAATCTCAATAAAGGTAGGAAATACAGACAAAGACATGATAACTATTCATCCATCATCGCTGAAGAGTAGGTTGAAATATAAACAAGAGCTGAAAGGGATAATAGCAACAAAGGAAGAAGGGAAAATGTTATGGAGGGACCCTTATTAGCTTTGCAAAGACCGAAGGGAGTCGCCACCCTCGTTGTAGAACTTTCGTTATTATTCCAGACTTATTCACTTTATGCTAATGATTAGTATCTGAATGACTGAGAATTACCTCTGCGAGGGTGGCACATACCAGCGTCAATTCTTAATCAAATGGATTCTTCTATGCCTCACTGTGGCACAGTGCCGATTTGTATCAGACTGCTGTAGGGTTTGCCGAAAGTTTAAGTCACGCTTGGTTCCTTCATATCTCAACCCTCCCACAACCCCTAACCCCCACCACCCTCTTTTATCCGGGACTTGGCCTGGCAGAAGCGTTAAAGCTGTAACGACTGAAGGATTTCGTAAATACCGCTTTTTTTATATTTAATACTACAGTCTTTTGCTGAACGTCATCGCCAAAGTGAACTTTTTGAAGAATATTTAATTGCTGGTTTCAGTAAATGTCACTGTGACGTCGTATCTTAGAGGTAAAGAGGAGTGTTAATGAAATGTCGGTGTTGTTGCCCAAACATATAAATTCCAGATCACATAATCGGTGCTCTAACTCAGAGAAGATGCAAGTTTGAACTCAAAGATGAATGACTGAGTGTTATTTGACCTCCTGAGAAGAAGGCTCGAGTCTCTTCCTAAGACTACATAAGGACGTCGGCAATCATGCCTCACCATCCCTTTCTATTTCCGGCTCTCTGCAGCAACTGAGCTGCAGACATTCTTCCTCCAGTCATTCTCACCAATCCACCAGTGTTATACGGTATTAAAAAAACTAAGAGGCACGTCATCTAACTCAGGGCCTCTTGGTAGTTGACCCATGGTCTTCCAGACAAAGAGACAATCTTTACAATCTGAAGTACATTTCTGGTATCTAAATACCTTCGAAAAGGACATAACGTAGTCTCTTAGCTAGAGGCTGCTTCAGATGGGGAAAATGACCCAAAGCAAATACTGTTCGTAAAAAAAGAAAAAAACTGAAGCGAAAGAAAAAAGCCATTTTCTGAAATAAATTGGCTTAGATTTGTTCTTTACCAGACATGGGTTGAATGAGACAGATAAGGCAATCGGTTTTCTGATGATAACGAGAGAATTAAAGATCTCTGTACAAAATGCCATTTTCTAATGACATTTTTTGTGATAATCATGTGATCTCTCCGGAACCGAAAGTCTGCCGCAGTTCGTATTCCAAGACAAAAAAAAAAAAGGAATAAATGGTTGAACTTATGGCGAACAAATCATTCGGAGGATCGTCCTTGAGGAACCAAACACAAAAAAAGATCAAAACGATCTTGGTGAATTAATAGTTCCCATCAATAACCATCTCAAGAATGGAGCTGGAAGAATAAGTGGAAAAGCCGAGAATGATGATAAGAAGAGAGGAGAGAAGATATTTCGAGAGACGAAACTCTCTAAAAACTGTATATATTTTCTCCGTACCTGAATATCAACATGCGTATTCATAAGGTCAGAGAGAGAGAGAGAGAGAGAGAGAGAGAGAGAGAGAGAGTAGAGAGAGAGAGAGAGAGAGAGAGAGAGAGAGATTTTCAATAAGTAATTCTTAACGATGGCTCGGGAAAAAGTTAACAAAATGTAAAGAGCTTTTAGTTCTATGTCTGTGTAATACCGAGTGGAATTACTGGGACTGTTTTTCCAATTTAGTTTAACGATTCCACAGAAGTCACATTTCCAGGCTTTTATAAGATTAACATGAGTATATTATGCATGAACTGCAAAAAAATTAAATTAAGAAAAGCTGATAACATCTAAAGGAAACTGCAGGAATCCATTCCACGCGAGGATTACTAGAAGTGACCTCCTTTCTGGTTAGGACTTTTGTTAAAGAAAGTGTTGAGGGATAATTCTACAAACCTGATTTCCGATCAATCAGTTTTGTACTCTATGAAATATATAGATGCTCATCATTGTTTGAGTAAAATGTTGATTTTCAAAGCGTCAGAGACAAAGGCCAAGGAAATTACAAACTGAGAACTAGAATTTAACCCACAGACGACAATAGCTTGTGATAATTATTCAGAATCATGTCATGTTCTATTCCTGATGTTCCTTTGTTTAGTGAGGACGATTATACTTCTTTCTTTACCCGTCTGTCACTTTTGAAATAAACCTCGTTATCAATTAACACAGTAATTCCAGTCCTTTTGCTTCATATATGAGACAGATACAAATAGGAACCGGGGACCCAGTAATATTAATTAGGTTCACAAATTAAACCAGGTTAATCAGTCTCCGGTAATCAACTCTCTCTCATATTAGCGGAGCGAGATGAAATCATAATGGAAAGCGGATTAGTTGCACATTTTCAGCCCAAAGAAACACGTGTGCTACAGCGATCGTCTTATTTCTCCTGGACAACGAACTCTTAAATATCAAGGTGGATGAGATTTGGGTAGGACGCCATTGTTTTGATATCTGATTTACCCAGGGGCATCTTTATGCCATTACCATGATTACTTTTATTTAAGTTCAGAGAAAAGACTCAGCCACATTTCTTGAATCTCACTGAGCAAATCTAAGGATTTATTCTCAGATGAGGTTGAAAATGTATCAGGGACGAAGATGGATAAATCAAGCGTACAGAAAGTAGTGCAGATGGACGTCGAATAAATAATGCCAAGAGACCTTTGCATTTCCTACATTGCACTACATAATGCAGTAGTCCCCCAAGGAGACATTGCATTAGTTAAGTCTTGGATGGGAGCTTATCATATGTCTAGAAAATTACGAATATAATTCGTAACTTTCCATTTTTGTTTGTATTAACCGCATATTTTGACTCAAAGGGAGTAAGTGGTTGTTTGATAGTTTTAAGTTGGTATTGAATTAGCTTGTTTTCATTTTTAACCCTCTTCCATTGGTTCCCTTATTACCTTGTTATAACTATACAAGCCGATATGGTTATGTACTGAAAGACAGAAGCAGAGACTTCACTCCGTCCGCAGTATGGCAGCAACTCCTCCTCCATTCCTCTAAGCCTTCTGTGAAATTACTAACCTTCGTGTTCAAGTGTTTTTCGCAGATGCGTTTCTTCGTCGATAATTATACAGTGAGGAATATAAACAATATGTGGATGTTGTAAAACCCCCACTGGATCACTGGATAGCTTCTTCGATTGGTTTGCCACGACCAAGTGCCATGTCGAGACGTATGCAGTTCTGAAGTCCTCGTCCTCGAGTTATGACCAAGGGTTTACTTTGATGTATTCAGCATCGTTGTGTGTGATTGAGCCCAAGTGGAGTCCTAGCTTGATGTGTCGTATAATTGGCTCCTTAATCTGCAACTTACTCTTGTGGGGAACGTCGTCGTCACTTCCACTTATATGCCTCTTTGGACAATAACAGGTATGGGGTTCAACTGAAGGAAGCGGGTTTTAGTTCGATTCCTTGTTATTGCCAGTACTTTCATTTATATTTAAGTAAAGGTCTTGCTAAATCCTTAATTATTAAATAACTATTCTTGGTCCTTTTGAGTCAATTTATTCACGTAAAATTTCCAGGTTATTTGCGTCAAAGGTTACATTATTATGAAGTTTATGGCTTTGGTTAAATTTATTTGTGCGAAGCCCTGTAAAAATTTATGCAGCTTAATTTTGAGTAATTCTGGGGAAATTTAATTTGACTTACTGTTTCCATGTCACTAATAGTGATATTGTTCATATTTTTTAGGACAGAGTGGTTACGAGCTAAACATATTCACTGAATAGGACTTTCTCGCTTCGTCTACGTTTTGGATGATGTCCTTTCGTCGACAGGAATTCCATTGAACTATAAAGCGGTCTAACATACGAATGTACTATTTGGCTTGCCACCTTCAGCGTGTTTGTTGTAATCGTAAGGTGTTAATATATTATTAATCTGTGTTAAGGCTGTTTAAATTACTTTCCTAAGTATTGTTTAAGTGAATAAGTATACAAAAGTTTAGTTCATCATAATCCCCAGTGATAGTAATCGGGTCACGGGTATAGCGCTAAAGATTTCACCACAAAACCAAACTCTTAAAGTGGCAACAAATGTTGGGAACCACTTATGAGTGGCATTTGATCAACATTAGCCCCCAGAAGCGATCCGAGTGATTTGCCCTCCAGGCCTAAAATCGAAAAAACTAGATTGAAAAATATTAATAAAGATAATAACAATACGGGAAAAATAGGTCTATTAGCGAGTCAAGTATTTAATTTGAACAGGCCTAAATCTTTATAGATAACGCTAAAAGAAATATCTTTGAAGTGCAGAATAAGGACAATCATTAGTCACGCTTTTCACCTAAACTACCCGAAATGTCAAAGTATACGGTTTGTCCAAATTACAATGAAAAAGGAGCAGGAGATACAGCTACTTGCTGGAAACATTAGGCACATGGTGCAAGTAGCAATATAGTAATAAACCCAACCGAATAAGATTCAGCGAAACACCTCGTAGATGAGAAGAGGTGACCTGACAGATATTACAAACCCTCACATATGCCAATCGTAGGATATTTATAAAGTATATGTATTCTGGCGTCCTTGCAGCCTTCGAAGTCCAATATTTTGCGTCGAGGAATCCTCTCGATGAGAAAGTCAAGTCAAGTCAGGTCAGTCAGTGAAGGGGAATTAGCTGGCAATCCCCGTGAGCTGTCTAGCCTGTGAGGATGGTTTCACGTTTTGCCCAAGGCCAGCAATGTCACAGTTATTCTGTCACTCCAGATTTGTCATTGGCGTGTGAGTCTCTCCTGATAAAGGAGTTTCAAGCTCCGTGACGGGTCACCCGACCATCTCTTGGATTAGTAGTACCTCTTTCACTCTGTTTCTTCCTCTCTCTCTCACTTATATATATGAATACATATATATATATATATATATATATATATATATATATATATATATATATATATATATATATATATATATATATATATATATATATATATATATATATATATATATATATATATATATATATATATATATATATATATATATATATACATATATAACAAAATGAGCCCATAAAATCTCCAAAATATAGAAAGAAAGTACTATGTTCAGAGACTGTTGTCTCTCTCTTCAGGTATTTGAAGAGAGAGACAGCAGTCTTTGAAATATAGAACTTTCATTCTGTATTTTTGCGTTTTTATGGGCTCCTTTTATTAAATAGAATTCTGTTGTAACAGATCATTTTTACCAGTCATATACATACATATATATATATATATATATATATATATATATATATATATATATATATATATATATATATATATATATATATATATATATATATATATATATATGATATATATAAATATATATATATATATATATATATATATATATATATATATATATATATATATATATATTATATATATATATATATATGTGTGTGTGTGTATATATATATATATATATATATATATATATATATATATATATATATATATATATATATATATAATATATATATATATATGTGTGTGTGTATATATATATATATATATATATATATATATATATATATATATATATATATATATATATATATATATATA
>NC_061093.1:58197723-58205223 GCF_015104395.2 Macrobrachium nipponense | reverse complement strand
CAATTATCTTGACTCGACTATAACAATAATGATAATAATAATCAGGGGAAGTCCTCACGTCCAGTGGGATATCACACAGAACCTGATTAGTTGGCGTCATCAGAAGAAAATTCTTTCTGATAATATTCATAGACCGCTTTCATGTCGGCAGGCAGAATAATCAGTCCAAATGAAGAATTCCCTCTCTTATAATAAAGTGAGGTCAGGGCCAAACAGAAAATGAGGTCACCTGACTTAGGAGATATTACGATGGGCAAGAGTAGAGGAATATGGCAAAGGTCTTTATTATTGGTCTGATAAATACAGGGAGAATTTTTTGGACAACTTAAAATTAAGTACCTATAAAAGTATGCAATTTACAAACTCAGGAAGAGAAATTTTGAAATATATTACGCGTCAGGGAGGGGATATAATCAAAGACTTTTAAAAAGTGAAGGGTCACAGTGAGGCACAAAGAGGCAACAGAATGAGTGTGTTTCTTTTCCTTTATTTTGTCGCTAGGGCATAGACAGAACTATATTCTTTTAATCACAACAAAGTTCTCCCTTCAAATCTTACTACTCCTCGCTTTCTGGACACATTATGAACCATCCCCACTTGCTCCAAGCTACTTAGACTTGTTGAGAGTTTTATAATTTTTTTTTTTTTTTCACAAAATAGGAGCTATGACGCAACCCCCTCTTTAGTACCGACTTTGTACTATTATTTTTATTATTATTATATTATTGTTATTTATTTATTTATTTTTTTATTTTTTTGCTCTATCACAGTTCTCTAATTCGACTGGGTGGTATTTATAGTGTGCGGTTCCGGGTTGCATCCTGCCTCCTTAGGAGTCCATCACTTTGCTTACTAGTGCGCTGTTCCTAGGATCACACTCTTCTGCATGATTCCTGGAGCTACTTTAGCCTCTAGTTTTTCTAGATTCCTTTTCAGGGATCTTGGGATTGTGCCTAGTGCTCCTATGATTATGGGTACGATTTCCACTGGCATATCCCATATCCTTCTTATTTCTATTTTCATATCTTGATACTTATCCATTTTTTTCTCTCTCTTTTCTCTTCAACTCTGGTGTCCCTTGGTATTGCGACATCAATGAGTGGACACTTCTTGATTTTGTCAATCAACGTCACGTCTGGTCTATTGCACGTATCACCCTATCTGTTCTGATACCATAGCCCCAGAGGATCTTTGCCTGATCGTTTTCTATCACTCCTTCAGGTTGGTGCTTGTACCACTTATTACTGCCAAGGTAGCTGATGTTTCTTGCACAGGCTCCAGTGGAGGGCTTTTGCCACTGAATCATTCCTCTTTTTGTACTGGTTTTGTGTAAGTGCCGGACATTCGCTTGCTATGTGGTTATGCACTTCCTACATATGGGAGAGATGCTATTTCCGTCTATCGTTCTTTGAACATATCTGGTTCTTAGGGCCTGATCTTGTGCCGCTGTTATCATTCCTTCAGTTTCCTTCTTTAGCTCTCCCCTCTGTAGCCATTGCTACGAGTCATCGCTGGCTAGTTCTTTAGTCTGTCTCATGTATTGTCCGTGCATTGGGTTGTTGTGCCAGTCCTCTGTTCTGTTTTTCATTCTCCTGCCTCTGTATATTTGTGGGTCTTCGTCTATTTTTATTAGTCCTTCTTCCCATGCACTCTTTAGTTTAGCCACTCGTCTTCACTAGTTTTCAAATATTGCCCCAGTGCTCTGTTCTGATGTTGACGCAGTCCTCTATGCTTAGTAGTCCTCTCCCTCCTTCCTTTCGTGTTATGTATTATTATTATTATTATTATTATTATTATTATTATTATTATTATTATTATTATTATTATTATTATTATTATGTTGTTGTATTTTTATTTTCTATTTTTTATCACAGTCCTCCAATTCGACTGTATTTTATTATTATTATTATTATCATATTATTATTATTATTAATAATATTTTATCACAGTCGACTGGGTGTATTTTATTATTAATATTATCTTTTTTTTTTCGTTTTGGTCTATCCCCCCCCCCAGTCCGCCAATTCGACTGGGTGGTATTTATAGTGTGGGGTTCAGCGTTGCATCCTGGCTCCTTAGGAGTCCACCACATTTCTTACTATGTGCGCCGTTTCTAGGATCACACTCTTCTGCATTTGTGCCTGGAGCTACTTCAGACTCTAGTTCTTCCAGATTCCTTTTCATGGATCTTGGGATCGTACCTATTATTATTATCGTCATCATTATAATTTTTTGTTTTATTATTATTTTTTTTTTTTGCTCTATCAGAGTCCTCCAATCGACTGGGTGGTATTCATAGTGTGGGTTCCGGGTTACATTCTGCCTTCTTAGGAGTCCATCACTTTTCTTACTATGTGCGCCGTTTTGGATCACACTTTCTTTCCTTGCATGAGTCCTGGAGCTACTTCAGGCTCTAGTTTTTCCAGATTCCTCTTTTCGGGGATCTTGGGTATCGTGCCTATTATTATTATTATTATTATTATTATTATTATTATTATTATTAGATTATTATTAAAATAGTGCATCCCCGTCAGTGTATAGAAACTCCAAAACCAATGGACTGAACGCCCCATAAACTTTTTTCCTGCTGGTGGAGTGCGAGATGAAGTGACCTGAAATCATTTTGCAGAACAGCCTTTACTAAAAGAATGGAGGAACAAATTGCCGAACAAAGACAGAGAAAATCTAACCTTGCTTTGATTGGCAAAACAGTTTCCAATGTAACGGGAGAATACGCTGAAAATGATTGAAAGTGCTAAAGAATATGATCTGAACGCAGATATCCTTTGTGAAATAATATCTCGAGGAAACTGATAATGAGGCAAAATTAATACTCCCTGGATGGATAATTGAATTTGAATAGAAAATGAAATGTGATAATTCCGTGAACTTCATAATGAAGGGCAAATGATTTTTTTTCTTAAATCATTGATAAATTTCACTGGAATTTAAGCAACTAATGAAATATATATATAACAGTAATGGAAACGCACTTTTGAAATCATAATTATTAGAAGTAAAAAGTATATGAATGGGACATAGTGAATGCATAAGAAATAGAATAAATATGGACACAGCATATTAAATATGTAATCAATATCATTAATAAGCCAATAACACGACAACTCTGCAATTAATATGATAAATATGAAAGCAACATATTAAATAATGCAAGGAATGAAGTCAATAGGAATCAACACGATTACATATGCAGCAATTGGGTAAATATATCTGCTATATAATGAAATGGATTCGGTGCCATTCAACATTCAAACATTACAATAAAAAAATTCTTAGTACTGTAATAACGTATTCAAGCATAGTAATAAGCATTTCCCCTTTAGTGCTTAGTGCTCTAATACGCTGCGACTCCCTAACTCATCTCAGACGCGAAGAAAGTGATTAACAGAGCATAATTAACCCGCCTGTTTGTAATCAAATTACCCTTATTAATTATTCAGGAAATCTTCGTTCACCTGTCAAAAAGTAATCACTCCAACTTCCGGAAAGGATTTATTTCATTTAAGCTCGTCAGTTGCCAATCTCGTTATTTTCATCTGCTGTTCGTTGCTTGTGGCACTACACTTTTATTAGCTATACTCAAATTTCGTCACTATAACATTTTTCCTGCATTGATCTTGTCAACGTGCCACAACTCTGGAAGATGTTCATTTATTTATTAAAGTTTATCCTATTTAGGTTATCTCAGTGCTCTAATAAATCTCGCAAAAATATATTACGTTCTGTTTAAGATGACTTGACTTATTATTAGCTTTATAAGTATGAACCCATGAAACGCAAAAGACAGATTCCCAGCGGGGATAGATATTTCGATGAGCTGTAAGTAGCCAAGGACAGAGTCAATACTGTTCCCGCGGGGAAATTTGTCTTTTGCATTTTTGCATTTCATGGGTTCATACTTATAAGGAAAAAGTGGTCGAGTGACAAAATGTTTTCATCAAATGTGATTTCCTTGGTTAATTAGTTCTTAATTATTTTTCTCAGTGTTTGCATATATTTTCATTATTGAAAAGTTGCTAACTTTTCTACACAAACTATTTTTTAATAATGAAAGTTAAATGTTCCTAACTTATCTTTATGATGATTTTTAATGAAAGTTTATCAATGAGCAAAGTTATTAGCTTCCATCAAGTAAATAATTGTGTCACATTTCAATTCGTTCGTGGTTACAGTGAATGTCTTGGAGAACCGCTCTTTTTATGATGCTGGCTGAGATCATTCCAATGATTATACTCAAATCTTCACTAAAAATGTCAATATATTTCCTCTGAATTACAGACGCCTTTCTCATTTGCACTGGAAAACAATACTTAATGAATTCCGCACCACAAGTCGTATTTGGATCCAGACGTTTATTGTTCCAGACGTTTATTGGACAAGTTGGCAGCGCAATCAGGATTGGCACTGGTAGTCTAAGGACGTCTTTGAACCAACAGATCCATTTTATTATCATTTTTCCATTTTAGATCTTACCCCACTCCTTCCCCGATTTGTTCGAAGTAATAACCTTGCAGCATATCTTTCCATTCCGTTAGTAGTTACAGTGAAGTGCTGGAAGCTGAGAGAGAGAAGGTACAAATATGTAGTTATTTATTTTCATCTGGAAATAGTCATTTAACAAATGAAAAATCACGCACAAGCAAATAAAAGCTAAACTAAGTGGTGTAAGATTAAAAGTGAATGACCGTCAACATTGGTGATTTAGGCAGAAGGAAAGTAAATCACTAAGTTGCTGGACAGGAAAAGGATAAGGTTTACAAATGACGTTCGTCTGAATAATTAGTTAACAAAAGGAAAATCACGCACGAGCAAACAGAAGCTAAGCTAAGTGGTGTAAGATTTAAAATGAATGGCTGTCAACATTGGTGATTTATGATGAGGGAAATTTAATCACCGACCAGATTGGAAGATTATTGACTTAGATTTCCGTAGACCAACAAAACAGCCATTCTCCTCGATATTCTATTTATGATAAGGAGAACGACTAACCTCTAGCACTAAGAAGTGCGATCGTATCGCATCAACAGACTACAGTTGCTCTCCATCAGCAAAAACGAGCAACTTGCACTCATTAGGAATAAAAGCACTGAAGTTTGATTACTGGATATTGAATTAACGTTTATTGAAGCTAACCAATCAAGAGATATTCCGTCTATGGTCTAAATCCAGATTACTTTTACAGACGAAAGATGACCATTACTTCGAAAATTGCTGCCACGGTGATAAAGTTCCAGCTAATGTTCCAGAAAGAATGCTCGGACTTCCATGCGAAAGAATGCTGGAACATCCGCTGATCAAAAGCTTCTAAGGCTTGGATGCTGATACCAGCGGCCACAGGGATAAATGAAGCCTTACGAGATAAAGCTGATTATTACTAGTTTAAATAGGAAGCTGTAGAGGCTACCAGTTATTGGCACATGATACATGTACAAATAAAGAGAAAACTTCGATTACGAAAAACGAATAGTTTAAATCGCATTCCTCAGCCATCTAACCGGCCAGCAAGAAATAAATAAATGCAAAAATGAACAAACAAGCGGGGAAATTTCTTCCCTTTTCCACAAGTGCGAGGTTGCAGAGAGGAGCAAGTTGCAAGGGCTTTGGCAGAAACAGAAATATAAACAAGGATTCTTTCCGTTCCATATGATGCTCGGAATAAAAATGAACATAGAAATGTTTTTCGTTCTCATTTTACCGATGTCCTTCATCAAAAATGATACTTTTCCCTCGGTTGCAGTTACCGAAAAGAAGAGGTCTTTATCGCTTCCCGTTCTTGCATCGCAGTGTGTAGTTTTGTGTATGTATATTATATATATATATATATATAATATATATATATATTATAATATAATATATATATAATATATATATATATATACATGCATTAAGCTACAAATATCCTTCAATATCTGATTCGCTCTATCTCAGAATTAATATATTTTCATATATGTTAACTGAAGGGAATTTTTAGTTGATAATAATTTCGTGTGTGTGTGTGTGTGTGTGTTTGTAATGTGGAGAAGTGCGGTTGTATGTATATGCATATGTATATATACGTGTGAGTCTGTACACGTGTGTGTTTGCAGTTATGTATGTAAGTAGGCATATGAATATAGTACACGCACATACGTATTCGTATTTGAATTGCCTATATGAATATGACTGCGCACCTAAAACTTACAGATACGACACAAGGAACAAAACTATAATTCTTTTAGGATGCTTTTCGCATAAAGAAATTAGCACAGAAGACAACTGCAACTTTGACAAATGCTGTTCCGATATACTTTTCGGTTTCAGCTTTCCAATGGATATAAAAGCCGCTCTAAATTAATAACCGTCTCTAGCTTCGGCGCCAGCTATGGCTGTAGTATTCATTACGGGAGCCTATTTTATAATTCCAGTCATACTACATTTGAAAATTCACACGCGGAAGTTGCTGGACAGGAAAAGGGTCAGATTTGCAAATGACTTTCGTCTGTTTCATGATTAATAAGGTTTTTTTTTCTGACGTGGTTGAGTCTCGCCTTCTTTCAACATTTTTTTTTTTTTTTTTTTTTGTTTTTTTTTTTTTTAGGTAATATTTTGGCCTCACCTTTGCCTTGAAAAAACGTCGCCGCGTTCTCATTTTAAACATCTAATCAAAAGCCAATTCGTACTGACAGCCTCCGCTTGTATTGACACTTTGTGTATGTCTTCAGGGACACCTTCTCAGGAAGACTAGACATTGCAGGCACGTTTCTGATGAAGGCTAAGGACATGGCAGACACTCTGAGAAGGTGACTGGCAGACACTTTCTGATGAAGGCTAGACATGGCAGACACCTTCTGAGGAAGGTTTGACTTGACAGACAAAACGACCTCTTGACATTTCAAGTGTATCGGATGTTAGCGAACCCCTTTTGTTTTATGCACACCCGTTCCTGGCCTCCCTTCGAGGTCATGCTTCTCGATGTCTATTTCAAAAACATTCCGACACGTTTTCTGAAACGTTTTTCCTCGGGGCTCCAAGCTTGAAAAGTGTCTCGGGTGATGTATCGAGGTTGTGTTTCAGCCTTCAGGGTCTTCGACTTACAACCTGTCTGACGCTGCTCTCCTAATGATGCAGGCAACGAAATGAAAAAACTTTCGACTTTATACTTGAGCACCAAATGATAATATTCATTATCCATTCAGGGCGCTAAAGAATTTCCTTTGACATAAGTATAACACAAGACTACATTCGTCCATTTTTACTGCTGATTTCTAGGCGTTCTTTTAAATTGAAAAATAATCGGTTATCATAAAAAAAACAATCAACAATAAAGTAAAATTAATAACGATCTAAAAATATTTTTCAAAATCTATCTGCAGTGTTTTTCTTTCCTGTCGATATTATGTTTTTTTGTTTTTTTAGATTGAATTGCAATAAAAAATTAATCTATTTAAAATTAATGATGGTTTAAAAATATTTTCCAAAATCTACTTGTGCAGGGTATTT
>NC_061093.1:58182723-58185223 GCF_015104395.2 Macrobrachium nipponense | reverse complement strand
TTTAAATTCCCATAAACATAGCGGGAAAAGGTACCATCCTTTAAGTTTTAATAGCCCACCGAACACCAATCTTACACTGAAACAACCGCATCTATATTCCTTCTTACTTAAAACTATAAACGGTACCTTGCAATGCAAACACTGCTATCTGCAAACTTTCGTCCCTTCGTATCCATTCTTAGGGGAATTGGAATTACACAACCCCAAGGGGTGAAAAATAGTGAAACATATAGAACTCTGAATAAGGAAATGTGTTTCCTAAGCAATCTAAAGAGTTGGAGGACAGGTGGATGTAGGTAGGGATCACTGAACTTAGCATTCAATCAGAGCTATTTCCTAGCCAACACGATGATTGATTGATTGTGAGTTATCTGGCGTCACAACTACCAGGGTCACCGACGCCGTAGCCAACACGAAAGCTTCCTTTAAGAGCCTACGTGGAGGGAGGGTGGAGTGTTCAGCTTGTTGACGTAACGTTAACAAGAATGTCCGAATTCAGCCCGAATTTGAATTAAGATTTTCACTAAAATTAAGTTTTAACCAAGCCTTTTAGAAGGACCTGACAAGGCCACGACAGCCGGTGCCAAAAGAAATTCCTTAAAATCCCTAAGACCTACCCAGGCCTCTTAGGAAATATTTAAGACCCACCTATTAACTGTCTAATTCTTATCTACTAATAGGGACTGAAATTCTAAGTTATAAAAACTACGTTAAAATACTCAAGATCCACCATTACCTGCCTTGTTTCCTATTTGCAATGGGAATGAAATTATAATTTAAATAAGCTACGTTAAAATCCTTAAGATCACCTACTTAGTTCCTATATACTGATGGGAATTGAATTCCAACTCTTAAAACTACGTTAGATTGTTACTCTACCAAATACACAGATGCGCGAATACATTTAAACTTACTTCTCATGATCAAATTAAGGGCACAAATACTGTAATGTTTTTTGCTATAAATCTGTGATGTCAAAGGTCTAAACATATTTTTTCCCGAATCTAATCATAGCGTCCTTAAAAGAAACTAGTCTCTAAGTCAACCTTGCAGTCCTAACATTAAAGTTAAAATATTTGTTAGTTGGTGTGAACTTCTGTGTGCATGGTGACAAAAGTCACCATACACAACTAGCAAGTCCACCTTTGCCTGACAAGTGACACCGCCACCCCGGCAAAGGTGGACTTGGGAAGCGGGCAAAGAAAAGTTTACTGAAAACAAAAATTTACATAAAAATATACTTAACACAAAAAATTTACTTACATAAAATTTGCTTAACACCAATTTTACTTTTTAAACACCAAATTTTACTTTTATACCCATACCCAAATTTTACATTTTTAAACCCAAATCTTACTTTCCAACCCCCAAATTTTACTTTTCAAACCCTCAAATTTTACTTTTACTTTTCAAACTTTATTAAACACTTGAAGCTTTATTAAACTATTGAAGAACAAATAGCCAAAAAATTATAAAATCAAACCAAAAGTCAAAAAACTTAAATACATTTAAATAAGGTTAAACAACTAATTAGAATAACTACTAGATTTACTCTAAAAACTAAATGCCTGAAATATTAAAACTTTATGATAATTAAAAAATAAAACTAATTAAAAAACTTCAAAAAAGGTCTGAAGCCGAAACAAATCCTAAAATTTCTGAAATTTTTCAAAGCTGGGGAAAACAATCTGAATTTTTAGACAACTTGCATATTTCGTAAAACATGTTTTGAATCTAGGAAATAATAAAACCAAATTTATTAAAGCAAAGCTGAACTGAAAATTAAAACTTAACGAGTTTTGATACAGAAAACATTAAGCTAAAAGATTGAACTACTTTAAATATTGTAATATATAAGAAAACTTTTTACTAACGAATTATCATCAAACTTAAAATCAATAAATTTCACTAAAATACAGCTTACTTAACTCGAGCCACTATCAACTACAAATACTATATCGCCCTTTCGTCACCGAAGAAATTTAAGGTGATGATAAAAAAAAACGGCAGAAATTTTTATTTATTATCTATTTTTACTTACTTATTTATTTTTTTTATTTTGGTCTATCACAGTCCTCCAATTCGACTGGGTGGTATTTATTGTGTCGGGGGTTCCAGGTTGCATCCTGCCTCCTTAGGAGTCCCATCACTTTTCTTACTATGTGCGCCGTTTCTAGGATCACACTCGTCTGCATGAGTCCTGGAGCTACTTCAGCCTCTAGTTTTTCCAGATTCTTTTTCAGAGATATTAGGATCGTGTATAGTATTCCTATGATTATGGGTACAATTTCCACTGGCATATCCCAAATCCTTCTTATTTCTATTATTATTATTATTAGGTTATTATTATTATTATTATTATTATTATTATTATTATTATTATTATTATTATATTATCAGGTAAGCAGACCTTGTCTTTGGTGCATGTTTTGTTGAAACTAATAGCAGTTTTCTACGAATTAATCTTATACAGGGTCTTTTCAATTCTCCGGATAGTTCA
>NC_061093.1:58165223-58172723 GCF_015104395.2 Macrobrachium nipponense | reverse complement strand
GTTATGGTTTTTTTAAACAAGGTTCCATTGCTGAATGTTACTGACTTTTTAAACAAGCTTTCGTTGATATCAGAAAAAACGCCTGGAGTAATGAACTAGGCATTATATAGTGATGAATTAAGCTTTGTATAAATGCGCTTATTCTCTGACTCAAGACAAAGTTACTTAACATTATTCTTCATTACAAACTGAAAATCCCTTTCACTTTCCAATATTCCAGGGACTCCATTAACCTCTTCTTTAAATCTAATTTAAGTTTCTGGAACCACCGTTTGTTTATTCGGTGTCGGGTTCCTCCTGCCCATCGACAGAGCGCCTCGCTGTCAGCGGAAGAGGAAGAACTAAATATGAGGGATCCGCATCCTGTTCCCTCGAGAGATTCTCTCTCTCAAAGAAAGTATAACTTTCCTGTGTGTTTCTGTAAATAGGTTCCCTGACATGCTGCTCTCTCTCTCTCTCTCTGTCTCCCTCTCTCTCTCTCTCTCTCCTCTCTCTCTCTCATCTCTCTCTCTTATACACTATCTCTGAGTTCTGGTTTCTTGCCCAATTGCTTGATGTCTCAGTGTCCTTTGATGTTTTCTTGGCCTAATAACCAGCATGCCTTGGTATTAAAGAGACAATGCACTGACGATAATTCACGCTTTAGCGATTAAGCACGTATTTAGCAATATTCGTTCCTTTGGCGTCCTTTACTTAATATCTGATGGCAGTACTGCAGAGTGTTCGAGTCGCTTATCAGTATACCAACCACTTTTGCACTTATAATTTCCCTTTGGTGATGTTCCTGAAGTATAGAGCGAGTTGGATATTAACGACATTTCCAGATAATGATATATATATATATATAGTATGTATATATATATGTATATATATATATATATATATATATATATATATCTATATATATATATATATATATGTGTGTGTGTGTGTGTGTGTGTGTATGTGTATTATATATATACTTGTATACTTTTTAACTAAGAGAAATGAACCTCTACTGGGCTTAACACTTATTTGTAAACTTACACATGTAAAACCAGTGCTAATGTGATTTTAATCATTTACACTCACACGCAAACAGATATATATATCTATATATATATATATATATATATATATATATATATATATATATATATATATATATGTATATATATATATATATATATATATATATAGATATCAGATGAAAGAGGGGGAATGGCTAATAATATGTTTTAGTAGGCCTGCAACACGCGTACAAACGAACGTACATGCCTCACGACCGGGCGAATGATCTCTGAGTCAAGTTGCTTGGTCACAAATACCTTTCTTCAAGTGAACTTGTACTGCACCCCGCTTGTCTCTAAGCGAGAAGAGATATTTGACTTCACTAACATTACATTGGCACTTTAAACATATTATTAGCCATTCACCCTCTTTCATTTGCTATATATATACATATATATATATATATATATATATATATATATATAATATATATATATATATATATATATATATATATATATATATATATATCATATATATATACATACATATATATATCACAAGTGTCGTATTAATTGTTCATACAAGACATTTCTTTTCTTTGCAGAGAAATAATATGACATTCTTGAAGGTAAGCCATACTCTGATGAAAAGGTAAGTTTATTGCCACCCGTTTCATCCTTACCTTTATTTCGGCCATATCTTTGGGACCTTATCCACATCTATAATAAATTCTCCACAACACTAGTTATTGATTCAATTTTTCATTGCATGCGGTCAAATTAGTGCTTTCAGACCTGTATTTAATTATGTTGATGGAATGTAGATTTTGTTTTTATTTTTTAACGTCTAAATCCATCTATCTATAATTCACTACAATTATGCTGATGGAATGCATATATATGCCTATATTTTGTAACGTCTGAATCCATTTATCTATGATTCACTGGCAGCTCGTTTTTTTTTTTTTTTGTATAAAATTTAGTTTTGGTTTTGCAATTATTATTATTATGATCAACTATATTCCATGGAACAAGTCAAGATTTATGAACTTGGCGGCCAGATTTCTGTAACGTTGTCCCTTGCATGACCTTATGGATTAATTCTGTTCGACAAGATCTTGTTCAGTGCATAATGAATAACGTACAGCTGTTTCGTGTGACCTCTTTCAAAATGAACCCATACACCGATCAGGATAAGAGACCCTTCTCTCGCTTCATTAGATATTCAGCCCCACCCCTAACGGCCCTCTCTCTCTCTCTCTCTCTCTCTCTCTCTCTCTCTCTCTTTGAAATTCCAAGCAAAAGATTTGCCTTATCTTTCGCTTCACCTGTCAGCTGAGAGCTCTGCCTCGGTTCTTTTATACTTTTTTTGTTTGTTTCCTTGTTCACCCTGTTCTTTCATCCTTTGTGTATTTTGATTTTATTTAGTTTCCATTTTGTTTGCTCTTTTTTATATAACTTTTTTCTCTTTCCGCCTTCCTATTGTTTTTCTTCTTTTTTTTTAGTTGTTGCTTGGTCGGTCATTTTTTAAAATTCTTACTCTTCGTATCGTGTTAACGGTCGGTTTTTGAGTAATCAAATTCACATTCCTGTACACATTGGTTTTCTCTCTCTCTCTCTCTCTCTCTCTCTCTCTCTCTCTCTCTCTCTCTGCAAACCAAGCGGCAAAAGCTGAAACAATTTCATCTTTATTTACTCCTTTTCTCTTTTTTTATTTTATTCTTCTGCATTTTCCTCGTTCATCCCTGCCGGATATCTAGGTATTCTAGTTATAATATATATATACTATATAATATATATATATATATATATATATATATATATATATATATATATATATATGATATATATATATATATATATAATATATATGTGTGTGTGTGTGTGTGTGTGGTGTGTATACATATATATATATATATATATATATATATATATATATGTATATATATATATATATATATATATATATATATATATATATATATATATATATATATATATATATATATATATATATATATATATATATATATATATATATATTATCTATATATCCTTTTTTCTGCCGGTGTGCCTTACTGTCTACTGAAATGTTCTACAGATATCTTTCTTTTTTTAATATTCAATAAGATAAATGATCCCTTCCACCTCAAAAATTGCCCAATTCACATCAATTTCTCTCTCTCTCTCTCTGACTGACTGTCTGCCTCTCAGTCGTGTTCGTAATTGAATGAACTTCCTTTATGTTTGTGTTGAGTCATTCCCTACTTAACTTACCTTATTTTCGTGGATTTGAAACCATAAAATCAATATTTAAATCGTTTAATGTTAATGTAGTGTTCTCTTATAACAATACTATTAAAGATATGCTAATTAAGAATAATGCCGTAACAAATAACATCATTTACAAAATTCCTTGTAAAGACTACCCATCGTTTTACGTTGGTCAGTCAAGTAAAAATTTATGTGTACGTATTAAACAGCATATGGATTCAGTTAGAACAGCCCAGACTTCAAATGCACTGTTTTTCCTTCTGAGTGAAAAATCCCATTGTATTCAAATGGGGTGATACCTCGGTAATTGCTAGATCTAATGATTGTTTCAAAAGAAATTTACTGGAATCGGCAAATATACATATCACTAATAAAAACAAACCTAAATCTTAGTCTGGGAATGTACCATTTGGACCCATATATTTGTAAGATGTTTATGAAGGACCTTAAAATAAATGAACTACAAATAAATTAGTCCCACATGTATATAGTTATTATTTCTCTCTCTCTCTCTCTCTCTTCTCTCTCTCTCTCTCTCTCTCTCTCTCTCCTCTCTCTCTCTCTCTCTCTCTTGCTCGATATATATATTTATATTTTCTTTCGTCTTTTGTTTTCATAATAATAATTTTTTGGGAAAATTTGTGTAAATTTCCTTGTATTAAATTGTATATGCTTGCTTGTTTTTTTTCGAAATGTACTGTTTTCTGGAAGAATAACTTGTTTACTGCATGTATTCTCCAAGGTGGTGGCTACCATCAGGCGTTTCCTCGTTCTGTAGAGTGAAATCGCCCTTATTGGTTTCTTTTGACTATATTTTCCTCTGTAAAATCAGTTTGCCTTAGCAAAGGGTCTGAACATGACCGAAAGTACTAGGCTATCTCACTTTTTAATTTTTTCCTTCGTGGCAAAAACCTGTATTTATATATACATATATAACATATATATATATATATATATATTATATATATATATATATATATATATATATATATATATATATATATATATATATATATATATATATATATATATATATATATATATATATATATATATATATATATGTATATATACATGAATATATATATAGTACCGTATATATGTATGTATATATATATATATATATATATATATATATATTTATATATATATATATATATATATATATATATATATATATATATATATATATTCTGTGTGTGTACGTGCGTGTCTATTTGTGTCTGCGTTTTGATAGAAATAATTTTTCTGACTGATACCTACTGACGACTAATTCGTTGCGCTAGAAACGTTCGCTCATCATGGTATTTTTAGCAGGAATTAAATGAGAGGTATTTAGCAAAGCAGGAGCGGCACTTAATTAGGCTTTACTCAATTTGATGCAATTAGATGTGTGCATCTATTACGAAACCTCTTGTTATCTTCTATATTTGACTCGTGCTACTAGACGTCCTTCCATCATACCAGTATGGTTGGTGGAAATATTAATCTTAAACGAAATTATAATTGGATGCATATATGCATATATACGTTATGTAAACTGTATGATTTCAGCTTACGCATATCTGCATGTTTTTTTAGACATGAAGCACTAGAGGGAGAAAGACAGACAAAACAGAAAAACAGTTTATCTGCTTTTTGCTTAATTTATCGTGTTAGCGTAACTTTCCAGACAAAAGATCTTTTCTAGCCATTTCAGCAGCATTTCACTTTCGTGAGTTGGCTTCATTCGCAGTAGTCATCGACAGTTCAAAGGTAGTCGTGGAAAATACAGAACAGCATTTTTTTTAATGAGACACGACTCTTTCAAACTCGAATTCTGGATTTTTTTTTTTTTTTTTTTTTTTTTTTTTTTTGTTTTTTTTTTTTTTTTTTTTTTTTTTGCCTCCGAGTGACGACATTATTCTGTGCTTACTACTCTCCTCTGAAACGAAGTTCTTTCTGCCTATAAGTTCTTTCTTTTTTTTTTTACAGCATTCACCTTATGCACAATATTTTTAATTCGCCATTCTCTCTCTCTCTCTCTCTCTCCTCTCTCTCTCTCTCTCTCTCTCTCTCTCTCTCTCTTTCATTCCTACGCGTGAGACTCTAACTTATCCCTTGTATCATATAACTTCATTTCTTTTGTTGAATTTGTTTCTTCTGTCACTCGGTTCTGCCTTTTGTAGCTCCAAAAATCGTCCTCTTTTTTTTTTTGTCATCTACAACGGTCAATTGACTATTATATTCCCTTACTACTGTTTTTGTTCCCCCTCCTATTAATTATATTTCTACCCCTGCCTTTCTTCCCCCTCCCTATGAACTATAAATATTCCCCTTACCACTGGTTTTCTTCCCTCTCCCTACTAACTATAAATATTTCCCTTACCTCTTCTTTTCTTCTCCCTCCCTATTAACTACAAATATTTTCCTCGCCACTGCTTTTCTCCCCACTCCCTACTAACTATAAAAGACCAACCACTTCCCTCAGTTCCACATCACATCCGACACCACCTATACCTTTAAATATACTAATATTTTTATCCGTTTATTACATTAGATATTTGTACCCTTTCTTGAAACGTTTCAAGTCGAATAAGCCTTCCCTTCTCACTGTTTCTTTTTTTTTTTTTTTTATCTAAGTAGGCGTCAGATTAACTTCTAAGGGCTTTTCTTCTCCTTAAGTATATACTTTTGAGCACTTCATAACCATACTTGTCTGAAAACTTACACCCAGGAAAACACCCCCCTCCAAAAGTTTTCAAGACTCAATTGCTAGGCCTATAATTTTCTTTTGCTCTTATATCATACTAATACACGACCATCCTTCATTTATCTAATCCAAGTTAAGATAAGACTCATGATATACCGCATCTCTTTCGTTTATTCAATTTGTTCTGTTCCCACTTAAGATATATTACAACTTCCTCTTCGACTGTCATGACTTTCAACCTCACAATCTAGGACAAAAATAGAGAAGATTTACTGCCTATTCCTTATACTATCAAACATATGTATACATAAATGCATAAAAATTCATAAAGTAACTAAGTCTACAGGCGTAACCAGCCTCGTTTCAATGGGCAGAACCAGCTCCGTTTTCAGGGAATCCTTTCTCACCCCCATCCCCTTCGGAGGGCTGTGGGGAGGTAGGATGAAACCTCATTATAATCATCTTATGGGTCCCCACTATAACCCTGCCAAGTTTCATGTCAATCAGACCAGCCGTTTGGCCATGATTTGAATGACAAACGATGGATAGACATTACGCCCATTATATATAGTAAGACTAGTAATGCAAAATTTTAGGAAATCATCAAGATATTGCTCTTCGTCTTGAATGCTTCTATGAACACGAAACGGGGAAAGACTTATTGTTTGAGGTGAAAAATCATTGAGGAATTTGAATAGGAACACTAGATGAAAGTGTTGAAGCTTGAAAAATAGCTGGACTTTTACAACCAGATTCCATTGAAACAGATGTTCCGTAATAATAACCTGTAATGACTATATATGAAAGGTTTTATCTTTTTTAAATTAAAATTTGCTGCAACTTTGTTACTTTAGGCGAAATAAAGAAATTTAAACGTAAATATTAAAACCCAAACATAAACATGTTTCGACATAAATATTCAAACATTGGTGCTCAGTTAAATGGAATTTTTGATAACATTTTTTTTTTATAAAACTTCATGAAAAGCTATGAGAATACGCCACCGAATGGTTTGCTCGTATTAATGTTGAATTATGCAATGAAGCCTCAACGTAACATTACAAATGTACATTTTTAAATGAATTCGTCCTCTGAGAAAAATTACCTATGTAGTTATCTACAATATATATCTTTTTATTAACATCATTGTTTTATCTTGAATTTCTAAAACCACCAGGTTTAGGAGCATCATGCAAATGAAAGACAATAAATAATAAATAAAATTAATTATTAATAAATAAATATATAAATATGATATATATATATATATATATATATATATATATATATATATATATATATATCATGCTACACTTACAATTAATCAAAATGGTATTCATTACACTTAAACTCTATACTAGATCCCAATTAACGAATACATGATCCTTAATTAAGGGATCTGTAAAAGGTTCTATTTCAATGATCACTAAATGATAAAAAAAAAAATCACACCAAAAAACAAAAAAAGACGATATGAGTCAAGATAGATACTCATTTAACACCGCTTAGTTAATGCCCACGATTAGCACGACGGGATGAAAT
>NC_061093.1:58161001-58164723 GCF_015104395.2 Macrobrachium nipponense | reverse complement strand
GAATATTGAAAAAAGAAAGATAGATATACATATTATATAAGCAAGATATATATATATGTGTGTGTGTGTGAATATATGATATTATATAATATATATTATATATTAATATATATTAGCTATATATATATATTATATTATAATAATTTATATATATCATATATATTAATGTATATATATATATATATATATATATATATATATATATATATATAAATATATATATATTTTTATATATATTTATATATATATATATATATATTCATGTATATACATATATAGATATATAAATATATGTATATATATGTATATATAAAACAAAAAAAAACAGGTTTTTTGCCACGAAGGAAAAAAATGAAAAGCGAGATAAGCCTTGTACTTTCGATGCTGTTCAGACCCTTTGCTAAGGCAAACTGATTTTACAGAAGAAAACAGTCAAAAGAAACCAATAAGGGCGATTTCACTCTACAGAAACGAGGAAAACGCCTGGGGTAGCCACACCTTGGAGGATACATGCAGTAAACAAGTTATTCTTCCAGAAAACAGTACATTTTGAAAAAAACAAGAAAGCATATACAATTTAATATAATGAAATTTACACATTTTTTCCCAACAAAAATTATTATTAATGAAAAGACTAAAGAAAAATAAATAAATATATATACGAGCAAGAGAAAGAAAGGGAGAGAGAATATCGAACCAGAGAGAGAGAGGAGAGAGAGAGAGAGAGAGAGAGAGAGAGAGAGAGAGATAGAGAGAGAGAGAAGAAAATAATAACTATATACACGTGGGACTAATTTATTAGTAGTTCGTTTATTTTAAGGTCCTTCATAACATACTTACAAATATATGGGTCCAAATGGTACATTCCCAGACTAAGATTTAGGTTGTTTTTATTAGTGATTGGTATAATTGCCGATTCCAGTAAATTTCTTGAAGCAATCATTAGATCTATCAATTACCGAGTATCACCCCATTTAATACCAATGGGATTTTTCACTCAGATGGATAAACAGTGCATTTGAAGTCTGGCTGTCTAACTGAATCCATATGCTGTTTAAGACGTACACATAAATTTTTACTTGACTGACAAACGTAAAACGATGGGTAGTCCTTACAAGGAATTTTGTAAATGATGTTATTTATTACGGGACTATCTTTAATTAGCATATCTTTTGTAGTATTGTTATAAGAGAACTACATACATTAACATTAACGATTTTAAATATTGATTTTATGGTTTCAAATCCAAGAAAATAAGGTAAGCTATCGGTAGGAATGACTCAACACAAACATAAAGGAAGTTAATTCAATTTACGAAACCACGACTGAGAAGGCAGACAGTCAGTCAGAAAAGAGAGAGAGAGAGAGAGAGAGAGAGAGAGAGAGAGTGTGGCAGACAGTGTCATATGTTCAGCTTCAATTAGCTCAGATACAAAAGTGGCAATGTTTTGAAAAAATTGATGATGAATTGGGCAATTTTTCAGGTGGAAGGGGATCATATATCTTATGAATATTAAAAAAAGAAAGAAATATCGTAGAAAATTTCAGTAGACAGTGAGGCACAACCGACAGGAAAAAGGATCATATATATATATATCATATATATATTATTTATATATATTATATATATATATATATATATATATATACTAAAATAACCTAGATATCCGGCAGAGATGAACGAGGAAAATGGCAGAAGAATAAAATAAAAAAAATAAAAAAAAGATAACGGAGTAAATAAAGATGAAATTGTTTCAGCTTTTTGCCGCTTGGTTTTGCAGAGAGAGAGAGAGAGAGAGAGAGAGAGAGAGAGAGAGAGAGAGGACCAATGTGTACAGGAATGTGAATTTGATTACTCAAAAAAACCGACCGTTAACACGATACGAAGAGTAAGAATTTTAAAAAAAGACCGAAGCAATAAACTAAAAGAAAAAAGAAAACAATAGAAGGGGTGGGAAAGAGAAAAAAGTTATATAAAAAAGGGCAAACAAAATGGAAACTAAATAAAATAAAAAACACAAAGGATGAAAGAACAGGGTGAACAAGGAAACAAAAAAAAAAAGTATAAAAGAACCGAGGCAGAGCTCTCAGCTGACAGGTGAAGCGAAAGATAAGGCAAATCTTTTGCTTGGAATTTCAAAGAGAGAGAGAGAGATGGAGAGAGAGAGAGCGAGAGAGAGAGAGAGAGAGAGAGAGAGGGGTAGGGCCGTTAGGGGTGGGTGAAATATCTAATGAAGCGAGAGAAGGGTCTCGTTGTCCTGATCATGTATGGCTTCATTTTGAAGAGCGGTCACGTGAAACAGCTGGAGGTTATTACATTAATGCATTGAACAAGATCTTTGTCGAACAGAATTAATTTCATAAGGTCATGCAAGCGGGGACAAACGTTTACAGGAAATCTGGCCGCAAAGTTCATAGATCTTGACTTGTTCCATGAGAATATATTTGAAAATTAATAATAATAATTGCAAAACCAAACTAAATTTTATAAAAAACGAGCTACCAGTGAATCATAGATAAATGGATTTAGACGTTACAAAATAAAGTAATATATATGCATTCCATCAGCATAATTGTAGCGAATCATAGATAAATGGATTTAGACGTTGAAAAATAAAAACAAAATCTAAATTCCATCAAAATAATTAAATACAGGACCAAAAGCACCAAATTGACCGCATGCAATGAAAAATTGAATCAATGGCTAATGTTTTGGGAGAATTTATTTGCATTTTTGTGTAACTTTTGGTTTTTAGTGAAAAATCCAAAGTTCAAATCGTGAGAGGTCGTTCTAGATGTTGAAAAGGTCCCAAAGATATGGCCGAAATAAAGGTAAGGATGAAACAGGTTGCAATAAACTTACCTTTTTCATCAGAGTATGGCTTACCTTCAAGAATGTCATATTATTTCTCTGCAAAGAAAAGAAATGTCTTGTTATGAACAATTACTACGACACTCGTGGTTTATAGACCTTACTAAAATATGGTCTTAGCATGATATATATATATATATATATATATATATATATATATATATATATATATATATATATATATATATATATATATATATATATTAGGTATATATATATATATATATATATATATATATATATATATATATATATATATATATATATATATATATATATATATATAGATATATATATGTATATAGATATATATATATATATATATATATATATATATATATATATCTATACATATATATACATATATATACTTCCATTATGAAAGCATAAAGTTTAAATAAACCAAGACTTAAATTTACAACATTTCTATTATTTGACTTGATGAAACAAGATTCAATGATATTTCTTTTAACTGTGTCATTACATGGGATTAAGGCTCTTGCTTGACTCCAGTTAGTAGGATGATCTAAATCTCTCATATGTACGAATAATGCACTCGATATTTGCCCAGTTCTCACAGAATATTGGAGCTGTTTGAGACGTAGTGAAAGAGATTTACCGGTGTGTCCGTAATAGACTTTATCACACTTTTTGGAAGGAATTTCATATATGCAGCCTGGAAGATCTTTAGAAGGATTTTTGATTACTAAACCCTTGACATTAATATTACTGAAAACAACATTTATGTTAAAAAGCTTTAAAATTCTAGGATTATCTAAAAACCTTTAGATATTCCTAGACGCTGAAATTAAAACTATTTATGATGTTGCATTGAAACTTAAATACCCAA
>NC_061093.1:58126001-58156001 GCF_015104395.2 Macrobrachium nipponense | reverse complement strand
CGTCGTAAGGGACTGGCCTAGACATCAAATGCACTGTTGATGTGATTCTACTATAGTTTCATAACTGGGAACATTGAAGCATAAAGTCCTGTGTATTTTATTAAAGAAAAAGAAAGGGATACCCCAATTCACTAGAAAAGCGGAGGGTCTTGCAAAGAGGAATTGAAGAAATGAAGACTTCACTGTAATCACGGGACACTGGCAATTGCCTAAGGGTGGAGGTGAACGAATGCTCTTTGAGTAGTTCCTGGACGCGAATGAGGCCGTAAGTGTCGTCATAGATGACGAAGAACTTCTTCCACCCGAGTCTCTTCAGGACGTCTATATAGGCCTGTGGGCAGAGAGGAAGTAAGTGTGGTTGGAGGACAAGGATGCAACTACCGTGAGGTGAGAACATGAAAGCTTGTAATTACCTGGAAGGGTGAAAAGTAATGTTGTGAATGCTTCAGCTGAGAACATAAAAGGACGTAATTACCTCAAATAAAAGGGATGTAATTGTTAGGAGGCGAAGAAATGCAAAGGATTTATTGTCCAGAAAAGAACGAAAGTTTCTAATTTCAGGACTACGTGAATTTGAAACGAATGTCATTACTGGAGGAGTAGATGAAGGGTCGTAATGAATGGATGATAAACAGATAAAAAAAGGCTGCAAAAACCTTGAAATTTGAAGATAGAAAGAACGCGATGAAACAAAAGGTTAGATCATCAAGCTACAGCTATAGCTACTGTCTGTTATTGGAAATAAAGAGAGAAAATAATCAAATAGTAACTGCCCCAATGTTAGAGTATAAGTAACTATGATGATCTCGTTGTGAAGTATAAAAAAAATCTGCAATTGCACGGGAACAACGGCTCAAGAAAGATTAACGATGCAACTGGAAGTTAAATAGATTACATATAAAGTATATATGTACACTTCAGGTCGAAAGCTTTGTGACGTCCACCAGTCATTATTATAAAGCGATCGTTGATTTCCTTTTCAAAATTATTATTATTATTATTTCGGAAGGAGACCCTCTCGTAGACATGTTTTGTTAAAAATGACTGCTGCTTCAGCACCATTAATCTTGTAAAGAGTCTTCTCTATCTTTCTGATGACGGCTTTCCGTTGTTGCTTAGACTGGCGAGCAACGCACCAAAGGGCATGGTAAAATTCGGTTGAGTCATTTGATTTATTATTACTTATACAATTCTCTCTCTCTCTCTCTCTCTCTCTCTCCCTCTCTCTCTCTCTCTCTCTCTCTCTCTCTCGCACACTCCCGCCCATCCAAGGTGACTACAGCCTCGGCTACCTATACGGGAACGTGGAGACCCACAAGGAAGGCAAACCCCTACGCCCGATCATCAGCCAAACGCCCGCCCCGGACTTATGCTCTGGCCAAACGCCTTAATAAAATTTTCTGACCCCCTATATCCCTCCAGGTACTGCCTCACCTCATCGTGCGGGTAACCATGGCGTCCTTAGACGATGAGTCCCTATTCATCAACGTCCGCCCAGTCGACGAGACGATAGGGATCATCATGGAGAGGGTATATAGGAATCCCGATATGAGACCCCCTAACATCCAGAAGACTCCTTAAGAACCCTGCTGGATATCTGTACGAAGAGAGCCCCTTTCCACCACCCACCGAGGACAGATGTACCGCCAAAAGGACGGCGTAGCGATGGGGTCCCCCTTAGGAGTCCTCTTCGGTAACTTCTACATGGAAGAACTGGAAGAAAGGGTCTTCTCGCAACACAGATGTCCCCCCGCACATACGGACGCTATATCGATGACATCTTCGTGCAAGCCGACTGCGAGGATGAGGTAGAAGCCCTTCGGCTGCTGTTCCTGCAGCACAGCGCACTCAACTTCACTGTCGAGTACAGCAGCAACTATCGGCTCCCCTTCCTCGACGTCCTTGTCACGAAGACGAATCAGAAGTTGGCGACTACAGTTTACACCAAAGCTACGAACATTGGACTTTGTCTGAATGGTGATAGCGAGTGTCCCGCGCGGTTCAAGACACCACCGTCAGGGCCTTCGTCAGGAGGGCCCTCTCGCACTGTTCGACGTGGCAGAACACACACCTCGAACTCGACCAAGCATCCCAGATGCTAATTAACAATGGGTACTCGAATAAACTTGTAAACCGAGAAACTCGTGCCGCCCTTGACAAGTGGTACATGAAGGAGGAAGAGAGAAGGAACATTCCGCCCCGGAGGATATCAAACTTTTCTATAAAGCCTTTATGCACCACCAATACAAGGAGGACGAAGCACAAACCCATGAAGAAAATAATAGAGGAACACGTCCGCCCCATGGAGGAAGGAAAGAGAGTGTCCCTCATCATTTACTACAAGAAATCGGCGTACAAAGGACCTCCTGATGAAGAACAACCCCTCCCCGCCGGTAGGAGACCCCCTGAAGCAGTCCAACGTCGTCTACCGATACGTATGCCCGCCCGCCCAAGGATGCCCTGGGATTTACATCGGCATGACGACGATGCGCCTGTCAAAAAGGATTTCCTGCCACGCCCAGGAGGGCGCCATTAGGCAGCACGCCCTTGTAGTACACCACACAAACATCAAGAGAGACGACATCGTCAGGAATATTAAGATCATCGGAGAGAGCACCTGACCCACGACGTCTGCGTCTCCTAGAAGCGCTGCTCATCCTCGAGGAAAAGCCTCCCCTTAATACCACCCAAGAAGCGTTCCTGATACCGACGTGTGTGAGGAGGACCACCCCACCCTCCCCCCAACGAAAGTACCAGCGCGCATGAAACGAACTCCGGACATGAGAATAATACCATTTTGACGTCAGTCAGGTAGAAGCCGGTCAAGAGGCTCCCGGTGATACCCCCCACTTGAAAAGGTCGGCAAGACTAGTAAACGTCCGCCGCAGGAGTCACCTTCCCAGGAACCAATGAATACCCGACCTACCGGAGTGGTGCTCTGACCGTTCTCAAGAGCTCGCAACACCATGATAGGAGATGGACTTGCTACAGGATTTATCCAAATAATGCCGAACGTATACCAGAATCAAAGATTTACGTTTAATCCAGCGCTAGAAATACCTATCCTCTCTCATTTGGTCACAGTCCTGGCATGGGATTTGGTAAACCCCAGTGTCCTTGGGAGATGTCTTTAAGAACAGCAACCTATTCTTAAGAGCCTTACGAATTTGTTCCCCAGATTTCCTGCAAAAAGAATTTGAACTGATCGCAGGCAAAACATTTCGTCTTTAAAGTATCCTGACCATAATAATTGAGAAAGCAATTCACAAAGCAAACGTAATTTTCTACCGACCCCCTAAAGAAAAGACCAGAGATACACCCAACAATAAAATAAAAATTCCCCACCTGGACACGATTAAGAGAGTAACCCACCCCCTCGGAAAATCTAACCGTTTTGTATTTACTTACCCAAATACCTTAGCCAAATCCCTGATTAACGTCCAACAAAAGACATCTTCCAAGGACTCTGGGGTATACAAAATCCCATGCCAGGACTGTGACCAATCTTACATCGGATTTACAGGTAAATCACTTCCTCAGAGATTAATACAACACAAACGGTCAGTTAGGTATGGACAACAGAACTCGGCTATTTTCAACCATATAAATGAACATAACCATAGAATAAACTGGAATTTGTCACTTGTAATTTATAGCAGCAACTGCCGGTACAAGAGTCAAATGATGGACTCGGCCTTAATAAATGAGAGGCAGGTAATGAACATCTCACAAGGAGCATGGATTTCAGATACGATCAACAAAGTTTTCATTCAACCAACAATTAAGAAGATAAAGGAAGATTATCAGGTGGGGGACCTAAACTGGCTTTCCTGTGGATGGACCTCTTGGTATAAATACCACCTTTTCTGTAAACTTTTCTCATTCATCTACCTGAAGAGGGAGACAGCAGTCTCTGAAATATAGTACTTTTCTCTCTATATTTTGGTGTTTTTATGGGCTCCTTTTATTTTATATATATATATATATATATATATATATATATATATATATATATATATATATATATATATATATATCTATATATATATATTTATATATATATGTATTTTATATATATATATATATATATATATATATCTCTATATATATATATATATATATATATATATATATCTATCTATTATATATATATATGATATATATATAATATATATATATAGTATATATATATATATATATATATATATAATATCTATATAGATAGCTATATATAGCTATATCTATATATATATATATATCTATATATATATATATACTATAGTAGTATATATATATTCTATACACACACACATATATATATATATAATATATATATATATATATATATATATATATATATATATATTAGATATATATATATATATATATATATATATATATATATATATATATATATATATATATTTATATATATATATATATATATGACACGTAAAAATGTTCTGTAACAACAGAATTCCATCTAATAAAAGGAGCCCATAAAAACACCAAAATGTAGAGAGAAAAGTACTATATTTCAGAGACTGCTGTCTCTCTCTTCAGGTATATGAATGAGAAAAGTTTACAGAAAAGGTGGTATTTATACCAAGAGATCCGTCCACAAGTAAGCCAATTTAGGTCACCCCCGTATGATAATCTTCCTTTAATCTTTCTTAAGCGTTGGTTGAATGAAAACTTCGTCGACGACATCTGAAAATCCACGCGCCTTTTGAGATGTTCATTACCTGCTTCTCTTTTATTTAAGGCCGATTCCATCATTTGACTCTTGTATCGGCAGTTGCTGCTATAAATTACACGTGACAAATTTCAGTTTATTCTATGGTTAGGTTCATTTATATGGTTGAAAATAGCCGAGTTCTGTTGTCCATACCTAACTGACCATTTGTGTTGTATTAATCTCTGGGGAAGTGATTTACCTCTAAATCCGATGTAAGATTGGTCACAGTCCTGGCATGGGATCTCATAGACCCCAGAGTCCTTAGCTAAAAAAGTTAGATGTTATAATAAGTAGATCCGACAAAGACGGCAAAATCGTAATAATGGACAAAGATTTCTACCTCGACAAAATCAACCAGCTCCTTAGCGACACAAACACGTATGAAAAACTGACGAAAAATCCCCTCCAAAACGTTCCCACAGAATTTTTTCGGAAAGTAAGATTAATTGGCCAAGACAAAAAGAGTATTGAACTATTAGAGAAATTTAAAGTAATTAATCCTAAATTACCCTACTTTTATGGCCTTTCCAAAACTCACAAAGACAATCTTCCATTCAGACCCATCGTTTCATGCGCCGGAGCTTTCAATTACAAAATTTCTAAATGGTTAGCTGGCTTCCTTTCTCCTTTTTTGGGCACTTTTTCTCCCAGTCACATTAAACATTCGGAAGATTTTGTCACAAATTCAGAGAAGCACATATACCACTTCACAACAATAAACTTTTAAGACTTGACGTAGAACCCCTATTCACAAAAGTACCAGTACAAGACGTTCTTCAGTTTTTAAGGGAAAAATTATCCCCCTATTCAGATCATTTCCCATTGGCGCTTGACAAAATAATAAAGTTAGTTGAATTATGTGCATCTAATAATTTATTTTCATTCGGGGAATCATTCTACAAGCAAAAATTTGGGTGTAGTATGGGTAGTCCTTTAAGTCCTGTTTTAGACAATCTGTACATGGAATACTATGAAACTACAGTAATAAATGCAATAAAACCCAAAGACATGCTGTGGATGAGATACATGGATGATATCCTAACATTTTGGGATAATAAGTGGTGGGGTAATTTTAATGAATTCCTCTCAAAATTAAACGCATTAGTGCCCAGCATCCAATTTAAAGTTGAATGGGAAACAGACAACAAAATTCCTTTTCTTGATGTTTTAATAATCAGAGACACGACAGAATACAAATTTACCATATACAGAAAACCAACGTTCTCACTTTCATATATTCACTACTTTAGCTATCACGACATTACTATCAAGATAGGTGTAGCTAGCAACCTATTCTTAAGAGCCTTACGAATTTGTTCCCCAGATTTCCTGGAAAAAGAATTTGAACTAATTCGCAAGCAACTTTCATCTTTAAAGTATCCTGACCATATAATTGAGAAAGCAATTCAAAAAGCAAACGTAATTTTCTACCGACCCCCTAAAGACAAGACCAGAGACACGCCCAACAATAAAATAAAAATTTCTCACCTGGAGACGATTAAGAGAGTAACCCACACACCTTGGGAAAAATCCAACCCTTTTGCATTTACCTACCCAAACACCTTAGCCAAATCCCTGATTAACGTCCAACAAAAGACATCTCCCAAGGACTCTGGGGTCTATGAGATCCCATGCCAGGACTGTGACCAATCTTACATCGATTTACAGGTAAATCACTTCCCCGGAGATTAATACAACACAAACGGTCAGTTAGGTATGGACAACAGAACTCGGCTATTTTCAACCATATAAATTAACATAACCATAGAATAAACTGGAATTTGTCACGTGTAATTTATAGCAGCAACTGCCGGTACAAGAGTCAAATGATGGACTCGGCCTTAATAAATGAGAGGCAGGTAATGAACATCTCACAAGGAGCATGGATTTCAGATACGATCAACAAAGTTTTCATTCAACCAACAATTAAGAAGATAAAGGAAGATTATCAGCGGGGGTGACCTAAATTGGCTTTCCTGTGGATGGACCTCTTGGTATAAATACCACCTTTTCTGTAAACTTTTCTCATTCATCTACCTGAAGAGGGAGACAGCAGTCTCTGAAATATAGTACTTTCTCTCTATTATTTTGGGGTGTTTTTATGGGCTAACTTTTATTTATATCTATATATATATATAATATATACATATATATATATATATATATATATATATATATATATATATATATAGTATATATATATCTATATATATATATATATACATACATTATTGATACGATATATATATATATATATATATATAGATATATATATATATATATATATATTATTATATATATATATATATACATATATAATATAGATATATATATATTTATATGATATATATATATATAGAATATATATATATATATATATATATAGATATATATATATATATATATATATATATATATATATATATATATATATATATTTATATTATATATATATATATATATATGTATATATATTATATATATATATATATATATATACTATATATACACACACAACATATAAGATATATATATAATATTTATAGAATATATATATACACACACACATTTATTATATATATATATACTATATATATATATATATATATATATATTTATATATTTTATATATATAATATAATATATATATAAATATATATATATATATATATATATATATATATATACATATATATATATATATATATATATATATATATATATATATATATATATATATATATATAATATATATATATATGAAACGTAAAAATGTTCTGTAACAACAGAATTCCATCTAATAAAAGGAGCCCATAACAACACCAAAATGTAGAGAGAAAAGTACTATATTTCAGAGACTGCTGTCTCTCTCTTCAGGTATATGAATGAGAAAAGTTTACAGAAAAGGTGGTATTTATACAAGAGATCCGTCCACAAGTAAGCCAATTTAGGTCACCCCCGCTGATAATCTTCCTTTAATCTTCTTAAGCGTTGGTTGAATGAAAACTTCGTCGACGACATCTGAAATCCACGCGCCTTTTGAGATGTTCATTACCTGCTTCTCTTTTATTAAGGCCGATTCCATCATTTGACTCTTGTATCGGCAGTTGCTGCTATAAATTACACGTGACAAATTTCAGTTTATTCTATGGTTAGGTTCATTTATATGGTTGAAAATAGCCGAGTTCTGTTGTCCATACCTAACTGACCATTTGTGTTGTATTAATCTCTGGGGAAGTGATTTACCTCTAAATCCGATTGTATAAGATTGGTCACAGTCCTGGCATGGGATCTCATAGACCCCAGAGTCCCTAGCTAAAAAAGTTAGATGTTATAATAAGTAGATCCGACAAAGACGGCGAAATCGTAATAATGGACAAAGATTTCTACCTCGACAAAATCAACCAGCTCCTTAGCGACACAAACAGTATGAAAAACTGACGAAAAAATCCCCTCCAAAACGTTTCCCACAGAATTTTTTCGGAAAGTAAGATTAATTGGCCAAGACAAAAAGAGTATTGAACTATTAGAGAAATTTAAAGTAATTAATCCTAAATTACCCTACTTTTATGGCCTTTCCAAAACTCACAAAGACAATCTTCCATTCAGACCCATCGTTTCATGCGCCGGAGCTTTCAATTACAAAATTTCTAAATGGTTAGCTGGCCTCCTTTCTCCTTTTTGGGCACTTTTTCTCCCAGTCACATTAAACATTCGGAAGATTTTTGTCACAAATTCAGAGAAGCACATATACCACTTCACAACAATAAACTTTTAAGACTTGACGTAGAACCCCTATTCACAAAAGTACCAGTACAGGACGTTCTTCATTTTTTAAGGGAAAAATTATCCCCCTATTCAGATCATTTCCCATTGGCGCTTGACAAAATAATAAAGTTAGTTGAATTATGTGCATCTAATAACGTATTTTCATTCGGGGAATCATTCTACAAGCAAAAATTTGGGTGTAGTATGGGCAGTCCTTTAAGTCCTGTTTTAGACAATCTGTACATGGAATACTATGAAACTACAGTAATAAATGCAATAAAACCCAAAGACATGCTGTGGATGAGATACATGGATGATATCCTAACATTTTGGGATAATAAGTGGGGTAATTTTAATGAATTCCTCTCAAAATTAAACGCATTAGTGCCCAGCATCAAATTTAAAGTTGAATGGGAAACAGACAACAAAATTCCTTTTCTTGATGTTTTAATAATCAAAGACACGACAGAATACAAATTTACCATATACAGAAAACCAACGTTCTCACTTTCATATATTCACTACTTTAGCTATCACGACATTACTATCAAGATAGGTGTAGCTAGCAACCTATTCTTAAGAGCCTTACGAATTTGTTCCCCAGATTTCCTGGAAAAAGAATTTGAACTAATTCGCAACCAACTTTCATCTTTAAAGTATCCTGACCATATAATTGAGAAAGCAATTCAAAAAGCAAACGTAATTTTCTACCGACCCCCTAAAGACAAGACCAGAGACACACCCAACAATAAAATAAAAATTTCTCACCTGGAGACGATTAAGAGAGTAACCCACACACTTGGGAAATCCAACCCTTTTGCATTTACCTACCCAAACACCTTAGCCAAATCCCTGATTAACGTCCAACAAAAAAGACATCTCCCAAGGACTCTGGGGTCTATGAGATCCCATGCCAGGACTGTGACCAATCTTACATCGGATTTACAGGTAAATCACTTCCCCGGAGATTAATACAACACAAACGGTCAGTTAGGTATGGACAACAGAACTCGGCTATTTTCAACCATATAAATTAACATAACCATAGAATAAACTGGAATTTGTCACGTGTAATTTATAGCAGCAACTGCCGGTACAAGAGTCAAATGATGGAATCGGCCTTAATAAAAGAGAAGCAGGTAATGAACATCTCAAAAGGCGCGTGGATTTCAGATGTCGTTGACGAAGTTTTCATTCAACCAACGCTTAAGAAGATTAAAGGAAGATTATCAGCGGGGGTGACCTAAATTGGCTTACTTGTGGACGGATCTCTTGGTATAAATACCACCTTTTATGTAAACTTTTCTCATTCATATACCTGATGAGAGAGACAGCAGTCTCTGAAATATAGTACTTTTCTCTCTACATTTTGGTGTTTTTATGGGCTCCTTTTATTATTATATATATATATATATATATATATATATATATATATATATATATATATATATATATATATATATATATATATATATATATAAATGTATATAGTATATGGATTTTACATTTATATACACTCATATGTATACATACATACATACATATACACACACGCGCGCACACACACACACACACACACACACACACACACATATATATATATATATATATCATCTATATTATATTATTAATATATATATATATATATATATATATATATATATATATATATATATATAATATACATACATACATAAATACATAGGTATGCATTTTCGCATCCCTGAATTAACGCGCGTGTATATACTCAAATATACCTGCCGTCATACATGCTTGTTACTTCTCGGTCAATACTACCCTTTTATCTTACCGAATATGTTTTATTCAGGCGAACGATAATAATTTAATAACATTTCTTCAGAACTCGTCTCTGAACTGCGACCATTTTAGATAACGCTGTTTACAAACGATTTACAGTCTTCATCTTATTTGCTCCCTTGTTTTTCGTCGGACTTTTCCTTTCTCTTATCTTAGTTTTCTATTTTTCTAGCACAATTTTCTTTTTCTATTCTTCTGCTGTCTCTTAGTGCCCAGTTTTCTTTTTCCCCTCCCGTTTGCTTCCTCGTCCAGTGAATCTTTTCGAAACGAAAAAAAGGAAATTGAAGGAGAAAAGAGACTGAACATTTATTTTCTGCTTGTACGTATTTATGGACATCGTATATTCTGAGATATCATATGAAATGCTGACGTATAAAAATGTGTTTTTTACCATGTTAGTTGAGGGAGATAGGTGTGTATGCATTTATGTATGTATATATATGTATGTAGACCGAAATATCTTGGCTTTCTCGCCTTTACATTTCCCTCCGTGGCATCACCTTTATATATACATAGCATCACGTTTTATATACTTCGTGATCAAGTTATTCATATATACATACATATATGTATATATATATATATATATATATATATATATATACATTTATATATATATATATATATATATATATATATATTATATATATATATATATATATATATATATATATATAATATATATATATATATATATATATATATATATATATATATATATATATATACACTACACACATACACGCACACATATATACAGATAGATTACACATTGATATTTATATAGGTGAAGGAATATATATATATATTATATTATATATATATATATATATCTATATATATATATATATATATATATATATATATATATATATCTATATATATATATATATATATATATATATATATCTATATATATATATATATATATATATATATATATATATATATATATATATATATATATATATATATATATATAAATGTATATATATATACATATATATATATATATATATATATATATATATATATATATATATATATATATATATATATATATATATATATATATAATATCTATATATATGTATTATATATAAATATATATATATATATATATATATATATAGATAAATATATATATCGTACAAATGAATGAATGTATCGTGGCATAAAATCAAGCCAATATGCAAGAGGGAATAACTTGTCCGATTCAATCGAGCAGAAAGAGGCTTTCAAATCAAGCTCGAATGTTTAATAGGAAATCGCCCCAGGTTTCATTGAAAGTCAACAGCGGACTCGTCATTCGTTCTGTCGACGGTAAACAGCGATTAAAACCGTCCGGCTTCCGGTAAATTACAGTTAAAAATGGTTTTGTCAATTTAAAATTTACGCTCTCTCACAGTTATGCCCAAATAATAACAATTCTGAGTTTTTTTTGTAAATTTATTGTTAATTTATTGTGACCCACTGCCGGTCCCATTAACCTACTTAATATTGATGTAAGCTCCCGTAATTTTCACACAGGGGCTTATTTGCTTAACGTGTCTGACATTCACTGAAGGTCACCCATCCAGTGAGTCACCATAGACCGAGTTACCATAATTCCATCTCCTCATTCGATCTTTTATTTTACTCTTTGAATAATTATTGCAAGATTACATTACTGACGCTACATGCGTAAGGGTTCGTTACAGGTGTTTATGCTGGAAATTCTAATATGGTAAAGTGAACACTTCTCTCATCCCTGACCAGGTCAGTTTCGTAAGAAAGAGGTTGTGTGTGTTGGGGTGGGGAAAGGATTGGATAATATTAATTTGATTATAACTTAGCTTGAAACAGCATCGATAAAAATCCATCGTATAATTAACGGATTTGTTAGACACTCAAAACTACTACTTGGAAACTTAATTAAAAACATCTAGTTATTTTCATTAGTTATTCAGCTTAATGAGTCGAAAAAAGGCATTCTTTATTATGACTTACTTTGATACAAACGGTCCCGTTATTCCATTAGATATGATGTCCATGTAACTCTTATATTCTTATATGTAGAAACGATACAAAGAGAATAAATAATGGAAAAATTAGCATGCTCTGTGAGGAGAAATCTTAAAATAATTTCTTGGGATGAATTAATGGCGGTAAAAGGAATGTTAAGAACTAGTGACCATTATTTCGTTCTTTTATTTTTCAGCTAGAAAAGTACAGGCCTTCTGAATCAATAATAGTATAAAAGTAATACTAACGAAGAAGAAGAAGGAAAAGGTGACCATTATTTCGTTCTTTATTTTCGGTTGGTACAGGTCTTCAGAATCAATAGTGGTATTGATAGTAATACTAAAAAGGAGAAAAAGAAGAACGGGAAAAATGCGAAAGAAATTACGATCACTTTCAGCTTTCGAACCCACAGGGGGATCAGACAAGAATATCAGATGTCCATTAAAAAAAAGAAATAACACTAAAAATGAAGAAAAAGAAAGTGAAAATGAAAAAGAAATTACGATCCCCTTCAGATTTCAAAGTCACAGGGGAATCAGACTAGAATATCAGATATCCATTAAAAACAGTAAAACTCAATAACAAGAACAAGCATAGGAGGCTCCCAGAAGGGATCATAACAGCCACTCTCCTACCTTGGCCAAGGTGGATGGATGAGGATAGAGATTGATGGAGTAGGAGTCGCCCGACAAGCGGAAATCCCACAAGTTCTCTATGTGAGGGATTTGCAGGGCGTCGCACATCGACTGCACATGCGCAGAAGTCTGGTCGGACTGGGGTCCCAAGATGGCTGCTACTCCGGATCTCACGAGCGAACAGACTGAGTGAGACAGTTGGTTGTGGTTTTAGTGATACATTCTTTTATTTCTACACGCGTTAAGCTGTATCCATAGAAAGGCAGTAACTACAAAGAAATATACATGTATATATCCAAACAGCTGTGGCCACAGCCGGATATACATCAATGAGGAGGAGGACATAAAGACTTGCTGAAAGAGGTCAATTTTGATCCCGACGTTTCGTAATGTCTTCTTTACATTTTCGAGGGCTGTACATAATAGATGACATAAATTACAATAAAGCTAAGAATTTTAAAATTTAAATTTGTAATCATTGCTCAACTTTCATTTTTTAAATGTTAAATTCTTAGCTTTATTGCAATTTATGACATCTATTTTGTACGGCCTTCGAAAAAATGTAATGAAGACATTACGAAACGTCGGGAAAATAAATTGACCCCTTTTAGCAATTCTTTATGTCCTTTTCCTCATTGATATATATATATATATATATATATATATATATATATATATATATATATATATATATATATATATATATATATTATATATATATATATATATATATATATATGAAGGAGAAATGAATGGATAAAGTTTGCTTACTTTTCTAGCCCCGCGGAAGGAGTCACCGAACGGGACGTTGTCAACCAGGGCAGCCAAACGAACGTGACTGCGTACTTGAACGCTGCCTCCTGTCCGTCGTCTGCCAAGTCGAACAGGCCACCTGTGAACGACATCCTGAATTTAATAAGAAGAAAACAGGAGTCCTTACGAAGACCTATTTCCTCTGGGTAGTGTAAAAAAATAAAGAAATAAAAAGTTAAATTGATCAAGCTCCGTGTAACCAATAACATGCTCTCTTTTAACTGAAAGTTTTATACAAAGATTTGACTGTGGGATAGGCAGCCTGCAATCTTGAAGCCATTGCCTGCATGTAATTTTATGACTTAAGCCTAAAGCGATTTTGGTACGACAATTGATGACATTTTCACGTTTTGGAATAAGAGTTGAGAAGATGTTGACATCTATTTGCCGCAAAATGAATTCTCTTCAAGCATTACGTTCACAAAATGATGGGAACTAGCCTTCCTATAATATATATTAATACGGAATCATTCAAATACTGTTTCAACGTCTATAGAGGACCAGTATTCTCTAATTCCTGCACTCATTCCCTTAGCTATCATGACATTTCAATAAAACTGAGGTATCAGTGTAATATTTTTTTCAGAGCTCCACCCAATGTAGTGAAATGGATATTTGACGATATTTATGGCTTAATGTATGTGAACATAAGAAAAACCCTCGACGTATATAAGACAAATTCATATTTAGCCACGCATTACAAAATTACCGATCAGCTATCATGGCAAGATGGTTGATATCGAGTAGAATACCAATATTCATATTTGAATATAGGAATTCTAGTCAATAACCTAGCTGAGTCAGAAAAATGAATTATCCGGAGAATTGAAACGACCCTGTATAAGATAAATTCGTAGAAAACTGCTATATTTTCAACAAAACATGCACCAAAGAAGGTCTGCTACTTGGAAATAATAATAATAATAATAATAATAATAATAATAATAATAATAATAATAATAATAATAATAATAATAATAAATAATAATAATCAATAATAATAATAAGAAGAAGAAGAAGAAGAAGGATATGGGATATGCCAGTGGAAATTGTACCCATAATCATAGGAACACTAGGCACGATCCCAAGATCTCTGAAAAGGAATCTGGAAAAACTAGAGGCTGAAGTAGCTCCAGAACTCATGCAGACGAGTGTGATCGTAAGAAACGGCGCACATAGTAAGAAAAGGGATGGACTACTAAGGAGGCAGGATGCAACACGGAACCCCCGACACAATTTTTTGCAGTTTTTTTTTTATCATCGCCTTAAATTTCTTCGGTGACGAAAGGGCGATAAAATAACGTCCCACAATCAGGCAGTTCTAGAAGTCGTTCGTTGCTATCCTCAAGAACAGTTTGTTTCAGTGCTGTAGAGTCCTTGGCTTGGTAGGACAGGTTTCCCCTGATATGAACTCCACTTTCTCTTTTATTTGCGTTTGGGATTTTGGCCGGTGATGTTGTACGGGGCGATCTTTGGTCTTTTGTGAATAGACATTGGAAGTATTTTTGGACGTGAAGACTTACTTCGTCGAGGTCTGTTGTTCTGGTGAGTGTTAACTACTGGCTGTTTTGAGTTTTGCATTTCTCAAATGTTGAGTGTTCAGATTGTGGTACGTGAGCTATGAAGTTTGTCGTATGAAGTTTTCCGTTTGTTGTTTTATTTTATCTTTGAATATTTTGTTTCTGTTGTAAATTCCTCTAATAACTGTTCAAAGTATGTTAGGTATTGCTGTAGTATTGCCCTTCAACATTGTATTTAATTGTTAGTTTCGAAGCCTGTTTATTGCTAAGCTGAACTAAATCGCTTCGAGTGGTATTTCTATTCATTTTGGTTTTATACCTATTTGGTTTCATACTAAATCTTATGGAGTCCAACGGATGTTTTCATTTTAACTACACTGCAATGGTGAGTGTCTTACGCTGCAATAGGGTTTAAAGTTTAAGATTTTTTTTATCTTATTTATATCAGTATTAGTGAGGGTTAACTCTACCATATTCTCCCTAATTAGGGGCATATTAAGTGATTTAGACCTGAATCATTGTCGGCTTCAGTAACAAAGTAATTAACTCTTTATCAGTATTTATAAAGCCCTGCTTGCTGTTCATTGTCCAGTAGTATTTTAAAACTTTAAAAATCCGATGGGCCAAGCCGATCGTAACAAATAGTCAGCCTTTGTTTTTTTCCAATTGATAGAAAATTTTGAGTTTTAATATATTTCTTTTATTTCAGGTCAGGGTGCGTCGTTGAATAAGCGTGTCTCGGAGTTGTGGAATTTTCTTTGATGTACTGATATCTTAAGACTTAACGGGATTAATGGGTGAGTATGGATTTATCGTATTTTTCGTTGACAGTGGCTCGAGTTCAACTGTCATTTCGTGAAACTTTAATTGGATTTTAAGTTTAATTTTTAATTCGTAATTAAAGTTTTATTTATACATTATAAAATTTAAAGTTCAGTTAAATGTTTTAGCTTAATGTTTTCTGAATCATAACAATTGTTAGTTTTAATTTTCGTTCAGGATTTATTTGAATGAGTTTGGTTTATTTTTTTCCAGATTAAAAATGTTTTAAGAAATTTAAAAGTGAAGTCTAGTGATTTTTTAATTCCTTAAGTATTCAGAATTTTTTGCGCACTTTGAAAATTTCAGAAGTTTTAGGGTTTGTTTCAGCTTCAGAACTTTTTTGAAGTTTTAAAGTATTTAGTTTTTTTTCTTGATTATCATGAGTTTAAATTTTTTAGCTTCTAGATTTTAGTGAAAATCTAGTAGTTTTCAATTCGTTGTTTAACCTTAAATAAATATATTTAAACTTCTTTACTTTTGATTTGATTTTACAATTTTTTGGCTATTTTGTTCTTGAGACTTGTAAAGTTTAACTGTCACAATTTTTTTATTCTGGGAAGTTTTGAACAGTAAGAATTTTTAGTTTGTGTTTCAACCTCAATAGTCTAGCAACTGAATTTTGGGTTTAAAAGTCAAATTTTGGGTTTTAAAAGGCAAGTTTTGGGTTTTGAAAGTCAAGTTTTGGGCTTTAAAAGTAAAGTTTTGGGCTTGAAAGTTAAGTATTGGGTTTTGAAAGTAAAGTATTGGGTTTTAAAGTTAAGTATTGGGTTTTGAAAGTAAAGTTTTGGGTTTTGAAAGTCAAGGTTTAGGTTTTGAATGTCAGGTTTTTATGTTTTGAGTAAATTTATGTTTTGAGTAAATTTTTGTTTTGAGTATATTTTTGTTTTGAGTAAATTTTTATGTTTTGAATAAATTTTTATGATTTGAGTAAATTTTTATGATTTGAGTAAATTTTATGTTTGATTTGAAGTAAATTTTTATGTTTTGAATAAATTTTTATGATTTGAGTAAATTTTTATGATTTGAGTAAATTTTTATGATTTGAGTAAATTTTCATTTTGAAAAATTTTGAGTATTTTTGTTGAGAAAATTTTGCTTTGTTCTGAGTAAATTTTTATAATTTGAGGAGAAATTTTAGTGTTCGTTGGAAATGTTACTTCTGTTGACTTCAGTCTGTGTTAAAGTATACTCTGCTGCTTGCGTTGAGTTTAATAAGCTTTATTATGCATTCTATTGGGTTTTTGGAATAAGCAGCGTATGTTTATGTGTTCTTTTGCTTGCTTTGTATTCCATGTGTTGCTGTGTAATCTCTGGTTGACGTTGTTAAATATTTTACTCTCAGGGAATTTACCAGGATATATTGCGTATGTTGCTATTTGTGCTGAATGAAGCTAGTGCCATATATATATATATATATATATATATATATATATATATATATATATATATATATATATATATATATATATATATATATATATATATATATGTATATATATATATATATATATATATATATATATATATATATATATATATATATATATATATATATATATATATATGTATGTATGTATGTATATATATATATATATATATATATATATATATATATATATATATATATATATATATATATATATATATATATATATATATATATATATATATATATATATATATATATATATATATATATATATATATATATATATATATATATATATATATATATATATATATATATATATATATATATATATATATATATATATATATATATATATATATATATATATATATATATATATATATATATATATATATATATATATATATATATATATATATATATATATATATATATATATATATATATATATATATATATATATATATATATATATATATATATATATATATATATATATATATATATATATATATATATATATATATATATATCATTCGAGCTACAAATGTCCTTTAATACCTAATTCGCTCTACCACGGAATTTATATATATAGATAAGATATAAATTTATATAATAGATCAGAATATAGATGATAGATATGTATAGAGAGATAGGAGTCTAATATATAATATATATATTTAAAATATATATATATATATGATATATAGAGATATAATATATGAAGCATACATACGGATAAGATATAGAGATAGAATATATCTTATTATGACTATATTAGTATTATAGGGATACTATAGATAAGTAGACATATAATATATGATATCTATGAAGATATTAAATATATATTATAAGATATGTATATAGAGATGTATGGTATGGATATATAGAGATACATATATATATAGATATCTTATATATATATATATTATATAATAATATAGATATATATATATATATTATAAGAATATAGATATATAATTTATATATATCTATATTTTTTTTTTTATATCTAATATATATTTATATATATATATATATATATATATATTATATATATATATATGATTATATATATAATATATAGATATAAATTCGAGCTACAAATGTCCTTTAATATCTAATTCGCTCTACGGATGATATACGGAATGATATATTTTCATATATGTACCGAAGGGGAATTTTTAGTCGCTAATAATCTCGTCCCGCCATGGGATCGAAACACCGTCCAGTGGACGGGAAACGAAATCAGAAACTGACAGTTACGCTATCGAGTCGGCCAGCAGAGAGGCTACAATTTTATATGATTCTGACCATTACAAATCACCGTCCATCTCGGTGTTTGCGTAATTAGAATCGATATGAAACCCCCTCAACCATGCTAGCCGATTCGAGCGTTTGACCAAAGTAGCCTTGTTACGAATACTTATCACCTCACCGTGATTCATATAAATCATTCGAGCTACAAATGTCCTTTAATATCTAATTCGCTCTACCTCGGAATTGATATATTTTCATATATGTACCGAAGGGGAATTTTTAGTTGATAATAATTTCGTCCCCCCATGGGATCGAACCACCGTCCAGTGGACGGGAAACGAAATCAGAAACGGACAGTGACGCTATCGAGTCGGCCAGCAGAGAGGCTATAAGTTTATATCAATTCTGACCATTACAAATCACCGTCGATCTCGGTGTTTTCGTAATTAGAATCGATATGAAACCCCCTCAACCATGCTAGCCGATTAGAGCGTTTGACCAACGTAGCCTTGTTATGAATACTTATCACATCACTGTGATTCATATAAATCATTTGAGTAACAATGTCCTTTAATATCTAATTCGCTCTACCTCGGAATTGATATATATTCATATATCTAACGAAGGGGAATTTTTAGTCGATAATAATTTCGTCCCCCCATGGGATCGAACCACCGTCCAGTGGACGGGAAACGAAATCAGAAATGGACAGTGACGCTATCGAGTCGGCCAGCAGAGAGGCTATAAGTTTATATCGATTCTGACCATTACAAATCACCGTCGATCTCGGTGTTTTAGTAATTAGAATCGATATGAAACCCCCTCAACCAATTCGAGCGTTTGACCAACGTAGCCTTGCTATGAATACTTATCACATCACCGTGATTCATATAAATCATTCGAACTACAAATGTCCTTTAATATCTAATTTGCTCTATCTCGGAATTGATATATTTTCATATATCTAACAAAGGGGAATTTTTAGTCGATAATAATTTCGTCCCCCATGGGATCGAACCACTGTCCAGTGGACGGGAAACGAAATCAGAAACGGACAGTGACGCTATCGAGTCGGCCAGCAGAGAGGCTATAAGTTTATATTGATTCTGATCATTTACAAATCACCGTTGATTTCGGTGTTTTTGTAATTAGAATCAATATGAAACCCCCTCAACCATGCCAGCCGATTTGAGCGTTTGACCAACGTAGCCTTGTTATGAATACTTATCACATCATCGTGATTCATATAAATCATTCGAGCTACAAAAGGGCGACTTTTGAACACTCTTTCTTTCAGATGTCCCCAAAGAAAGAAGTCGCAAACGCTCAAATCAGGTGACCGCGCAGGCCATCCTAAATCACCCCTTAGAGACACCAGGCGTCCGGGAAACATGTTTCTCAAAACATTGAGTGAAATTCGGGCTGTGTGAGCTGTAGCCCCATCCTGCTGAAACCACATGTCCCCCAAGCCTTCATTTCCAATAATATCTTCCATTTTAGGTTGCATGAAATTTTGCAACATTGCAACATAGCGTTCGGCATTCACGGTCACGGTCACTCCGCCCTCCTCAAAGATGTATGGGCCTATCACTCCAAATTTTGAGATTGCACACCAAACCATAAGCTTAGGGAATGTAGCGGTCTTTCCTGGATGATTTGGGGGTTATGTTCAGCCCAATATCGGAAATTTTGCTTATTTACAGCCCCACAGAGGTGGAAATGTGCTTCATCACTACTGAAGAACGCTGCCTCGGGAACAATCTTTTCAAGCATGTTCTCACACAGATTTTGGCGATTGGCAAAGTCTGCTTGGTTCAGTTCTTGAGCCATCATCATTTTGTAAGGATGGAAATTCAAATCCGTATGCAGAATCCTCCTCAAACTGCGTGAGGAGATTTGCAAAGCTACGGCATGCCTTCGTGCAGAACGTCTTGGCGACTGGATGATTGCTGCTCTCACCCTCTCGACATTTTCTGGTGTTCTGATGGACCTGCGTCGGCCATGTGTATCTGTTCTTAGTGTGCTACCAGTTGCCTCCAACTGCCTAACCCAGGACCGAATTGTGTTCGCCTGAGGAACAGCATTGTTGCGTGGAATATTGAACCGTCGCCGAAAAGCTCTCTGCGTTACAATCACAGATGATTGTTCTCAAAATATGCGCGCACAGCAAAAACCACCATGTACTCCAGTCCACACCATGTCGGCTACTGAAATGGGGATGTCTGAGGAGGGCAACAACACCACCCTCCCCCACTCCCCTCCCTTCCCTTCGAGCATTGACTCTTGTAAACTGCTCAATTGGTTCTGCCCCACCCTGTATATATTTACTATATATATATATATATATATATATATATATATATATAATATATATATTATATATATATATATATATATATATATATATATATATATATATATATATATATATATATATATATATATATATTATATATATATATATATATATATATATATATATATATATATATATATATATATATTATATGGACACTGTGTTTTGTTTTCCTGAAGTGATTTTTGTGAATTCGCGGCTGTTTTCTTTCTATTCAGTAGACGGCAATATGGACAATGTGTTGCAAGCAACAACGGCCCTCACCAGCCAGGAAGCACACGAGGAGATATTAAATTATTTGTGTATAGTCCACTATGAGGTATTCATGAATCTGTTGGTTGTGTTCAAAAGAAAGGGATATTATTTCTGCTTCTTTAGCTTGCATTTAATTTTAAATATTGCATTTTACATTCTGTTTCTTGTGTTGAATCCAATGAGTGGTAAACTTAATTCTGTTGTCTATGTTATAGTTAAGGAGCTGTATTTTATTACTTGATTTGACTTCAGTTGGTGGTATTCTATGGCTTTATTTGAATTCATTAAGTTCCTCTCTGTTAATTGATTTGAATTCAGTTTGTGGTGGTCTACGGCTTTAGCTGAATTCACTAAGTTCCGTTCTGTTAAGTGATTTGAATTTAGTTTGTGGTGTTCTATGTCTTTATTTGAATTCATTAAGTTCCTCTCTGTTAATTGATTTGAATTCAGTTTGTGGTATTCTATGGCTTTAATTAAATTCATTAAGTTCTTCTCTGTTAATAGATTTGAACTTGGTAGTATTATACTGCTTGTTAAATTCAGTAAGACACACTCTCAAATTAAATATTAATTCCGTGGGCAGTATTCTACTTGCGTTAAATTCATCAGGTTTCTATCTGCTAATGATCTGAAATCGGCAGGTTGAATTCAGCAGCACGGGTTATATCAAGGGATATTACAGGCTCTATTACTTACGCTAATATCAATAAACTCGGCTGATATTGGGGAACGCAGTGAACGCTGTAGGATTCGATGGTAGACCACTCATGGACATCGCGTTATATTACAGAATCAGCTCATGTTTAGACATACAAAAACGTTATCAGTAATCGATAGGGACAGTCCCATTACGCAGTGGAACTATGCTTGTTTCAACGGGGAAATGATCACCAATAATTTAGTGTTCTCGTCCACATGATTATGCAAATGAAGCTTCTCATTAATGATATTAATGAGTATCTATTTATCCTTATAAATCGGTTTCATTTTACCTGTAGGTATCTATATTTCGTTTCACTTTTTAATAGTAATCAAATCATCAGGAAATTGTAAAAGTTTCGCCTGGGAGTTAAGACCACTTGGCCCTCAGTACTTATATGTATATATATATATATATATATATATATATATATATATATATATATATATATATATATATATATATATATATATATATATATATATATATATATATATATATATATATATATATATATATAATATATACATATATATATATATATATATATATATATATATATATATATATATATATATATATATATATATATATATATATAGAAACTTATATATACCAGAATATTTTACTTACCAAGGTTGACATGTAACTGTAAACAGGCCAGATATTTTTCTCGGATAATATATATATATACATATATATATATATATAATATATATATATATATATATATATATATATATATATATATATATATATATATGTGTGTGTGTGTGTGTGTGTGTGTGTGTGTGTGTGTGTATAAGTATATATATATATATATATATATATATATATATATATATATATATATATATATATATATATATATATATATATATATATAATATAAAGGTTTTTTGCCACGAAGGAAAAAATGAAAAAGCGAGATAGCCAAGTACTTTCGGTCTCTCAGTAAAGGGTCCGAACAGGACCGAAAGTACTTGGCTATCTCGCTTTTTCATTTTTTCCTTCGTGGAAAAACCTTTATTTATGCATAGCATCACGTTTTATATACTTCGTGATCAAGTTATTCATATATATATTATATATATATATATATATATATATATATATATATATATATATATATATATATATATATATATATATTTAATTATACATATATACATATGTGTGTGTGTGTGCGTGTGTGTGTATGGGTCTATTTGCGTGTGTAGTAACCAATATAGTATATTGTATGGGTAGAGTAACAGAATCCAATAGTTTTACTTCATGGGTTTTGGGCAGAGGAAAAAGAATGTAACAGTCTTACATGATGGGTGGTTTTAATAAAAATGAAACGACAGCTAAATGCAGACCAACCAAGATTGAAAGTAAAACGGTATTGAATAACCGATAAAACTTATTTCCAGCCCTGAGCATTATCCCAGAACGCAAAATAGAAAATACATACGTAAGTGCGGACAGGGAGACATTAAAACTTTGATTGAGTTGAACGGCCTGGCGTTGGGAATAAAAAGAAATATAAAATGAAAAACTATAAAAAAAGCTTTCAGTGCTGTCGTTTCATTAGTGCTGTGTTTCACGTGACGCATTTCTCAACTGCTTTTTTTTATTTTATTGTTTAGGTTTTTTACTATTTGTTTGTTCATTCTTTCATCTTTATCAATTATTTTTCTTACATTTATATTTAGGATTTAGCTCTTTGGAGACTTTCTAAGTAAACTTATGATCATTGTGAGCACGCTTACATTGTGAATTTATAATGATTTTTCCTGTATTATATTTATGAGTCTGATTCTCTTTAGGATTTTTTTCTACATTGATAGTTTAGGATTTGCTGCTCTTAGAAGGACTTTCTAACGTGAAACTTAACGATCATTCTGAATTACGTTTTGTAACTTGTCGTAATTTATAATGATTTTTTCCTACATTATATTTAGGAGTCAGTTCTCTGGAGGATTTCTAGTGAAGATGATGAATAATTTGGATGACTTGCATAAATGAACACTATATAGATTCACATGAACTGTGCATCTGATATCTAGGCCAGTCCCTTACGACGCTCCTAATTGGCTGTTGATAAGCCAATCACAGGGCTGGAAACTCTCAGTCTCTCTCGAGAGTTCACATGGTCAGGATGTATGTTCCACCTCTCCTGAGAGATACGTCTTTCAAAAGTGTCCCTCAGGAGAGATGAACATGGATCCTACCTATGTGAACTCTCTCGAGAGACAGAGTTTCCAGCCCTGTGATTGGCTTATAAACAACCAATCAGGAGCGTCGTAAGGGACTGGCCTAGACATCAAATGCACGGTTGATGTGAATCTGTTATAGCAAATTTGGAAATAAGAATGGCGCAGTCATTTAGATGGAATAGTTTGGAGTTCAAATAATCAGAAAAACAGGCAAGGAATTTTAAAGCAATATAGTTGAAAATAATTCATAATGTAACTTGTCATTCGAAGGCAAAAGTAATCGTAAGTTATACAGCTCACAGTCCCCTACCCTCCTCAAGACTCTCCTAGCAACATTCTCAGTCGACATCCCAGCAACCCCTTCTTCCTATCGGATGAGAAGAGAGAGAGAGAGAGAGAGAGAAGGACGAGAGAGAGAGAGAGAGAGATTATTAACGGAAAGTGATTAAACTCGTCTCATTTGTGAGGTTAATCATCGCTATTGGTTCGCAATTCGCAGTTGCATTAACATGACAAGTAGAGAGAGAGAGAGAGAGAGAGAGAGAGAGAGAGAGAGAGAGAGAGAGAGAGAGATGGGCAGGCGCATATGTGAATAATGTTCTTAGTATCTTATGGCTGAAGCTTGAATATAATTAAACTAATTGCTCTCGGAACTCACTGACATACTTTGTACAGTAATTTCTATAGAGTTTATTATTATTATCATTATCATTATTATTACTGTTATTATTTTAAGTAGTGTTGAACTGTGCCTTTTTAAAGACTCCTTTTAATTACCCAAGTATTTTTTATTCCTTGGAACACAAGATGGGCCTGTGTCTTATTTTATTGGCATTTGTATAAATGCTCTTTTGTGTTGAAACCTGGACTTGTCTTCTTTTGTATTTTAATGTCTTACTTAATATTACAATCTTTTGTCTAAATGGGCTCAACCCATGTATTTTTATGTCTGTGTTTTAGCTATATGTATTTTTATGTCTGTGTTTTGTAAAGTCTATATAACTTTTATGTAAAACCAGTAAACTTGCCCTATGTTATCGCCATATCAGCATTAAATTACTTCGGCGAATTTTCTGCATATTTTATGAATTTGTAACAAATGACGACAAACAAATATACTATACTTTACTATTATTATTATTATTATTATTATTATTATTATTATTATTATTATTATTATTATTATTATTATTATTATTATTATTATTATTATTTTTGGGCTATGACAGTCCTCCAATTCGACTGAGTGGTATTCATGGTGTTATTATTATTATTATTATTATTATTATGAAAATATCTGCTTAATTGTTAATACTTACGAATAACTTGATCCATAAGAAATATGCATGCAGTCATTAGAATTCTTCCGAAATTAGACAAAAATCTTTTATTGATCAAACCGTGTCTCCATTAATAAGGAACTAAAAAATAATAAAACCCATTAACTTCCAGACTTATCTTCCATGAAATAGAGCACGTATTAGCAACTATGAATAAACGTCTAGGTTAGAAGCTAAGTTCCTTAAAAAAAAGAACAAAAGAAGTTGAACTCTGGAACACCCACGATTATTGGGTAACAGAAATTATCAGGAAAGGAAAATTATAACATTCAGTGTCTTTCACCCAATAATAATAATAATAATAATAATAATAATAATAATAATAATAATAATAATAATAATAATAATAATAATAATAATAATAATAATAATAATAATAATAATAATAATAATAATAATAATAATAATAATTTTTATTTTCAGCTCAAGGCCATATATATGGAATAAACAAAGAATAGACAATAACATAGCGTGCATATATTATTATGTATTATATAAAAAATAAAAACGATTAGTACCCTTTTCCAATACGGATATATATAGAATATGTGAAATGCAAATTAATCTAATACCTTTAAAAAAAATAAAAAAGCTAAAGTACAGTATTACTCATAAAACCCGAGGGGAGACAGGGTCTCTCTTGATTAAGATATACCAGACTTTGGAGACCTGGAGGAGGGCAGGAAATCTCTCTCTCCTTCTTTATCAGGTCCAAGACGTTTCAAAGGAAGGACCAGGTGGGTGTTAAGAGTCTCCTCTGTTTAAAGGTTGTGTAACAGTGTTGGAAAACAGATTAATAGGGTTTTAGAATATGGAGAGGTTCTTAAATTGGGTGTAAATGTATGACGAGGCGAGTAAAGGATGGAGCAATACACTTCAGCAAACAGCTTTATCTCTATGATATTGATATGGTTTTCATAATTCAAAACTAGGCATCATTATATTATATGAATTACGAGATCTGGTGTTCTATGAAAACCCATTTGAACTCCAACAAAGAAGTGATGACTATTCATTTCCCGCTATTTGTATCCAAACAATAAAAGCTAAGCCTAAGGGGATTGCCGGTGACATAAGTACAGATATAATAATCGTATTTCAATTTGTACAAATTAAGTATAAGTACATATGTATATTACACACACATACATACACACACACACACTCACACCACACCACACACACACACACACACACACACACACACACACACACATATATATATATATATATATATATATATATATATATATATATATATATATATATATTATGTGTGTGTTTATAACATAATAGCCTTATGGATTTTAATTTGATTGAGTTACTTTTATTTTATGCGCACTCACACACGCATTCCATATATATAAAATATAATATATATATATATATATATATATATATATATATATATATATATATATATATAATATATATACAATGTACATATATATATAATATATATTACGCATATATATACTTATATATATTTAGGGTCGAATCCACGAGAGGACGAAATTATTATTAACTAAAAAATTCCCCCTCGGTTAACATATATGAAAATATATCAATTCCGAAGTAGAGCGAATTAGATATTAAAGGACATTTGTAGCTTGATGCATATATATATATATATATATATATATATATATATATATATATATATATATATATATATATATATATATATATATACATATATATATATATATATATATATATATATATATATATATATATATATATATATATATATATATATATATATATATATATATTACGAAAGCTCCTCCACCTCACCCTAATGTCTATTTGCGTTGTTACGGTTTTTATGCCTGTTGCAAAATATGTTCGACGACGTTGTTATTCGCTGCCTCAATATTCCTGTTCCGTGAACGAAGAGCATGAACGATCTTATTCTCAATGCTTTTCTCTGCTCTATATTTGTTCATTGGGTATGAACACGACTCTGTGCCATTGCAAGCGTAGATATAGAAATGCAGTAACTGATAGAGAGCATTTGACTTCACTGGTTCGAAGATGATACTAATAATAATAATAATAATAATAATAATAATAATAATAATAATAATAATAATAATAATAATAACACAAACATACATTACTGGCTCCACAAGAAACTTCATAAAAATGTCTGAATCTCTTTTAAAACTTACCAAATGTGGTATAAAAAGAAATGTGGTCATTAAGTCTCGTACGTTTCACCTCTCACAAAGATTCCAGTGGAATCCGTAAATAAATTCTTCAGATATGTCTAGAGTAAATCAAGAAGTAGAAGACAATGTTGAATATTCATCTAAGTTCGTCTGTGGAAATCAAACCTTTATACCTAAGCGTTTCCTGACATTATTCCAGGCGCGTAACACCTGCGAAGCTGACGTCATGTTCGACACACCTGTCTGTCAGGTAACTTGTTAACAATAACTCGAGTAGACCCAAACAGCGCTCTGCTTTTGTGACCGAAGATTCATTGGACGCTTGTTAAACTAACAGAGACAGATGGACAGATGTTGGTCTGCCTCTGTGTTTGGATTATACATTGCTTCGCTCCTGATCTGCTTTGCTGTTGTGTTTTTGGTCATTTTATTCTGCCCAGGCATTCTTTACTTTAGTGAAATTTTTAGTTTGCATTTCGGTATTCCTTCGGTGAAAGACTGCTTGATAAGTTTAAGAGCTTTTAGGTATTTAACACAAAAGTATAATGATGCATTCCATGTACATTTTGCTCTGGGAGTTGTAGCCTAAATTCAAAATAATATAAATCGCTTTTTATTGCCATTTAGTTAGAAAAAAAACATCGTATCGAAAAAATACACTGCGCTATAGATTCTGAAAAATATTTTTAGACCATTATTAACTATAAATTAAGTTACTTTTTTTTATTGCAATTTAGTCTAAAGAACATCATATCGACAGAAAAGAAAATACACAGCAGATTAGATTTTGAAAAATATTTTAACAGACCATTATTAATTCTAAATAAATTACTTTTTATTGTAATTTAGTCTAAAAAAAACATAATATCGACAGGAAAAACATACACTGCTCAATAGATTGTGAAAGTTGTTTTAGAGCATTATTAATTTTACTTTATTATTGATTGTTTTTTTATTATAACCGACTATTTTTCAATTTAAGAGAACGCCTAGAAATCAGCAGTAGAAATGGACGAATGTAGTCTTGAGTTATACATATGTCAAAAGAAATTCTTTGGAGGCCTGAATGCATAATGAATATTATCATTTGGTGCTCAAGTATAAAGTCGAAAGTTTCATTTCGGTGCCTGAATCAGGAGGAGCAGAAGCAGCGTCACGCGAGACAGACAGGTTGTAAGTCGAAGACCCTGAAGGCTGAAACACAACCTCGATACATCACCCCGAGACACTTTTCAAGCTTGGAGCCCCGAGGAAAAAAACGTTTCACAAAAACGTGTCGGAATGTTTTTGTAATAGACATCGGCATGGCCTCGAAGGGAGCCAGGAACGCGTCTGCATAAAAGAGGGCTCGCTAACATCCGATACACTTGAAATGTCAAGAGGTCGTTTTGTCTGCCAAGTCAAGTCTTCCTCAGAAGGTGTCTGCCATGTCTAGCCTTCATCAGAAAGTGTCTGCCATGTCTAGCCTTCATCAGAAAGTGCCTGCAATGTCTAGTCTTCCTCAGAAGGTGTCCCTGAAGACATAAACAAAGTGTCAATACAAGCGGAGGCTGTCAGTAGCAATCGGGTTTTGAATGGATGTTTAATATGAGAATGCGGCGATGTGTTTGCAAGGGAAAGGTCAAGACAAAAGATTACTTAAGAAAAAAAAATGCAGGAAGAAGGCGAGACTCAACCAGGTCAGAAAAAAAAAGCCTTATCAATCATGAAAGCAGACGAAAGTCATTTGCAAGTCTGAGCCTTTTCCTGTCCAGCAACTTCTGCGTGTGAATTGTCAAATGTAGTATGACTGGAATTTAAAATAGGCTCCCGTAATGAATACTGCAGCCATAGCTGGCGCCGAAGCTAGAGACGGTTATTATTTTAGAGCGGCTTTTATATCCGTTGGAAAGCTGAAACCGAAAACTATATCGGAACAGCATTTGTCAAAGTTGCAGTTATCTTCTGTGCTAATTTCTTTATGCGAAAAGCATCCTACAAGAATTATAGTTTTGTTTCCTTGTGTCGTATCATAAGTTTAAGGTGCGCAGATATATTCATATAGGCAATTCAAATACATATTTATAAAAGAGAATATCTGCGCGTGTACGTATATCCATATGCCTATTTTACATACATAACTGCGAACACACGTGTACAGACTCACGCTCATATGTATGTGTGC
>NC_061093.1:58105863-58120863 GCF_015104395.2 Macrobrachium nipponense | reverse complement strand
TTAACCGAAGGGGAATTTTTTTCTCGATAATAGATTTGTCTGGACCAGGGCGCGAACCTATGGATCCTTTCAAACCCAGGAACGTCAGTGAAGCGTTACCTACTACACCACCGCGAGAGGCTAAACTTTTTTCCTGCTGGTGGAGTGCGAGATTAAGTGACCTGAAATCATTTTGCAGAACAGCCTTTACTAAAAGAATAGAGGAACAAATTGACGAACAACTGTATTGGTGCACAAAGACAGAGAAAATCTAACCTTGCTTTGAATGGCAACAGTTACCAAGGTAACAGAATAAGCTGAAAATGATTGAAAGTGCTAAAGAATATGATCTGAACGCAGATATCGTTCGTGAAATAATATCTCGAGAAAACTGATAATGAAGCAAAATTAATACTCCCTTGAAGGATAATTGAATTTGAATAGAAAATGAAATGTGATAATTCCGTGAACTTCATAATGAAGGGCAAATGGTTTTTTCTCAAATCATTTATAAATTTCACTGGAATTTAAACAATTAATGAAATGTATATAACAGCAATGGAAACGCACTTTTGAAATCATAATTATTAGAAATAAAAAGTATATGAATGGGACATAGTGAATGCATAAGAAATAAAATAAATATGAACACATAATACAAGGAATGAAGTCAATATGAAATCAACACGATTACAAATGCAAGTAATTAGGTAAATATATCTGCTATATAATGAAATGGATTCAGTGCCATTCAATATTCAACATTGCAATAAAAATAATTCTTAGTACTGTAAGAACGTATTCAAGCATAGTAATAAGCATTTCCCCTTTAGCTGAAATCTGTCACTAACACTGCTTAGAGCTCGAATAAGCTGCAACTCCCTATAACTCATCTCAGACGCGAAGAAAGTGATTAACAGAGCATAATTAACCCGACCTGTTTTGTAAGCATAATTACCCTTAATAATTATTCCAAAAAATCTTCGTTCGGCTGTCAGAAAGTAATCACTCCACCTTCCGGAAAGGATTTACTTCATTTAAGCTCGTCAGTTGCCATTCTTGTTATTTTCATCTGCTGTTCGTTGCTTGTGGCACTACACTTTTATTAGCTATACTCAAATTTCGTCACATGACATTTTTCCTGTCTTGATCTGGTCAAGGTGCCACAACTCCGGAAGATGTTCATTTATTTATTAAAGTTTATCCTATTTAGGTTATCTCCGTGCTCTAATAAATCTCGCAAAAATATATTACGTTCTGTTTAAGATTACTTGACTTATTATTAGCTTATAAGCATGAACCCATGAAACGCAAAAGACAGATTTCCCAGCGGGGATAGATATTTTGATGATCCATTAGAAGCAAAACAGTCAATACTGTTCCCGCGGAGAAATTTGTCTTTTGCATTTTTGCATTTCATGGGTTCATACTTATAAGCTAAAAGTGGTCGAGTGACAAAACGTTTCCATCAAATTTGATTTCCTTGGTTAATTAGTTCTTAATTATTTCTCTCATTGTCTGCATACATTTTCATTATTTAAATGTTGCTAACTTTCCTTTATAATGATTTTGTTTATGAAAGTTATCATTGAGCAGTTATTAGCTTTCATCGAGTGACAAAACTTTTCCATCAAATGTGATTTCCTTGGTTGATTAGTTCTTAATTATTTCTCTCAGTGTTTGCATATATTTTCATTATTTAAATGTTGCTAACTTTTCTACATAACTATTTTTAATGAAATTTTAAATGTTCCTAACTTATCTTTATGATGATTTTTTAATGAAAGTTATCAATGAGCAAAGTTATTAGCTTCCATCAAGTAAATAATTGTGTCACATTTCACTTCGATCGCGGTTACAGTGAATGTCTTGGAGAACCGCTCTTTTTATGATGCTGGCTGAGATCATTCCTATAATTATACTCAAACTCTTCACTAAAAATGTCACTATATTTCCTCTGAATTACAGATGCCTTTCTCATTTGCACTGAAAAACAATACGAATGTATTCCGCACCACAAGTCGTATTTGGATCCAGACGTTTATTGGACAAATTGGCAGCGCAATCAGGATTGGCACTGGTTGTCTAAGGACGTCTTTGAACCAACAGATCCATTTTATTATCATTTTTCCACTTTAGATCTTACCCCACTCCTTCCCCGATTTGTTCGAAGTAATAACCTTGCAGTATATCTCTCCATTCCGTTAGTAGTTACAGTGAAGAGCTGGAAGCCGAGAGAGAGAGGGTACAAATATGTAGTTATTTAGTTTCATCTGGAAATAGTCAGTTAACAAATGAAAAATCACGCACAAGCAAACAAAAGCTAAACCAAGTGGTGTAAGATTAAAAGTGAATGACCGTCAACATTGGTGATTTAGGCAGAAGGAAAGTAAATCATTAAGTTGCTGGACAGGAAAAGGGTCAGATTTGCAAATGACGTTCGTCTGAATAATTAGTTAACAAAAGGAAAATCACGCACGAGCAAACAGAAGCTAAGCTAAGTGGTGTAAGACTAAAAATGAATGACTGTCAACATTGTTGATTTAGGTTGAAGGAAATTAAATCATCGACGAGACACTTTAAAGCATCAAATTCACAATTCTCTTGGAAAATTATTGACTTAGATTTCCGTAGACCAACACAACAGTCATTCTCCTCGATATTCTTTTTATGATAAGGAGAACGACTAACCCAGCTCTAAGAAGTGCGATCGTATCACAGCAACAGACAGCAGATGCTCTCCATCAGCAAAAACGAACAACTTGCACTGATTAGGAATAAAAGCACTGAAGTTTGATTGCTGGATACTGAACTAACGTTTATTGAAGCAAACCATTCAACGGATCTTCCGTCTATGGTCTAAATCCAGATTACTTTTACAGACGAAAGATGACCATTACTTCGAGAATTGCCGCCACGGTGATAAAGTTCCAGCAGGAATGCTCGGACTTCCATGCGAAAGAATGCTGGAACAACAGCTGACCAAAAGCTTCTAAGGCTTGGATGGTGATACCAGCGACCACACGGATAAATGAAGCCTTACGAGATAAAGCTGATTTATTACTAGTTTAAAAGGAAGCTGTAGAGGCTTACCAGTTATTGGCACATGATAATATGTAAGATATTTCAATAGGAAGCTGTAGAGGCTTACCAGTTATTGGCACATGGTTGTAAAAATGTTTAAATAGGAAATTGCAAAGGCTTACCAGTTATTTTCATATGATAACATGTAAAAATGTTTAAGTAGGAAAATGTAGAGGCTTACCAGTTATTGCACATGATAACATGTACGAATAAAGAGAAACTATTCGATAAAGAAAAACATATAGTTTTTGATCGCATTCCTCAGCCATCTAACCGGCCAGAAGGCAATAAATAAATGCAAAAATGAACAAACAAGCGGGGAAATTTCTCCCCTTTTTCCACAAGTGCGAGTTGCAGAGAGGAGCAAGTTGCAAGGGCTTTGGCAGAAACAGAAATAAACAAGGATTCTTTCCGTTCCATATAATGCTCGGAATAAAAATGAACATAGAAATGTTTTTCGTTCTCATTTTACCGATGTCCGGTATCAAAAAGGATACTTTTCCCTCGGTTGCAGTTACCGAAAAGAAGAGGTTTTTATCGCTTTCCGTTCTTGCATCGCAGTGTGTAGTTTTCGTGTATATGTATATATATATATCCTATATATATATATATATATATATATATATATATATATATATATATATATATATACATGCATTAAGGTACAAATATCCTTCAATATCTAATTCGCTCTATCTCAGAATTAGTATACTTTCATATATGTTAACTGAAGGGGGAATTTTTTGTTGATAATAATTTCGTGTGTGTGTGTCTGTGTGTTTGAAAGTATGGAGAAGTGCGGTTGTATGTGAGTCTGTACATGTGTGTGTTTGCAGTCATGTATGTAAGTAGGCATATGAATATACGTACACGCACATACGTATTTGAATTGCTTATATGAATATGACTGCGCACCTAAAACTTATAGATACGACGCAAGGAAAAAAAACTATAATTCTTGTAGGATGCTTTTCGCATAAAGAAATTAGCGCAGAAGATAACTGCAACTTTGACAAATGCTGTTCTGATGTACTTTTCGGTTTCAGCTTTCCAGCGGATAAAAACCCGCTCTAAATTAATAACCGTCTCTAGCTTCGGCGCCAGCTATGGCTGCAGTATTCATTACGGGAGCCTGTTTTAAAATTCCAGTCATACTACATTTGAAAATTCACACGCAGAAGTTGCTGGACAGGAAAAGGATCAGATTTGCAAATGTCTTTCGTCTGCTTTCATGTTTAACCTTCTTCCGCTATTTTTTTTCTAAGTAATCTTTTGTCCTGACCTTTGCCTTGCAAAAACATCGCCGCATTCTCATATTAAACATCCATTCAAAACCCGATTCCTACTGACAGCCTTCCCTTATATTGACCCTTTGTTTATGTCTTCAGGGACACCTTCTGAGGAAGACTAGACATTGCAGGCACTTTCTGATGAAGGCTAGACATGGCAGACACCTTCTGAGGAAGGTTTGACTTGGCAGACAAACGACCTCTTGACATTTCAAGTGCATCGGATGTTAGCGAGCCCTCTTTTATGCACACGCGTTCCTGGCTCCCTTCGAGGTCATGCTTCTCGATGTCTATTTCAAAAACAACCCGACACGTTTTTGTGAAACGTTTTTTCCTCGGGGCTCCAAGCTTGAAAAGTGTCTCGGGGTGATGTATCGAGGTTGTGTTTCAGCCTTTCGGGTCTTCTACTTACAACCTGTCTGTCTCGCGTGACGCTGTTTCTGCTCCTCCTGATTCAGGCACCGAAATAAAACTTTCGACTTTATACTTGAGCACCAAATGATAATATTCATTATGCATTCAGGCCTCCAAAGAATTTCTTTTGACATATGTATAACTCAAGACTACATTCGTCCATTTTTACTGCTGATTTCTAGGCGTTCTCTTAAATTGAAAATAATCGGTTAACATAAAAAAACAATCAATAATAAAGTAAAATTTTTAATGCTCTAAATATATCTTTCACAATCTATTGAGCAGTGTATTTTCTTTCCTGTCGACATTATGTTTTTTTAGAATAAATTGCAATAAAAAGTAGTTTATTTAAAATTAATAATGGTCTAAAAATATTTTTCAAAATCTATTCTGCCGTGTATTTTCTTTTCTGTCGATATGATGTTCTTAAGACTAAATTGCAATAAGAAAAAGTAATTTAATTTAAATTTGATAATGGTCTAAAAATATTTTTCAGAATCTATAGTGCAGTGTATTTTTTCGATATGATGTTTTTTTTACCTAAATTGCAATAAAAATTAATTTATATTATTTTGAATTTAGGCTACAACTCCTAGAGTAAAATGTACATGGAATGTATCATTCTACTTTTGTGTTAAAAACCTTAAAGCTCTTAAACTTATCAAGCAGTCTTTCACCGAAGGAATGCCGAAATGCAAACTAAAATTTTTCACTAAAGTAAAGAATGCCTGCGCAGAATAAAATGACCAAAAACACAACAGCAAAGCAGATCAGGAGCGAAGCAATGTATAATCCAAAAACAGAGGCAGACCAACATTCTGTCCATCTGTCTCTGTTAGTTTAACAAGCGTCCAATTAATCTTCGGTCACAGAAGCAGAGCGCTGTTCGGGTCTACTCGAGTTATTGTTAACAGGTTACCGACAGACAGGTGTGTCGAACATGACGTCAGCTTCGCAGGTATTACGCGTCTGGAATAATGTCAGGAAACGCTTCGGTATAAAGGTTTGATTTCCTCCAACGAACTTGGACGAATATTCAACATCAACATTGTCTTCTGCTTCTTGATTCACTCGAAACATATCTGAAGAATTTATTTACGGAGTCCACTGAAATCTTTGTGAGAGGTGAAACGTAGGACAGAATCGACGACATATATTTTTTATATACCACATTTGCTAAGTTCTAAATAGATTCAGACAATTATTTGAAGTTTCATGTGGAACCAGTAATTATTATTATTATTATTATTATTTTTTTTTTTATTATTATTTTTTTTTTTTTTTGCTCTATCACAGTCCTCCAATTCGACTGGGTGGCATTTATAGTGTGGGGTTCCGGGTTGCATCCTGCCTCCTTAGGAGTCCATCACTCTTCTTACTATGTGGACAGTTTCTAGGGTCACACTCTCTTGCATGAATCCTGGAGCTACTTCAGCCTCTAGTTTTTCCAGATTCTTTTTCAGGGATCTTGGGATCGTGCCTAGTGTTCCTATGGTTATGGATACAATTTCCAAGCTGGATATCCATATCCTTCCTTATTTCTATTTCTTTTCAGATCTTGATACTTTTCCATTTTTTCCCTCTCTTTCTCTTCAACTCTGGTGTCCCATGGTATTGCGACATCAATGAGTGATACTTTCTTCTTGATTTTGTCAATCAACGTCACGTCTGGTCTGTTTGCACGTATCACCCTATCCGTTCTGATACCATAGTCCCAGAGGATCTTTGCCTGATCGTTTTCTACCACTCCTTCAGGTTGGTGCTCGTACCACTTATTACTGCAAGGTAGCTGATGTTTCTTGAACAGGCTCCAGTGGAGGGCTTTTGCTACTGAATCATGCCTCTTTTTGTACTGGTTGTGCAAGTGCTGGACATTCGCTTGCTATGTAGTTTATGGTCTCATTTTTCGTATTGCACTTCCTACATATGGGAGAGATGTTATTTCAATCTATCGTTCTTTGGAAATATCTGGTACTTAGGGCCTGATCTTGTGCCGCTTTTATCATTCCTTCAGTTTCCTTCTTGAGCTCTCCCTTCTGTAACCATTACCATGTGTCATCGCTGGCCAGTTCTTTTGTCTGTCTCATGTATTGTCCGTGCATTGGTTTGTTGTGCCAGTCCTCTGTTCTGTTTGTCATTCTCCTGTCTCTGTATATTTCTGGGTCTTATTATTATTATTATTATTATCATTATCATTATTATTATTATTATTATTATTTTTTATTCTTATTATTTATATTCTGTTGAATAAAATGGCAGAATTCAGCGAATTAATCTTATATAATTATCTTTTCTATTTTCTTATTACTCGCTTTTCTGGCTCAACGATACTTCTTACGTAATGGCCAATATTCATACTAGGAATAATGCTGAAAGTAGTATTTTATTTAGAATAGGATTTATTAGTCAAAAACTGATATTATCAGAATACTGGTATTATAAGAATACTGAAAACTGGTGTATGGAAAGGCGTTCCTCAGGTCCAGTTCAAGAAGGGGTCGTCTTCGGTGTTGGTATCATTCCATATTAAGAAAAATAAAAAAAGATAATTTTTAAGATTAATTCGCTGAATTCTGCCATTTTATTCAACAGTGTTTAAAAGAGGGTCTTCTCCCAAAATATTATTATTATTATTATTGTTATTATTTTTTATTATTATTATTATATTATTATTATTATTATTATTATTATTATTATTATTATTATTATTATTATTATTATTATTATTATTATCTTCAACTCCAGTGACCCACACTCGAACCAGTGAATTCAAGTGCTCTCTATCAGTTACTGCATTTCTATATCTACGCTTGCAATGGCACAGAGTCGTGTGCATATCTAATGAACAAATATCGAACAGATACCATTTGAGAATAAGGTCGTCATGCTTTTCGCTTCACAGAACAGGAATATTGAGGCTGCGAATAACAACGTCGTCGAACATATTTTTGCAACCGGCATCAAAACCGTAACAACGCAAATAGCCATTAGTGAGGTGGAAGAGCTTTTCGTATATATATATATATATATATATATATATATATATATATATATATATATATATATATATATGCATCAAGCTACAAATGTCCTTTTAATATCCGATTCGCTCTACCTCTGGAATTGATATATTTTCATATATGTTAACCGAAGAGAGAATTTTCTAGTTAATAATAACTTCGTACCTCGCGTGGACTCGACCCGAAATAATATATATATATATATATATATATATATATATATATATATAATATATATATATATATATATATATATTTATTTCTGGTCGAGTCCACGCGAGTACGAAGTTATTATTAACTAGAAAATTCCCCTTCGGTTAACATATATGAAAATATATCAATTCCGAGGTAGAGCGAATCGGATATTAAAGGACATTTGTAGCTTGATGCATATATATATATATATATATATATATATATATATATATATATATATATAATATATATATATATATATTACGAAAGCTCCTCCACCTCACCTAATGGCTATTTGCGTTGTTACGGTTTTGATGCCGGTTACAAAATATGTTCGACGACGTTGTTATTCGCTGCCTCAATATTCCTGTTCTGTATATATATATATATATATATATATATATATATATATATATATATATATATATATATATTTAAATATATCGAGCAAGAGAGAGAGGGAGAGAGAATATCGAGCAAGAGAGAGAGAAATAGTAACTATATACATGTGGGATTAATTTATTAGTAGTTCATTTATTTTAAGGTCCTTCATAAACATTTTACAAATATACGGGTCCAAATGGTACATTCCCGGACTAAGATTTAGGTCGTTTTATTAGTGATTTGTATAATTGCTTGATTCCAGTAAATTTCCTTGAAACATAATCATTAGATCTAAACAATTTACAGAGGTATCAGAGGCACACCAATTAATACAATGAGATTTTTCACTCAGATGGATAAACGGTGCATTTGAAGTCTGGGCTGTTCTAACTGAATACATATGCTGCTTAATACGTACACATAAACTTTTACTTGACTGACCAACGTAAAACGATGGGCAGTCCTTACAAGGAATTTTGTAAATGATGTGGTATTTGTTACGGGACTATTTTTAATTAGCATATCTTTAATGGTATTGCTATAAGAGAACACTGCATTAACATTAAACGATTTAAATATTAATTTTATGGTTTCAAATCCACGAAAGTAAGGTAAGCTAAGTACATTTTTAGGCATTTATTTCTCATTAATAGCAACACTATAAAACTTTTTGTGAGCTTTTTGATAACATGAATTAATTAAATGAGGTGGGTAACAGAGATCGTTTCCTATCCTTTTTATGTATTCTATTTCTTTGTCCAGATATTGTGGACTCGTAATACGCAAAGCACGTAGGAACATAGAAGAAAAAATTTAGATTTTAATATTAAGATGGTGGCCAGACTAAAAATGTACATATGTTAAATTATTTGTGGGTTTTCTATAAATATTGAATTTACATTGGAAAGATTCTCTATGTACTAATACATCTAGGAAAGGGATGACATTGTTATTTTCAATTTCTACAGTGAATTTTATGGATGGCACTAAATTATTCAATTTAGACAATAAATCATTTACATCGATACCATCAGGTAAGACTACTAAGATGTCATCTACATATCTGTACCATTTTAAGGGGACAAGTGTGATATTTGGGAGGTGTTGTCTTTCAAAAAATTCCATATATAAGTTTGAAAGGAGAGGCGATAATGGGTTAACCATGGCCATACCAAATATTTGTTGGTAATATTCTCCATTAAAAATAAATCTGCAATTACAAATACATAACTTAATCAAGGAAATTATGTGACTAATGGACATAGGCAATTCATGCAGTACAAGTTCATTACTTAAATATTCTAGCACATAGTCAATAGGGACTTTTGTAAACAAGGAACATACATAAAAACTGACAAAGATATCGCTAGGGTTTAGTACAATGTTATTTAATTTTCCCACGAGATCAAGAGAATTCCGGATGTGTGAATTAGATACAGTTCCTAGTAGCGGGGATAACAATTTAGTAAGATATTTAGACAGTTTATAAGCAATTGATCCTACATTACTAATAGTTGGGCGCATAGGTTTGTCTTCCTTATGAGTTTTGACTAGGCCATATAAATAAGGTAATGAGGGACACTTTACAGTTAACCTACACTAAAGTTCTTTTTTATCTTTAAGAATTTGTTTGATATTGATATTAAAGTTTTTTATTACTTGGTCCAACGGATTTTTGCGAGTGTTTTGTAAGTTATTTCATCTTCTAGTAAAATATGCATGCGTGATATGTAGTCAGTTTTATCCAGAACTACTAAATTACTGGATTTATCAGCCTTAGTAATTTTTAAGCTATTATCATTCTTCAATTCGTTTAAACTTTTTCTGTAGCGAGCGGGGAAGTTATTTTCATGGTAGGCATGCGTAGCACTATATGTCACGCCTTTGATAATGTCTAAATGATTTTGTTGTAGGTCACAGTATTTTTCAAACTTATATAGAGATGTCGCTATTAATAAAGCTGAGGGTTTGTTACAAATGAAGAAAGACAACCCAAAGCCTAATGTGCGCACTGCATTATCACTTATTTGTTTGCTTGATAAATTCACCACACAATCACTTCTAGCATTATTGGTCCAATCACTGTCGTTGATAAGGTTGTTTAATTTTCTGTCCAGTTTTCTAATCAAAGTGTCTGTAGTTCTATGAAGATTTCCATATATTTCTTGCCTTAATGCGTGTTTCCAATCAGCGGGAATCGAGAAGTTGAAATTTCGTCGGGCTTTTTCCAGTTCTTTAAATTTCTCCTTTACCTCCATTTTCGCGGCAGCAATGTAACGTTTTAACATCATTGATGAAAATTCGTTAAAAGGATGTTGATCATATCTTCTTTTAACGAATTTTCTTCCATAAAATTCACTGTTGAAATTGAGAATAACAATGTCATCCCTTTCCAAGACGTGTTAATACATAGAGAATCTTTCCATTGTAAATTCAGTATTTATAGAAAAACCACAAATAATTTAACATATGTACATTTTTATTCTGGCCACCAATATCTTGTCCAAGAAATAGAATACATAAAAAAGATAGGAGGCGATCTCTGCTACCCACCTCATTTAATTGATTTATGTTATCAAAAAGCTCTCAAAAAGTTCTATAGTGTTGCTGTTAATGAAAAAGAAATGCCTAAAAATGTACTTAGCTTACCTTACTTTTGTGGATTTGAAACCATAAAATCAATATTTAAATCGTTTAATGTTGATGTAGTGTTCTCTTATAACAATACCATTAAAGATATGCTAATTAAGGATAGTCCCGTAACAAATAACAACATCATTTACAAAATTCCTTGTAAGGACTGCCCATCGTTTTACGTTGGTCAGTCAAGTAAAAGTTTATGTATACGTATTAAGCAGCATATGTATTCAGTTAGAACAGCCCAGACTTCAAATGCACTGTCCATCTGAGTGAAAAATATAATTGTATCAATTGGGGTGATACCTCTGTAATTGCTATATCTAATGATTATGTTTCAAGAAATTTACTGAAATCAGCAATTATACAAATCACTAATAAAAACAACCTAAATCTTAGTCTGGGAATGTACCATTTGGACCCGTATATTTGTAAAATGTTTATGAAGGACCTTAAAATAAATGAACTACTAATAAATTAGTCCCACATGTATATAGTTATTATTTTTTTTCTCTCTCTCTCTCTCTCTCTCTCTCTCTCTCTCTCTCTCTCTCTCTCTCTCTCTCTCTCGCTCGATATAATCTCTCCCTCTCTCTCTTGCTCGATATATTTAACTTTTTTTTTTCGTCTTTTCATTAATAATAATTTTTTGGGGGGAACATTTTTATAAATTTCATGATAATACGTTGTATATGCCTCCTTTTTTTTCAAAATGTATTGTTTTCTGGATGAATCGTCTGTTGACCGTGTGTGTATCCTCCAAGGTGTGGCTGCCCTCAGGCGTTTCCTCGTTTCTGTAGAGTGAAATCGACCTTATAGCTAATCTTGTAGTGTCAGTTTGGATATGAAGCCTACCTTGACTATGTCTTTCCTCTGTAAAATCAGTTGTGCCTGAGTAAAGGGTCGAACTAGACCGAAAGTGCTTGGCTATCTTGCTTTTTCATTTTTTTCCTTCGTGGCAAAAACCTTTATTTATACATAGCATCACGTTTTATATACTTCGTGATCAAGTTATTCACACACACACACACACAGATATATATAATATATATATATATATATATATATATATATATATATATATATATATATGCAATGCGTGTGTAAGTGCGCGTATAATACCAGTAATTCAAACAAATTAAAATGCATAAGGATATTATATTATAAACACACACACACACACACACACACACACACACACACACATATATATATATATATATATATATATATATATATATATATATATATATATATATATATATATAGATATATATATATATATGTATATATATATGAATATATATATATATATATGATATGTATATGTATATATATAATATATATATAATATATATATATATATATATATATATATATATATATATATATATATATATATCTATATCTATCATATATATATATATATATATATATATATATATATATATATATATATATATATATATATATATATATATATATATATATATATATATAATATATATATATACTATATATATATATATATATATATATATATATATATATATATAAGATATAATATATATATATATATATATATATATATATATATATATATATATTATGATAGTATATATATATTTATATATATATTACGGGTAAATAATGATCAATTTATCTTGTGCCCTCTTAAGCCGGATATGAATCTATATTTTTTCGACAAAAACGATGCTTCATATCTTTTGTACAGGATTTTGTACACTTTTATGCGTTCTTCTTGAAACAGTTCCATTTATAATATTTTGACACAACTCTCTTAACAAATTTTTTTATTTTCAAAACAATTTTGGTAAACAACTTCTAATTGTTTTTTTTTTAAATGTCATTACTTCGTTTTACGTCACTTCAATTATTACTTTGTAGGATAATCATTCTTGACACATTCTCTGTAACAACTTTTTATATTTTTTATAACAGTTTGTATCAATTCTATTTTATTTATTTATTTTATTTTTTTGTAAAAGTTATCACTTCGTTTTATGTTACTTTAAAAATTACTTTGTAAGATAATCATTTACCATATTTTTATTCCATTGTTGCTTGACAATATTTTTAAGTTCTTTAAAACAATTTCTACGAGTGGTTTTGCAATGAATTACAAGTGTTTCTTACACTTTATTCACACCATTTACAAGCTCAAACGTTATTCACCAACACTCTTACTCGTCTCGTCATACATTTACACCCAATTTAAGAACCTCTCCATATTCTAAAACCCTTTTAACCTGTTTTCCAACACTCTTACACAACCTTTAAACCGAGGAGACTCTTAACACCCACCTGGTCCTCCCTCTGAAACGTCTTGGACCTGATAAAGAAGGAGAGAGAGATTTCCTGCCCTCCTCCAGGTCTACAATGTCTGGTATATCTTAATCAAGGGAGACCCTGTCTCTCGTGAACTTATCGGGCGGGTTTTATGCTTAATACTGTAGTTTACACTTTTTAATTTTTTTTAAGGTAGTAGATAATTTGTATTTCACATATTCAATATATATCCATATTGGAAAAGGCTACTAATCGTTTTTATGTTTTATATAATATATAATAATATATGCACGTTATGCTATTGTCAATTCTTTGTTTATTCCATATATATGACCTTGAGCTGAAAATAAAAATTATTATTATTATTATTATTATTATTATTATTATTATTATTATATTATTATTATTATTATCATCATTATTATTATTATTATTATTATTATTATCTTTTTTTTTTTTTTTTTTGCTCTATCACAGTCCTCCAATTCGACTGGGTGGTATTTATAATGTGGGGTTCCCGGTTCCATCCTGCCTCCTTAGGAGTCCATCACTTTTCTTACTATGTGCGCCGTTTCTAGGATCACACTCTTCTGCATGAGTCCTGGAGCTACTTCAGCCTCTAGTTTTTCTAGATTCAGGGATCGTGGGATCGTGCCTAGTGCTCCTATGATTATGGGTACGATTTCTACTGGCATATCCCATATCCTTCTTATTTCTATTTTCAGATCTTGATACTTATCCATTTTTTCCCTTTCTTTCTCTTCAACTCTGGTGTCCCATGGTATTACGACATCAATGAGTGATACTTTCTTCTTGACTTTGGTCAATCAACGTCACGTCTGGTCTTTTTGCAAGTATCACCCTATCCGTTCTGATACCATAGTCCCAGAGGATCTTTGCCTGATCGTTTTCTATCACTCCCTCAGGTTGGTGCTCGTACCACTTATTACTGCAAGGTAGCTAATGTTTCTTGCACAGGCTCCAGTGGAGGGGTTTTGCCACTGAATCATGCCTCTTTTTGCACTGGTTTTGTGCAAGTGCCGGGCATTCGCTTGCTATGTAGTTTATGGTTTCATTTTTCGTATTGCACTTCCTACATATGGGAGAGATGTTATTCCCGTCTATCGTTCTTTGAACATATCTGGTTCTTAGGGCCTGATCTTGTGCCGCTGTTATCATTCCTTCAGTTTCCTTCTTTAGCTCTCCCCTCTGTAGCCATTGCCATGTGTCATCGCTGGCTAGTTCTTTAGTCTGTCTCATGTATTGTCTGTGCATTGGTTTGTTGTGCCAGTCTTCTGTTCTGTCTGTCATTCTCCTGTCTCTGTATATTTCTGGGTCCTTCGTCTACTTTTATTTAGTCCTTCTTCCCATGCACTCTTTTAAGCCACTCGTCTTCACTGGTTTCAGATATTGCCTCAGTGCTCTGTTTTCGATGTTGACGCAGTCCTCTATACTTAGTAGTCCTCTCCCTTCTTCCTTTTGTGTTATGTATAGTCTGTCCGTATTTGCTCTTGGGTGTAGTGCTTTGTGTATTGTCATATGTTTCCTGGTTTTCTGATCTATGGTGCGGAGTTCTGCCTTCGTCCATTCCACTATTCCTGCTCTGTATCTGATTACTGGCACTGCCCATGTGTTTATGGCTTTTATCATATTTCCGGCATTGAGTTTTGACTTTGAGTATCGCCTTG
>NC_061093.1:58084575-58105363 GCF_015104395.2 Macrobrachium nipponense | reverse complement strand
CCATGTTGGTTCATAATTAAGTAATGAAAATGAAAAGCAGTGTACTTACAGTTTCATTTTTCAAGTCAAACAAACCATTAGTAGAACACACAATATAAACAAAGCATACGACAATGAAGCTGGGCAGAGAGCGATGACGAACACGTCCTTCACCACCCGCGCGGCCGAAAGCAAAAGTGATTTGTTTACCTCCCAGTCGCGCGGCGCGCGACTGTCGGACAAGCAGTTAACTACCGTTCTCCCCTTGTTCGAAGCTTACGACCGTTCCAGCTGCCGCTAGCTACTTCCTATTGTTAAAGGACCGATGGTTTTGTATTACGTATCGAACAAACATTTATTTCATTCAAGTTCACTTGATATAATATAACGGGCAGGAAAGGGGGGGGGGGGGGGAGATGGGAAAGCCAGGAAAGTGGGTTGAGGGAAGGGAAGGTTGAGGGAGGGAGGGAAAGGGAGGAACGGGATAGGAGTAAAACACGTTTGAAAGCATAGGTTGGCAATGCTTGGCAACACCTTGTAAGTCGAGAGTAAACTCTGAAACTAAAACCATTTGACAATGCGCTACTAGCTATATTACCAAAAATTAGGGCGAGGTGTCTTGTACACTGTGTTAAAGTACCATTTTGATCAAATAATCAGTTTGAAAGATATTTGAGAGAAACGATGACTAGCGGTCCCTGAAATGCATACGTACCTATAGTCGATTCATTTAAGGTGGATTCTTGTGCCTACAAGATGTTTGTTTGGCGGCCTCTGATTGGGTGGTACCGGTAGGTAGGCTGCTCGCTCGTTTTGTCATATTTTCGTCCTTGGGTTAGAAAATTAGCAATAGTATCTTTATATTTCTTCATTTTCTCACGTTATGCAAAAGATAAGCAAGTTTTGGTCATACCCAAGGATTCAGTATTAATTGTACAACTAAATAATGTTTTTCTGAAACCAATAAGATAAAGGAAAAGGAATTACAATGCGTAAAAGTGAAGAGGGAAATGTTTCATTCTTTATACATGTTTTTATTTATCATCGGAATTTAAATAATTCATGTCATCAAGATAAAATAAAACTTGTTTTCATTCAATAAAATCACCCTGAATACGCTGGTGCCTTCAGATTTTAGATGCGTGTAATATGTGAAGAGAAAATGAAGAATATGTCTTAAAATGTTGCATCCGTATTTGACTCAGCCTGAAAGGAAGTCAATCTTTCTTTATTCTTTGCTGTTTATTACTTCACTGAGATTATTATTTCATATCACTCAAATAAGTCTCAGATATCTCTTTCATTTGAAAATATATTCATATAATAAAATTAGAAACAATATTCTGAAACGATCTGATTAAAGCTTAGGCTGGGTTGAAGAGTGCGAAGTCTGTCCACAGAGTTTAACTTCTTTGCTAGACAGAATTCCCTGCTTCCCGCCTAGATCTCAGCTAAAGATACCAGATGCATCCATAAGATTATTATTATTTTCTCTATCAGACATATTATATGATACTGTATTGAAAATGTTCGGCAATGATAATGGGAATATTGTGTATTTAATAACAGAAAATGTAATGATATAACATGGTAAATATTGTCAAAACTGCAACCTTATTATATCACTAATTGGCAACTCAAATCTCTTGCCGAGACAACAAGTGCAATGGTCTTGCAGATCCCATTCTCTCGGCAATACCGTCAAACTTGAATCATTTACAGATGTATCATAATAAGACATATTCTTCATTTTCTCTTCACATATTACATGCATCTAAAATCTGAAAACACCAGTGTATTCAGAGTGAATTTGTTGTATGAAAGCACAAGTTTTATTTTATCTTGGTTGCATTAATGATGCAAAATCCAATGATAAGTTAAAGCAGGTATAAAGAATTAGATGCTTCTCTCTTCACTTTTACTCGTAATTCTTTTGTTTTATCTTATTGATTTCAGGAAAAGATGACTTAGTTGTACAATTATTACTGAATCCTATGTTTGGACCAAACCTTCCCTATCTTGTGCAGAACGTGAGATAAATGAAGATATACTATAAACATAATGCCAGTTTTCTAAACCGCAGACAAAAATAATGAGACACTGAGCGAGCGGCCTACCTCCCGGTACCAGCCAATCAGACGTCTCGTAGGCACAAGAATCTACCTTAAATGAATAGACTATGGTAGTAGGTAGGCCTACCAAGGCTACTTCCCTTCAAATGTCTACTAAAGTAGCCCTGACCCCTCACTCTGCATCCGCTCCCCAAATCATAAACAATGCTGTTTTTTAAACAGTCTAAACCGGTACTTCCCAATGTGGGGTGTGCGCCCCACGGGGGGTTAGGCAATTTGATTGGGAGGGGGGGGGGGGATTCGAAAATGGTTAACAGCCTTAGGTATAGGCTTCCTAAATATAAATTTCAGAATTAGTATATAGGGTAAACAATCACGGACGATCCACCATCATCACGCTGGCCGGGTCTTATTCACTCGATATTTAATTGGTGAAACAAGAATACAATTACAACTCTAAAGCATACCATTCAAAAGATTGAAGTATCGTCAGCATAATGTGATATATGAAAGCCCCATACAAACTAAAATAAGCATGTGACGCTCTTCGTAAAATATGTTTTCAAGGCAGTTTTGAAATCCAATATGGTGGCTATCGTATGGCTGGCTGGTCTAATCACGGACTATCCACCATCTTTCCCAGCCTTCCCAGCACTCATTTGAACAATGTTAGCGTATATATGTAACGTTTATTGATCTTACTCAAGATTGCAGCTGTAATCAGCACAATAAAACATTTTGTTGCCTATATTAGCGAAAGTATGAAACTTGTTATTCCTGGGGCCATGGTTTGAACTGAATTCATTTTTACCTTGTAATCAGTGGTTTTATCCTTACTGCCATCACAACTGAAACTCCACACTTATTTGATTGTAATTATACACATTATTGGTCTTAATCCACTCCAAATTGCACTTGAACCACGTTGCTGTTCCTGGTTCCTAAGCGCTCACTCCACAAACACAGTTACGTGCAGCAGACGACGACATTGTTTACGAGGTGCAAAGCTTTATTCCCTTAATTGTTTACTTTACTCATTATTTAGTTTAACTTTATTTTGCTACTTCAGAATGTTTATTTAATTCCTGTCTATTATCCCTTTTTTGCAACCAAATTACCCAGAAAAATTACAGATATTTCTAAAGTAGATACAATCCAATGTTTCTAACCTTGTCATACATCTGGCTGCCGAAAACCATCGCGGAGCAGACGACATTAGTGGATTATATTTTTTTTTTTGCTAACACTTTCCATTGATTTAAGTCTATATTAGTATTTTGATTTTTTTTTAATAACTGTATGCCAGAAATAAATGTAACCTTTAATGTTTACATGCTAAGAATGGCAAAATCATCGTTGCCACATTAGTGGAGCTTCACACATACGCCGATGCATTATCATAAACTGTTTCCATGAATTCTAGTTATCATAGTAATGCAATAATAATAAAATTGCTTTAATATTTATGTATATATACTTCCAATACATAGGCTAATTTCACCAATTTCCACGTTTTGTGTAAGTCTTATACACAGTTTGGAGGGTGAACACATACCAATTGGCAACAGAGAGAGAGAGAAGGGAAGGTGAAGGAAGGAAGAAGGACAGGGGTTGCGTAGGAGGTGGGGGAAGAGGGAAGGTGGAGCTTTTTACTGCTGTGTTCGTATCCGTTTCTGGATAATGGAGTTTTTGTCTCTTGGTACAAGGACAAGTGTTGTTATTCTTTACGATTAGTGATTCACGATACCCCTATAAATTACGGCACTGGGTTTAATACACTAGCAAAATCTCGTTCTGATAAGAATGTTTGTTACAGAAATATTGCCAAAAAACGTGCTTGCACTCTCTCTGAAACCCATGGTAGGTATGCTGCTTAGTAGTCAATCAAGATTTTGTAATCAAGTATTTTTTACAAGCTAGCTATTGTATAAATTTGTATTTTTCACAATCAAAACATATGCTCCTCAATGCTAACTTTCCTCTTTTAACGACTTTCTGGTCATTGCAAATTCGGCCCCATAATTTCTTATGGTGCGAAAACATACAGAGGCCCAGGGACCGAAAGCGATTGCGTCACACTATGGTGGTAATCCGGCAGTAAAACATCTTCATATAACCAAAAAGTAAATAATAAAGATATATATGCGCATTACGAGTATAACAATTACATGAATAGCTGATAACAACCTGCATGAATAAGTGGTAAACTGTTCTGCAAGAAAGTTGAGTTAACAATTCATTTACAACATGTATGAAAGTCAAGATGTCGTGACGTCATAATACAGGACTTAAAAGAACGTTCTAATTCTGAAAAATAATTGCTTAAATTTGAGTCGGGAATCGAGTTACTTTTTCAATAATGAACATTTTCGGTAGATCTAGGGTACTTATCCACAGCGGACTAGACTATGGCAGTTGCGGTTTTTCTAGGTGGTTTTACCTATTGAACAAGAATTTTAAGTAATATTTATTCAGACGACTGTAATTAACACCCCCAGGTGCCAGTACTAAACACGGCGAAATACATTGGACGGCCCCCAATCCCTAGTGGATGTTGTATCCGCGGTTACGTTCCTTGCAGTCCGTGCAGACTGCTTCTATAGAAATACCATATTTTCAAATTAATCATTATAAATACCTATGTAAAATATTGATGTTTTACTATTTATTTAAATAATTATCTAGTGCACGCTTCGTCGTTGTCTTCTACCAAAACAGTAGTTTCCTTAAAAACGTCATGGCCAGGCACAGTTTTCCGATTGTTGTGATGAAAGTGCCCCAGCGTCATTGGTTATACTAAGTGGTGTGCCGATTTATCACAGGAAATGGGAAGTTTGTTGACACAAGCGACTCCGCAAACATCGAGATGGCGTCAATCTTCTAAGTGATTTAATCGTAAGTAAAAATTTCGAAAGCGTTTTAGTGAAGTTTGCACTGCGTTGGCCACCCTTTTTACTACTCTCTGTTTAAAGCCTTAAATTTGGCCTTAATTTCTAACTTTAGAGAAAATACTTACTTCGAAAGGAGAGTAGGTGTCTTAAGCTGCGTCTCTCACCAACAACAAGTCGGGACTGATGACCATCTCCGATGTCAGGACGCGTTATAATGTACTTTTTCGAAGGGTGGCAAGCGTTGATTGTAGGTGGCCTGTTTGGCCTGCCGTGGTGTTTTACCCTATAATGTACTTTTTTTGGGATTGTCCACGCTGATCGTACATGGTCCACTCTGTACCCTACGGTTTTTTACCCTATTACGTAGGTGGGGCATGGCCAATAAAAATGGTTGAGTATCAGCATAGCCTAACCCTACGCCCACTAAGCTATAGTAATACTAGCTAGCTACTAGGCTATAGGCTAGTGCCTATTAGGCTAGGCTATACCTACCTACTAGGTTACTACTACATTGACAGAGTTTAGGTTAGTCCTACTAAATGCTGACGTGACACAGAAACAAAACCAGAGTAGCCTACTGAGCGAAATCTAAAAAATTATCATGGAATGACGACAGGTAGGTTTCCTTACCTTTGACACGAAATGTGCTTTGGTCTCTAAAGAAGTCTAGTAATCCATGTCCAAGACGAGTTAAAAACGGATAATTTCCCTCACTCTAGTCACTGCACTTCCGTCACGACATTAAAATACTTTCTTGCGACAATATAAACGACTCTAGTCGTATGCATCGTCGTAAATAGTAATTTGCAGTTTCGATCACACTGCAATGTTTGTCTTGTTTTCTCGGATCTCTGGAGTCTGGGTGTCTGGGCTCTGGGGGCATCAGACTGGGTGCGTTATTTACGAAACATTTTTTTCAAATAGTTTTTACGTAAGTTTTAAGATTCCTTTATAGATTACGTTAAAATATTAAGTTATTTAAATCCACATTCTTAAAATCGATTATTTAATTATTGTGTGTACTTTTTTCAATTGAATGAAACTTGATAACAGTATGCGCATTTCCAGGAACTTACTGTTAATTTTATTATCATTCAGAAACATTATGAATTTTGAGGTTTGCATTCTACAAAAATCGGCACTTTTGTCAAAAATTAAAAGATTATATGTATACTGAATTTTTTTTACAGAAATATCTAGTTCAACACTAAAATTTCACGAAACATTATTGTTTTGCTGGAGTTCCATGGCTTGCATTATGATCTAATTTTAGCCTATGAAAATGTAGTAAATCTCTTCTCATAACATGGAGGGTTTTATATGGTGACGGGATTCAAAGTAACTTGATAATTCTGCAAACCTTTCCTTTATTAAAAATGTCCATGCTGATGATAAAAATATTACGTTGAGAGAAATGTGTTTAATTAATTTTTTACCGGTTTCGTAAAGAATAAAGCCCTAGTAACCTTTAGTGGCAGACAGAGACGCTCCCTGTTTTCTTTAAATCTTTTTACCAAGAGGGAGGAGTATGACAGAGAGGGTAAACCATAGATAGACTCCCTTCTACGACTTAAGATACAAAACCTTTGTGACTTAGCCGAGTAGGCTACTGTTGCACTGAACCAGGATGTCTTTCCTTTTTTGTGGAGTAGGAATGAAAGCTTGTGGAAAGCATGGGGGATATGGAGAGAGGTAGCTGGAGTATTGGTATGCGATAAGAAAATGCCAATCAAGCTAAAAGTCAAGACCACTGTTAATGGGCTCTAAGAAGAAAAGCAGAAGCAAAGCTTGAGAGAACAGAGATGAGAATACTGAGTTGGATTATGGGAATATCGCTGCTTGAGATATTGGAAAATGGTGAAATAAGAAGGGCAGGCTTATTAAAGATTTAAGAGGTAATAAGAGTCATGATTGAGATGGTATGGGCATGTGTTGAGGATGGATGACGAGGAGAGAGTGAAGAGGGCTGAGAGGAACCTGTTAGAGGAAGCAGATCGAGAGGAAGACAGAATTAGATGATATAGCGAGAAGAGGTTTGTTGGAGGATGATGTCTTTGATAGAAGGCAGTGGAGAAGGCGCATCAGGCGGCAGAGAGATAACAGTAGGAAAGAAGAAGAAGAAGAATAATCAAAGCTTTTAGGAACTTGACAACCATTAATTCAATTATCTTTATAATTCCCTGTTGCCTCTTCTCTCAGGAGCAACGATTCGTTTTCTGCGCTATATTCTACGAAATTCTGCCAGTTCATTTCTGTCCTGTCTACACTTCTTACTTATTTGTATATTCCGTCTACCTGCTTTTACTCGTATATTGTATTCTGAAATACAGGTGGCATAGTATCATTTTCGCATGCACTTGCTGGTACTCGTATTTTGTATTCTGAGATATAGGTGACCAATAACTGTCATACCTACAAGCTGCCGGTTATATATATATATATATATATATATATATATATATATATATATTATATATAATATATATATATATATATATATATATATATATATATGTATATGTATTATTATATATATATATATATATATATATATATATATATATATAGTATATATATATATATATATATATATGAAATAACTTTATCACGAAGTATATAAAACGTGATGCTATGTATAAATAAAGGTTTTTGCCACGAAGGAAAATTGAAAAGCGAGATAGCCAAGAACTTTCGGTCTAGCACGACCCTTTACTTGGGCATAACTGATCATACAGAGGAAAAACATAGTTAAAGTAGGCTTAATATCCAAACTGACATTACAAGATTAGCAATAAGGTCGATTTCACTCTACAGAAACGGGGAAACGCCTGAGGGCAAGATTAGCGATTTTTAGGCAGCCACTCCTTGGAGGAGCAAAACGCGTAGTCAACAGATGATTCATCCAGAAAACAATACATTTTTAAAAAACAAGGAGGCATATGCTACTTATTACCATGAAATTTACAAAAATTTTCACAAAAGAATGATTGAAAAGACGAAAAAAGGATATAAATATCATGGAGGAGAGCGAGAGAGAGAGAGAGAGAGGAGAGAGGGAGAGAGAGAGAGAGAGAGAGAAATAATAGCTATATACACGTGGGACTAATTAATTAGTGGTTCATTTATTTTAAGGTCCTTCATAAATATTTTACAAATATATGGGTCCAAATGGTACAATCCCAGACTAAGATTTAGGTGGTTTTTATTAGTGATTTGTATAATTGCTCATTCCAGTAAATTTCTTGAAACATAATCATTAAATCTAGCAATTACAGAGGAATCGCCCCAATTAATACAATGAGATTTTTCACTCAGATGGATAAACAGTGCATTTGAAGTCTGGGCTGTTAACTGAATACATATGCTGCTTAATACGTACACAAAATTTTTTACTTGACTGACCAACGTAAAAAGATGGGCAATTCTTACAAGGAATTTTGTAAATGATGTTGTTATTTGTTACGGGACTATTCTTAATTAACATATCTTTAATGGTATTGTTATAAGAGAACACTACATTAACATTAAACTATTTAAATATTGATCTTATGGTTTCAAATCCATGAAAGTGAGGCAAGCTAAGTACATTTTTAGGGATTTCATTTTCATTACTAGCAACATATAAAACTTTTTGTGAGCTTTTTGATAACATAAATCAATTATATGGGGTGGGTAGCAGAGATCGCTTCCTATCTTTTTTATGTATTCTATTTTTTGGTCGAGATATTGTGGACTCGTGATACGCAAAGCACGTAGGAACATAGAAGAAAAAATGTAAATTTTAATATTAAGATGGTGGCCAGAATGAAAATGTACATATTTTAAATTATTTGTGGGTTTTCTATAAATATTGAATTTACATTGGAAAGATTCTCTATGTATTAATACATCTAGGAAAGGGATGACATTGTTATTTTCAATTTCTACAGTGAATTTTATGGATGGCACTAAATTATTCAATTTAGACAATAAATCATTTACATCGATACCAACAGGTAAGACTACTAAGATGTCATCTACATATCTGTACCACTTTAAGGGGACAAGTGTGATATTCGGGAGGTGATGTCTTTCAAAAATTTCCATATATAAGTTTGAAAGGAGAGGTGATAAAGGGTTTCCCATGGCCATACCAAATATTTGTTGGTAATATTCTCCATTAAAAATCAATCGGCAATCACAAATACACAACTTAATCAATGAAATTATGTGACTAACGGACATAGGTAATTCATGCAATACAAGTTCATTATTTAAATATTCTAGCACAGAGTCAATAGGGACTTTTGTAAACAAGGAACATACATCAAAACTGACAAAGATATCACTAGGATTTAGAACAATGTCATTTAAGTTTTCCACAAGATCAAGAGAATTCCGGATGTGTTAATTAGATACAGTTCCAAGTAGCGGGAATAACAATTTAGTAAGATATTTAGATAGTTTATAAGCAATTGATCCTACAGTACTAATAAAACACGCATTAAGGCAAGAAATATATGGAAAACTTCATAGAACTACAGACACTTTGATTAGAAAACTGGACAGAAAATTAAACAACCTTATCAACAACAGTGATTGGACCAATAATGCTAGAAGTGATTGTCTGGTGAATTTATCCAGCAAACAAATAAGTGATAATGCAGTGAGTTCATTAGGCTTTGGGTTGTCTTTCTTCATTTGTAACAAACTCTCAGCTTTATCAATAGCGACATCTCTATATAAGTTTGAAAAATACTGTGACCTACCACAAAATCATTTGGACATTATCAAAGGCATGACATACAGTGCTACACAGGCCTATCATGAAAATAACCTCCCCGCTCGCTGCAGAAAAAGTTTAAAAGAATTGAAGAATGATAATAGTTTACACATTACTAAGGCTGATAAATCCAATAGTTTAGTAGTTCTGGACAAAACTGACCACATATCACGCATGCATACTTTACTAGAAGATGAAATAACTTACAAAAAACTCGCAAAAAATCCGTTGGACTGATTAATAAAAAACTTTAATATCAATATCAAACAAATTCTTAAAGATAAAAAAGAACTCTTGTGTAAATTAACTGTAAAGTGTCCCTCATTACCTTATTTATATGGCCTAGTCAAAACTCATAAGGAAAACAAACCTATGCGCCCAATTATTAGTACTGTAGGATCAATTGCTTATAAACTATCTAGATATCTTATTAAATTGTTATCCCCGCTACTTTTAATTGTATCTAATTAACACATCCGGAATTCTCTGTGGAAAAATTAAATGACATTGTACTAAATCCTAGTGATATCTTTGTCAGTTTTGATGTATGTTCCTTGTTTACAAAAGTCCCTATTGACTCTGTGCTAGAATATTTAAATAATGAACTTGTATTGCATGTATTACCTATGTCCGTTAGTCACATAATTTCATTGATTAAGTTGTGTATTTGTGATTGCCGATCGATTTTTAATGGAGAATATTACTAACAAATATTTGGTATGGCCATGGGAAACCCTTTATCACCTCTCCTTTCAAACTTATATATGGAAATTTTTGAAAGACATCACCTCCCGAATATCACACTTGTCCCCTTAAAGTGGTACAGATATGTAGATGACATCTTAGTAGTCTTACCTGTTGGTATCGATGTAAATGATTTATTGTCTAAATTGAATAATTTAGTGCCATCCATAAAATTCACTGTTGAAATTGAAAATAACAATGCCATCCCTTTCCTAGATGTATTAATACATAGAGAATCTTTCCAATGTAAATTCAATATTTATAGAAAACCCACAAATAATTTAAAATATGTACATTTTCATTCTGGCCGCCATCTTAATATTAAGATTTACATTTTTTCTTCTATGTTCCTACGTGCTTTGCGTATCACGAGTCCACAATATCTTGACCAAGAAATAGAATACATAAAAAATATAGGGAGCGATCTCTGCTACCCACCTCATATAATTGATTTATGTTATCAAAAAGCTCACAAAAAGTTTTATAGTGTTGCTAGTAATGAAAAAGAAATCCCTAAAAATGTACTTAGCTTGCCTTACTTTCATGGATTTGAAACCATAAGATCAATATTTAAATAGTTTAATGTTAATGTAGTGTTCTCTTATAACAATACCATTAAAGATATGTTAATTAAGAATAGTCCCGTAACAAATAACAACATCATTTACAAAATTCCTTGTAAGGATTGCCCATCTTTTTACGTTGGTCAGTCAAGTAAAAATTTATGTGTAGTATTAAGCAGCATATATATTCAGTTAACAGCCCAGACTTCAAATGCACTGTTTATCCATCTGAGTGAAAAATCTCATTGTATTAATTGGGGCGATGCCTCTGTAATTGCTAGATCTAATGATTATGTTTCAAGAAATTTACTGGAATCAGCAATTATACAAATCACTGATAAAAACCACCTAAATCTTAGTCTGGGATTGTACCATTTGGACCCATATATTTGTAAAATATTTATGAAGGACCTTAAAATAAATGAACTACTCCCACATGTATATAGTTATTATTTCTCTCTCTCTCTCTCTCTCTCTCTCTCTCTCTCTCTCTCTCTCTCTCTCTCTCGCTCGATATATCTATATCCTTTTTTCGTCTTTTCAATAATTTTTTGGGAACATTTTTGTAAATTTCATGGTAATAAGTTGTATATGCCTCCTTGTTTTTTCAAAATGTATTGTTTTCTGGATGAATCATCTGTTGACCACGTGTTTTACTCCTCCAAGGAGTGGCGGCCTAAAAATCGCTAATCTTGCCCTCAGGCGTTTCCTCGTTTCTGTAGAGTGAAATCGACCTTATTGCTAATCTTGTAATGTCAGTTTGGATGTTAAGCCTACTTTAACTATGTTTTTCCTCTGTATGATCAGTTATGCCTTAATAAAGGGTCGTGCTAGACCGAAAGTTCTTGGCTATCTCGCTTTTCAATTTTCCTTCGTGGCAAAACCTTTATATATATATATATATTATATATATATATATATATATATATATATATATATCTATATATATATACTATATATATATATACTATATACAAATCTTCAGAGGGTGTAAAAGGATCAAGTTTTTTACAATGAAACGTTTCGCACATGAAACATCTGTGCATCATCAGTCTGCGAAAGAGCAATAAGACAAATAAATAACATATAATACCATAAAACACAAACAGATCTCACATGTATTAAAATAGTCTTAAAATTAACAAAAAGAGTACAAAGTAAAAACAGTAATAACACCAACCGTCCATGAGGAGAGAAGATGGAATGACCTGTCGTCAAATGCAGGTGAACGACGTTAACTATGCCAGGTATAGAGTGGCTGAAGAATTATTACCATTTAAAGAAGTATTACCATTTAACAAAGGAACAAGTTTCTTAATGTATAGTGACTCAAGGGTAGTTAAGTGATCAGGATGTTTGACATGATCTATTATTGTGAACTATTCTTTCAGGAGCTCAATTTTACAATGAAAAGCATGGTTCCTGATATTAGAAAATTCAGGTTGTTTTAATCTTTGTCCTGTTCGGAAAATAAAACCTAAATGACTGCAATATCGAACCCTCAGCAACCTTCGAGTTGAACCGACGTAAGAACCTGGACATCCAGGGCATGTAAATTTGTATATGACGTTGGATCTCATGAAGGGCTGAAGGCGATCTTTGAAATTAAAAAAGGATCCTGTTGTACATGGATTGTTTGATATTAATTTGACCTTGAGACAAGGAATTTCTTGTTCAATGATTTGTTTTAAATTGGATATGAATTTCAGATCAGAAATATGAGGAACAGTTGCATAAAATAACATTTTTGGAACATTAAAATTAGGAGATAAAGGCTGAAAAAACTTCGCAAGTATCTGGTTGAACATTTTTAAAACAAAGTCTTGTGGAAAAGAATTGGACTTAAAAAAACTAGCAAAAATGAAATAATTAAGGGCGCTATTTACCAATGTGTGGATGATGTTTAATTTAAAAGAAGACACCAGAAAAAAATTGCTGAAATAAATGTATTTTTAACTTTTCCAGTTATGTTTTATCGGAGAGAAGAATTTTTACTGGACACCATTTTGTAGATCGTCAGATCTGAAAATACTATTGAAGTTAAATGGACAACAAGACATAATTTTGTGTAAACCAGATAAAGACAAGGGAGTAGTTATTATGAATAAGACTGATTACATACAAAAATTGGAAACTATTCTCTTTTTTAGATATATTTAGATAAAATTAACAGATTCTTGAGGAAAATAAAAAATGATAATATCATAAATGAAACTACCTATTAACAGCTGTTTGTGACTGGCTCTTCTTTCAGCATTCTTTAAGGTTTACCGAAAATTCACAAACTTGACCTACCTTCAAGACCAATCATGGCCGCTTACAATAGTCCATCCTTTTCCATCTCAAAATTTCTGGCAGGACTTTTATCTGAATTTTGTAACGGTGAATTTTCCTTAAGAAACGGATCTGAATTTCAACAATTAATTTCTAGACAAGATGGATACTATTTTATGGCTAGTTTTGATGTGGAATTTCTTTTCACAAATGTTCCACTCAATGAAATCATTAGCATTATTAAAAAAAAATTCCAATGATGATACTATTTTTTATGGGTTTAATCGGGCTACTTTTAAACAATTACTTTATCTAGCTGTGCAAGATTCAATGTTCGTATTCAACAATCGGCTCTATTCGCAGGTCGATGGAGTCGCCATGGGGTCTCCTTTAGGCCCCATCTTTGCTAACTTTTTTATGTCAGACTTGGAGTCGAAATTTTTAAAAGGTTGTAATTCTAATTTTAGACCCTCTTTTTACCGTAGATACGTTGATGATACCTTCGCGTTATTCCAGCATCCTTGGCAATGTTCTTCATTTTTATAATCTATTAATAACGTTTACCCGAATATTAAGTTTACAGTAGAGGTAGAAAGTGAAGGTACTCTACCTTATTTAGATTTGAGAATCACTAAAAGTAACTCAGACTTACTATTAATTTTTATAGTGCCTGTCAACGTTCTTTTAAATAGGGCCCTTAAGTATTTATCTTCTTGGAAAATTTTTCATGATGAGATTTCATCATTGCTTGGTTTTTTTTAAGTCCAATTCTTTTCCACAAGACTTTGTTTTAAAAATTGTCAACTAGATACTTGCAAAGTTTTTTCAGCCTTTATCCCCTAATTTTGATGTTCCAAAAAGGTTATTTTATGCAACTGTTCCTCATATTTCTGATCTGAAATTCATATCCAATTTAAAACAAATAATTGAACAAGAAATTCCGTGTCTCAAGGTCAAATTAATATCAAACAATCCATGTACAACAGGTTCCTTTTTTAATTTCAAAGATCGCCTTCAGCCCTTCATGAGATCCAACGTCATATACAAATTTACATGCCCTGGATGTCCAGGTTCTTACGTCGGTTCAACTCGAAGGTTGTTGAGGGTTCGATATTGCAGTCATTTAGGTTTTATTTTCTGAACCGGACAAAGATTAAAACAACCTGAATTTTCTAATATCAGGAACCATGCTTTTAATTGTAAAATTGACTCCTGAAAGAACAGTTCGCAATAATAGATCATGTCAAATATCCTGATCACTTTACTACCCTTGAGTCATTATACATTAAGAATCTTCTTCCTTTTATTCAAAATGCCACCTCGTCTCCTCCCAGAAAATACACTTACATTGAAGATTTAGGCCTTGACTAGAGGACGAGGGGTTTGAACAAGAAAAAATAGGTTGAAAACTATACTTCCCAGGCATAAGGCCAGGGTTACTGAAGAGGGAGGAATTTTTACTTAAAAGCTGGACTCTAGTTTTAAAAGCACTGTATTTACATAAATTTACGGAGGTCCAGGAAACACAAAGGTAGGAGAACTTCTCTCAGTCTACCCAAACACGTGGGGGAGCAGCCTGGTCACGTTTAGGAAAATTGCGCAACGGAGCAAAATTGCGAGCTTGAAGGACTTCCAAGTTCCAAGTTCTACCACAGCTAGGCACAGCATTTGTCTGCAAGTAGAGGGGCATAGGCATGAGGCAGGGCAAACATGGGGGAGAACTTTACTTACTGTTTCTCTCAATCAAAAGGCCACTCAGGGGGAAATGAAATGACTGGGAAATTTACACAGCAGAAACTATTTCGTGGCTTTAATTCACTAAAGGAATGTTACTGATATCACAGGGGAGTAATTACAGAATTGAGCCCAGATGGCGAAGGGGGATGAAACACTGCACAAGTTGCCTTGGAAAATGAAGTGAAATACAGACAAAGATAAAACAATTCCCTGGTTGAAATGGAATTTCCCATACAGTACCTTTAGTGAGGATGCTGGTTGTCTTCTCTAAGTCGCGACACTATGGACTGTTAAAAATATACTTGGGCTTCCCAAAGCATGGAAAAGCAGGCCCAGGAGACGGGGGGCGGGCAGCGGCGTCTGGTAAGGGGCCAGTGGTCTGACCTAGCCTAGGTCCCGTCGTCTTCTGAGGCTCCTCTTCTGGATGCAAGGCCTTTTAAAGAGGTTGCTCTGTAGGGGGTAATTCCAAGCACCAATGGGAGAAGAGGATACCTTTTCAAAAGAAAAAAGGAGAATGGAGAGAATGGGTTCTTTTCCAAGTGGAAGGGGCAACTTGTAAAAAATAGATGCATTAAACTTGGGTTAAAGATTATTTCCTTCCTTGTTTCTAGCTAAATCTTGAACACCTCCCCATTCTAGAGGACATTTCAACCCTGGACGGGTTGGAATGGACAAGGCAAGCCAGAAACAAGGACCAATTGCAATATAGATTACTGAGCCTTCCATTCTCCCTTGAGTGGAGTTATAATATACGCAATATTCAAAATCTACTAATTATAATATTCATAAAGTCTTACTCGACAGGCAGAGAATTAAGTAAAATGAAATGTGACTTGACTAAAGATTAACTTTCTATATTCAAATACACTTAAAATAGGATGCCACACTGAGAATAACAATGAACAACAATAATTGGTTATATATTTAATTAGACCTACAGGTAAGTTACATCCTACATAATACTACTAACTCAGTTGTTCAGGGTAACACATCTTATCTGACTACCCTGATGGATTGATATGACACGTTCAGGTGTGTTAATGGCCCTACAGTTTCGTGAAGTTACTTTGTCTCGTAACAAGACGACAACTAACCCCATTAATTATATCAGCACTAACATTAGTGTACTAACAAGGGGAAAATTAATGGAGTAATTCTTCGTAGGGATTAACCAAGATAACACACAGACAAGAAAACCAATTGTAAATTTGATCAAAACAACGTCAATCTCACAAATATAAAGACTAGGGAATAACACTAAATCAGAACAGCTAACCTACTAATGTATAAACGAGCCAGGCTTCGAAATTATCACTAAGCTATAGCAGCGTTTGCTGGCTAAAGTTTTCCCACATTAAATGGAATTCTAAGTGCCTAGAATAGGGTACGGTGCCAATTGTGGCACTCTCATGACAGTAGTTTGCAAAGAAGTACTAAATTATACAAGGCCAGGGTAGCTGGCAGTTTGGCTCTGCCTAAGCAGGGCATACAATATACAACAAATGCCACGATGCGGTAAATATGAAGAAAGGAAACCAAGGAAGATAAGATACAGACAATGCAAAAGGAAAGAAGAAAGTTACGAAAGGGTCAGAAAGAAGTAGAAGTAGCAGAGTCTGGCACTCTCTTCTGGATGGAGAGGGTCAGAATTCTCTATAAGAGGGTGGCACTGTGCCAAGCACTAGTGCAGAGAGGCTATTGGCTCTTGTAAGGTTTTGGAAAACCTCGACGCCCTTTTCCCTTCTTCCTTCGACCTCTCCGAGGTCGGTTTGACGATGCCATGGGGGGCCTTGGAGGATCCAAGCCCTTTGAAGATTCCAAAGGGGCATCTGCTCCAGCTGCTGCGACAACTGGAGCCTTGGCACTCGTCCCCATGCCTAATGTTGCGTGGCTCCATTACCCGAAGTTCTTCGACCAAATAGGATTCGGCAGAGTCATTACTCTAGTAATGGTTGGCTACTGACCGAGGAGGTGTTTTCGGCTAATGGCTTCTTGACAATACGTCTGCTAATTTATTTTCAGTGCCCCGGATATGCTCTATCTTCCAGTTGTAATCTTGGAGATCGAGGCTCCAGTGCATGAGACGCTTGTTCTGGTTTCGGAAGGTGGTAAGATATCGGAGGGGGTTGTGGTCTGTAAATATCACCAGTTGGAACTTATGGTCCGCATGATACACCTCAAAGTGTTTCATTGCGAGAATGATGCCAAGCAGCTCCTTCTCTATCGTGCTATACCTAGTTTCTGCTGGGTTCAATTTCTTTGAGTAATTAGCCACAGGGTGCCGAATTCCCTCCTTTTCTTGGCACATTACTGCTCCTATTCCCACATCACTGGCATCAACTGCAATACAGAACAGCCGAGCATAGTCTGGGGTGTGTAAGACAGGCTTGTTGGTGAGGACTCTCTTGAGGTGGTCATAGGCTTCCCGGCACTCCGAAGTACACCGGAAAGGTTGGTTCCCATGAAAAGGTTGGTTATTGGGGGGGGGGCATTGTCAGCGAAGTTGGGAATAAACCATCAAAAGTACTGGACCATTCCAATGAATCGCTGAGCCTCTTTCTTCGACCGTGGGTAGGATATCCCCTGGATGGCCAGGACATTGGCCTCTTTCGGCATCACCAACCCAATGCCTACCCGGTGTCCCAGATAAATGATCTCTGTCACCCCGAACTGCCATTTCTTTAGGTTAATAACTAGGTTAGCACTTCGAAGGGCCACTAAGATCTTCCGCTAGATTTTCAGGTGTTCCTCCCAAGAGCTGGCATTCACGACAATATCATCGAGGTACACCACACAGTTGTCTATGCTGTCCAAGACTTTATTCATTAGACGCTGGAAACAACTGGGGGCGTTCCTCAAGCCGAAGGGTATTACCTTGTATTGGTAACAACTCTTGGGAGTTATGAAGGCGGTCAGATGTCGTGATCCCTCGGTGAGTGGTACCTGCCGGTAACCCTTTTCCAGATCAATCTTACTGAGGTAACGAGCACTGCCGATACTATCTAGGCAGGCCTCTATCCTCGGGAGCGGGTAGGATTCCGGCTCTGTGACCGCATTGAGTTTACGGTAATCAACACAGAGCCGATCTCCCCCCGCTTCCTTAGGAACAAGGACTACTGGGGAGGACTACTCACTATAACTCTGCTCTATGAGCCCGAGTTCGAGCTGGGCCCTAACCTGTTCTTCGATTCGCCGGGCTTTATCAGGGTTTACCCGGTAGTACCCTTGTGAGATGGGCCGGACATTCTCCTGCACGCGAATGGTGTGTACTGCGGCATCAGTGCAGCCCAATCGATCAGAGACTACTTCGGGGCATTCTTCCAGGAGCCCCTGGATGGGTGTTCTCTCGTCATGGATGAGTCCCAGCGTGATTACCTCCAGCCGTGCCATCACTTCTGGATTTAGGGAGGGTATAGGAGTGGCAGTGATGGACCCAACCAGGCCACCTGGCATGGTAATGCCCTCTTCCTCTTCCTTTAAGGGTGGGGGGTTGCGGGTCACATAGGGTTTCAGCAAGTTAATGTGAAGCCACTTTGCTTTCCTTTTCCCACAATCCACAAGGCAATTGAGGTCCCTGCATTTCCCCAAGATTTTGTGGGGTCCTGGGAACTGGGTTTCCAAGGGACGAGAGGCCCCCATACAGAGGACGAGAACCTGGTCCCCCACATTGAAAGACCTAACCTTGGCCCCTTTGTCATTCCTAATTTTGGTCCTTTCCTGTGATGCAGCTTCATTCGCCTGTGCGATAGCCCAGGCCGCCTTGAGTTTTTGTTGAATCACCGGGAGTTCCTTCAGCCAATCTGCCTTCTTTGGGTCTGCCCAGGCATCATGCAGAATATCCAGTGGCCCCCGATTGGAGTGTGCATAGAGCAACTCAAATGGACTGTAGCCTAGAGTCTCCACTGGGGCTTGCCTGATAGAGAAGAGGGCATAAGGGAGATTTTCTTCCCATCCAGTGCCATCCTCCTCGCAGAGTTTAGCCAGACGGAACTTGAGGGTATGGTGAAACCTTTCGATGATCCCTTAGCTTTGGGGTCGGTAGGGTGTCGAGTGGACGTGCCGCATGCCATGGCTGGCCAGGTAATTCTGGAACTCGTGCGACATGAAGTGCTGGCCTTTATCCGTCTGGATGACCTCGGGAAATCCGAATCGACAAAAGAACGGGATTAGGGCCTTTATGGCGTTCTTCGAGGAGGCACTCCAGACTGGGATGGCTTCGGGATATCTGGTGAACCTGTCTATGATGGTTAGGCAGTACTGGTTCCCCCTCTTCTCCGTTCACCCCGGTGGGGAACAGTAGTCTATGCAAACCTCCCTGCAGGGGATACCCACAGAAGGGATATTCCTCAGTGGGGCTTTTGGGATGACTTCGCTTGGGCAGCCCGTAACTTGGCAGGTGGTGCAATAAGTTACAAAGCATTTTACTGCTTTCCGTAGCCCAGGCCAGTGGAACTTGTTTGCCACTGCCTGCATCGTTCGGGAGACACAGAAGTGTCTGTCAAGGCCGTCATGTGCCAGCCGTATGACTTCTGGCTGAAGGACCTTGGGTACCTCAATCCTCTTATGCATGATGTGGGCCGGGGCTGAGGGGTCCCGGGAGACATGGTAAATGACACCTTGTTCTAATAGGTAGCCATCCCTTACTAGGTCAGCGACTTCCTCCTCGGAGGTGGCTGCTTCTTCCCAAGCCTGTTGCAACTCACAGTCCTCCTCCTGGGCTCTCACCAGCTCAGATCGGCTCAGGGATGGGACTTGTGCATTAGCCCCATTGACAAGAAGGGCTGGGGTGCTGGGGGGTCCATCTTGGGAGGATTTGGTTGCAAGTGGGTCCTGCAGCCACTCAACGTCTGAAAGGTCGGTCAGAACTACGGAGGATTCTGGGTTCCCCATGGACTGATTACATACGGGCAGTTCGGGCTGGGCGGCAGTCATGCACCTAATAGGAATGTTCGTGTCCCTCCACTGGACGAAGTCTTGGCCCAGTAGGAGTGGGCGGCCCATGATTAACTTATCAGCCACCCCAAAGAGGTGATTTCACCCTTGGGGATAGGCGCCGGTGGTAACCCTTAGGCGCATGGTCAGGAGGTCCTTAGTTGAGCCATCTATCCAATGGATGATCATCCGGGAGTCTTCTTGGATGGTGGCCCCATTGGGCACAGCGTCGCGGGCCACGAGACTTACTGCGACACCGGTGTCGATTATATTTGGCACGGGTTGTTGGGTACCTGGTCTGCCAACTGGGGCTAAGCATACGTCGTCCAAGCTCAGCCACTCCATAGGCTCGTTCAGCTTGGTGAAGGTTTGCACCGCCCTTGCAGCAGGGTTCATGGGGCATTTTGGAGAGTTCGAGGAGAAATGACCGTCCCTTTTGCAATGCCGGCACTGTGGAGGGCCCCCATTGCGACGAGAACTGCTAGGCTTAGGGGGGGGGGCGCTGCCCGTGGCTCCGCTTGCAGGGGCGAAGGTCTTGGGAGATGGCCCCCCCTTTGAGGGGAGCCCAAGGTAGGCCGCTGCTGAGGGTTAGGCCAGGAGTGGCTCTGTTCCAAGGAATGTGCCTCTCTATTGCAGCACCCACACACAGGTCTCCGAGGAGGGTTATTTGGGCGCTGGGTAGGCTGAGAGGCGGCAGCAGGAGTGAGGGGGGAGCAGGGCGAATTCTTTCTTTAAAGAACTCTGCAATGGATGGTGAGTATCATAGGCGTCTGCCCATTTACAGCACTCCGAAAAGGTCTTACGGGTCTTGTCCACCAAGTGGGTGGCAAGATC
>NC_061093.1:57996290-58084075 GCF_015104395.2 Macrobrachium nipponense | reverse complement strand
GAACCATTTCAATGTAAATTCAGTATTTAATAGGAAACCGACTAACAACTTAACTTATGTTCATTTCTTCTCAGGCCACCATCTTAATATAAAAATATCAATTTTTTCCTCTATGTTTTTACGAGCATTACGAATTGTCAGTCCACAATATTTGGATCAAGAAATTGAATACATAAGAAAAATAGGGAAAGATTTATGCTATCCTTCACATATATTAGACATTTGTTATAATAAAGCCCACAAAAAGTTTTATACTGAAAACAACACACAGAAAGAAAATTCTAAGAACATTCTCAGTTTGCCTTATTTTAACGGATTTGAAACCATTAAACCATTGTTTTAAAAGCTTTTAATGTCAACCTTGTTTCTTCCTATAATAACACACTAAAAAGAATGTTAATAAAAAATGGCCCCAGAGCAAACGCAACATAATATATAAAATTCCATGTATGGATTGTCCTCATTCTACCTGGGACAGTCGAGCAAGGGCTTAGAAGTAAGGCTAAGCCAGCATAAATACTCTGTAAAAACTGGCAAAAATCTAATGCATTATTTATTCATTTAAGTGAAAACAACCACCGAATTAATTGGATTGACAGTTCAGTAATTGCACGGTCAAGAGATGTCTTATCACGAAAATCTTTTAGAATCTGCTTTAATACAACTTACTTTTCATTGTAATTTCAATGTTAGTCGTGGCCTTTTTCATTTAGACCTTGTATCTGTAACATGTTTAAGAATGACCTCAAATATATAATTACTGACTTAAATAAAAATCAGTTGCCTTAGAGTTATTATAAAAAAAAAAAAAAAAAAAAAAAAAAAAACAAAAAAAAAAAAAAAAAAAAAGTTTTTATTGTAATGTATGTCTGTCATTTTTGTGAATATGGTTTTGTCTACCAGGTTCCGTATAGCTGTCACCTATAATCCTTTTAATTGTCTGGAGATTGTATCTGAGATGATTGTCTTAAACCTTTAATTGCACCCTTTGTTTATGCTTGTTTGGGAAGGTTTCTTATCTTCCAGGTGTGTCGGATTCTAGGCACTAATCTTTTATAATCCCTATCTGTCAGTTATACGAACCTTCTTGTATTGTGTTTTTCTCGTATTTTTGTCAGTAGCTGCTTAAGTAAAGGGCTTTTCAGCCGAAAGATCTCGCAGACTCCTTCGTTTATTTTTCCTTCGTGGCATTTATCTTTATTTATGGATTCATCACGTTCCTAACTTTCGTGATTCTGTTATACATATATATATATATATATATATATATATATATATATATATATATATATATATATATAATAAGTCTATCACATTACCGTGATTCATATACACATATCGAGCTACAAATGTCCTTTAATATCTAATTCGCTCTACCTCGGAATTAATATATTTTCATATATGTTTAACCGTCGGGGAATTAATTAAGTGATAATAGAATTGGCGGCCGACAGGCGCGAACCATCGACCTCTCAATTCCAGGACTGGCAGTGAAGCCTTAGACAACCCCGCTGCCAGTCCTGGAATTGAGAGGTCGATGGTTCGTGCCTGTCGGCCGCCAATTCTATTATCGCTTAATAAATTCCCCCTCTCGGTTAAAGAAATATGAAAATATATGAATTCCGAGGTAGAGCGAATTAGATATTAAAGGACATTTGTAGCTCGATCTATATATATATATATATATATATATATATATATATATATATATATTATATATATATATATATATATTCAGAATGTAGAATTTCTCGAAACAGAGTTCCATCGTTTTGAACAATAACTGGTATAGACGGTTCCTTGATTGCTTGTACGTACACTTTGTTCACATTTTGAAGTCTCTTTAATGAAGCAGACATTTGGTTTCCTCCAAATGCTTCTGTTTTTATTCTTTGTTACGTTTGATGGCAGACTCTCTTGTCGGGGCTGAGTAAAAGACTCTTGGAGCTGAAGGAAGGCTGGTTTGAGAATCTGACGGAAGTTTCGACTGGTCTCCTCTGGATTTCGAAGTCTTCCTCCTTTCTTAGAGACGGTTAGAATTCTTTAGCGATTTGAGCTTGAAGATCTCTAGGGATGTATTCCTCGACGGAGCCACAGTTCTTCAAGAATAACCCAGATTCTTTCCGAGCTGTGACTCCGTCGACGATAACATCCCCGGAGATCTTCAAGTTCAAATGCTCAAGGATTCCATGGCGAAGGCGCCCTTCAAGACACAGGGAGGAGGACGAACGAACGAACACACTGTCTCCTTCTTGCCTCCAAGGAAGAAGAGGGCATCGAAATCCAGAAGAGAAGAATCGACAGAGATGTATTTTAATAGATTGTTAGAATTTGACTGAGTGTGTGTTGGATGCGTGTCTGAAAACATTCCCTACTCAAATGGGATTCATAATGTTAGTCCTCTTTTTATGAACAGTGGTTACTCTTGGCTGTGTTCATGCCGTCACTAACGTTCATTAATGCCTGCACAGTCGGGATGTGAATACAAAACTGAACCCACTAACGTTCAGTTTTCCTGCACAGGCATAACTGCACAGGCATAACTGCACAGGTATAACTGAACGTTAGTGGCAGCCCTTAAGAAGATGTAATCTTAAAAATAGATATTAGAGATGAATCTATTGTAAAACAATAAGTTACCTTGAGAGAGAGAGAGAGAGAGAGAGAGAGAGAAGATTGCATGATATTAAATTGTTAGCTGCACACACACAAATACATGTAGCTATATATAACAAAGTAATATCATGCAGTCTTCTCTCTCTCTCCCAAGGTCACCTAATGTTTTACAATAGATTTATTTCTGATTTAATCTTATCTGAGAAGATGATTTATGACAAAGACAGGAAGACTGATGGGTAGCTTAAAAGTTAAGCTGGAAACGGCGCAAGAAAATCTCTCACTATAACACCAAACAGATAGTGACAGACCATCCTAATCGAATCCTCCTAAGCTCCACTTCACACCTTAATTCTAGTTATGTAAGAATTTACCTTCCGCCGTCAACGAGAGTTCTATTGCGTCGGTAGGAACGTGAATTAAAACTAGGAAAGTAAATGCTGTGCTTGGGTAAATGTCAGCGGATACTCTGTGGTACGTTTCCCGCATAATTTCTGTAAAGGATTTGTTTGTTTACGAGTACACAATATACATACATACATACATACATACATACATACATACATATATATATATATATATATATATATATATATATATATATATATATATATATATATATATATATAACGTCACTGTCGTCTTGATTTCGTCCCTGTCCGTTGGACGGTGGTTCGATCCACGAGAGGACGAAATTATTATCAACTAAAAAATTCCACTTAGGTTTTACATATATGAAAATATACAAATTCCGAGGTAGAGCGAATTAGATATTAAAGGACATTTATAGCAAGAATAATTTATATGAATCGCGTTGACGTGATAATTAATTATTCATATATATATATATATATATATATATATATATTATATATATATATATATATATATATATACATATATATATATATATATATATATATATATATATATATATATATATAAATATATTATAATTTCTTTAGCATGTGATTCGCTTATCACACGTTACCACTGGTGAAAAATAAAAGGCAGGATGTATGTAGGTCCTGACCGATGTCGTCTTTATTTTCAACACATTGACGAAGGACTGATACTACATAGTAGGATTAGAAGTCACAAATATATAATAGTATACTACAGAGACAGTACTGACGAACATACGCAACCGTTTGAGACTACAACTCCTCCACTGATAGGTTCAAAACTCATTTGGGTAGAAACCACAATAAACTCTCAAGGGATGATACCGATAAACACGTACAGACCACAGGAGACTACAGACACACACCTGACAGGTGTCAGGGAGGCGGGGTTGGAAATTCATAGCACTGCTGCTCTCATACTGTGTTTACAAATATGATAATCCCTTTTCCATACAGTATTACCTACCTTAAAATTGAAACATTTTACAGATTTCTCTTGATGCAGAAGATCAAGGTTATACTCGCCTTGACTGATATTCACATTATGTCTGTGACTTTCTTTTTATAAAAGCTAGATTCATCATTAGAATACACTATCGCTTTTGCCCCTTCCCATTTGATAGCATGAGCGTTCTCTCTAACATGTACAAAAATACTACTGTTCCCTTATGCATATCTCACACATTTTTTAAAGCTGTTCTATTCCCTATTCCAGTTTGACCAATATAAAAGTTGTCACAAGCCTTCCATGGAATTTTATATACACTTCCTTTAGTATTGTCGGGAGAATTCACAAATAAGTACAAGTTTCATTGTTTTTGTTTTGTTTTGTTCTTAAATGCGACTTTAACATCAGTTCTTTTAGGATTTGTTTCTTTGACTTTTCTGCCTCTTCTAATGCATTGTCTAATATACAGTCAGGATATGTCAATTTCTTACCTGTATTCCTAATATCACTTATTTCCTCACCATTATATTCAGGGCTACATCTTACTATAATGGGCGTAATGTCTGTCCGTCCGTCTTTCATTCAACCACGGCCAAACTGCTGGTCAGATGGGCATAGAACTTGGCAGGGTTATAGTGGGGACCTCTAAGATGATGTATAATGGGGTTTCATCCTACCCCATCCCGCCTCCGAAGGGGTTGGAGGTGAAATGTGATTCCCTGAAACGGAGCTGGTTCTGCCCGTGAAATGGGGCCGGTTAAGCCCGTAGACTTAGTTACATTGCGAATTTTCATTCATATTTCCTGTACAAATGTTTGCTAGTCTATGCAATGCTCGTAAGAACATAGATGTTAACACTGATTTAGTAACCTTATTGTTTTATCCAGAATAGAAATGAACATAGGAAGAAATATTAGAAGTTTTTTTTTGTAAATACTGTATTCAAACTCATTGCTATTTCTTTGTTTGAGGACATCCAAAAATTCTAAGCACCTTTCATTTTCCATTTCCTCAGTGAATTAAATGAATGGCACTAATTGATTTAACCAGGCGAAAAGGTTATTTACATCTTCGTTCATTGGTCATGCACAAAATTGTGTCGTCGACATACCTGAACCATATTACATTACATAGAATAAGGTTGTTTAATATTTTCCCTTCGAAAAATTCCATATATAAATTACTTAACAAGGGGAATAAAAGGTTTCCCATCGCATTATCAAAATTTTGTGAGTAAAATTTACCATTAAATGTAAATTTATATTCTTTCACACAATTTAATCAGTTCAATTAGAGTATTTTTAGAAAATGGGATATCCAACTGTGTGCTCTCTAATAATTCTGATAAAAACTCCAGTAGATCATCAACTGGCGCCTTTTTGAACAGTAAAACCCCATCAAAGCTCACAAGCCTGGATTCACTCTCAATCTGTACACTATTTAGTTTATTTACAAGGTCCACATTATTCTTCTTATGTACTATATATTGGCATAGAGATGGTACCTACCAATGGGTTAAAGATATCTACTAAGTACTTCGCAAGATTGAACCGACTGAGCTGATAATTGACGTGACAGGAAACTTTGTTTTAAGGATTTTTATTGTACAATACATATACGATATTGATGCAGAGGTCGCACACAACTTTCTTATAAGGCTTTCGTTACCGTTTAATATGTTTTTTTTACTTTCCTATTAAAACCACTATTCACATTGTCTAACGGGTTTTTATTGAATTCTTTATATGTGCTATCATGGCCGTAAAGACTATCCATTTTTTTATTTGTTCACTTCTGTTCAAAATTACAAGAACGCCTGATTTGTCTGCTTTTGTCATGTGAATACTTTTATCTTTTTTACAGTTCATTGATGACAGCCTTGAATAATGGGTGTGAATAATGAATTAAAAAATGAACCTATAAGGAATTAAAAAAGGGTTTAAATATTGAATACGAAAAATTGATCAAATAATGAATTAAATAATGGGTTTTAACAATGCAGCAGGCAAAAGATTTCAACAAGGGATCAGCAAAAGGGCTTAAATAATGGATCAGAAAATGGGTTTAATAAAGAATCAGAAAATGGGTTTCAATAATGAATCAGAAAAGGGTTTAAATAATGAATTAGAAAATGGGTTTCAATAATGAATCAGAAAAAGGATTTAAATAATAAAGTAGAAAATGGGTTTCAATAATGGATCAGAAAATGGGTTTAATAAAGAATCAGAAAATGGGTTTCAATAATGAATCAGAAAAAGGATTTAAATAATGAAGTAGAAAATGGGTTTCAATAATGAATCAGAAAAAAGGTTTAATAACGAATCAGAAAATGGGTTTCAATAATGAATCAGAAAAAGGATCTAAATAAGTAATTAGAAAATAGCCCTAATGATGAATCAGAAAAAGGGTTTAAATAAGGAATTAGAAAATGGGTTTCAATAATGAATCAGAAAAAGGGTTTAAATAAGGAATTAGAAAAAGGTTTAAAAAATGAATGAGAAAAAGAGTTTAAGATATAAAATACAAAATGAGTTTCAATAATGAATGAAAAAAAGGGTTTAAATAATGAAATAGAAATACTGTTCAAATAATGAATCAGAGAAAGTTTCAATAATGAATCAAAAAAGGGTTTTGATAATGAAATAGGAAATTGTTTTATATTATATGTAAGAAAATGGGTATAGATAATAAATTTTAAAATATGGGTTTAGATAATGACTTACAAGGCGAGTTTAAATGAGAATATGCATAAGTTCCCCTCTTCCTTTTCTTATTGAGTCAAAGACGACTTTCTTCCAGTTCCGTTCTTTCCCCGTTTGTTTGTCTAGCTGCATGGCATCACAACATCGCCGTGACGTCACTGGAGCGCTGTTGCTCGTCGGATGTCCTGTCTCGGCGGCACGAGCTTCCGGTGCCAAACTGGATTATTACGACAGAGCGGATTTTCTCTCTCTCTCTCATTTGTTCTTATGAGAATCTTCAACTCACTTTCCGGATTCTAGAATGTAAATAAATAAAACGACAGCCCAGTAGGAAAAGCGCTTGGTGAGCCTGGAGGGAAGGTGGGCCAGTTGAAGGCATAGTACTATACTCCGAACGGAAGGGGGAAAATGAATGCTTTTAGAGACAACTAGCTATTTGAGGAAAAAAAAAAAAAAAAAGACAAAAAAAAAAGACTAATGAATGACAGATTGAGTAGTCAAGATGAGCAACTCTTATAGATATATATGTATATATAAGTAAAGGACGTTGAGTCGATAGATCTTGCAGGTACTCCAGTGTTTCAACTTTCCTTCATGGCTTATACCTTTATTTATGCATTTATCACGTTCCAAACTTCCGTGATTCAGTTATACACACACGCACACACACACACACACACACACACACACACACATATATATATACTATATATATATATATATATATATATATATATATAATATATATGTATATTACTGATTATATATATAATAGTATAATATATAAATAAATATTAGATTATATATATAATAAATAATATATATATATATACATTTTAAATAAAGAAAAAAAATGACAGGTTGGGTAGTCAATGTGAGCATATCGTGTCTCATATAATATATATATATATATATATATATATATATATATATATATATATATATACGCCATTCCAATTTCTTGTTTCGTCTAGCGGGCAGTAGGTCGGGAATCGAGCCGTGAACCTTTCAACGTGAACCCACGTCACCATCTTTTCTTTCCACTTACCATGGCAATTCTCAGTATTTTCAAATGAGGTCACTTATCCGGTGTCCTCCACCAAAAGGGTAGTAAGTAACGCTAAGTGGCAAAGCCGTGAGTGACTTTCCTTGCGTAGCCTTCAACCCACAACTGGATAAAACCAGTTTCTTGTCAGTTCAAATGAAGAAGGAAGGATGGAAAACGGGGGATTTGCCCGGTATGTGTGTGTGTTGTGAGTAAACACGTCACTCACTCTCTCTCTCTCTCTCTCTCTCTCTCTCTCTCTCTCTCTCTCCCTCTCCTAAACACACACACACACACACATATAGATAGATAGAGAGAGAGAGAGAGAGAGAGATCTATATCGATTTCACGTCATTTGTTGTATATAAATTATATATAGCCTATTGTATGCGAATTGAACTGTAAAATGAACTTTAAAGTATACTTTTCTAAATAAAAGAGACAAGAAAAAAATTATTTGTTATACGAGAAAAGTAAAATATAACTTGTTATACGATTGTGTAACGAAAGAGTTTCGAATGAAAAGTCGATGTTGCCAGAAAAGGTGCACTTCATTTCGTAAAAGACGGACTTTTTTACAACTGACCAAGAGATAGATACTGAGACGAGTATTTGTTGACAGATGTTGAACAGTGCATGATAGATCTCAAGTTCTTTATAAATATTATTTTTTGTTTTACGTAAATGATTAAGTTTTTTATATATATACTAATATGGTCTTTTGCTAGCTCGCACTCTTGTCCAGAAAATAATCAGTTACACTGTAAATGTTTACCCTGAATTCGAGGGCCTTGGGTAAATACAAAAATAAGGATGTATTGATACTTCAAACATGTAAACAAGGATTTTCTTTTTTAGGACACGCGAAGAAAGTAGTTCTTTCTGATTTGTGAGCGTACAATTTTTGGGGTAGTAATTTTATGTCTAATTAATAGCTAATTTACCTGTCTGAGAGAGAGAGAGAGAGAGATTTAATAAATCAGCGGAGGCGAAGGTCACTGCAATAGTTCCATATATTAAGGGTAATGGTGATCTGTGAAATTAAATTGTGGATATAAATTACATTATCTATATTTGTGGACCGGAACATTAAAATTAGAGAAATAAGGAAATACAAAATAATGTATAATGAAAAGTACTGCATGGGTAAAACAGCGGCTCCGTATACTATATAGGTTAGGGTGGAATCTGATAGGAGTTACAAGGATTAGGATGTCTCAAAGACTTGTTAGTCCATCTGAGGAGACATCGCCTGCTCACTTATCTCAAGGAGCATGTTTTACTGTTCATTCACAGCGTCCTAATGATTTAAAAAATATTACAATTTTAGTCGACTTCATTCAGTTATGGACATAGCGGGGTACATGCTAAAGATCAACTTGGTTTTCCACAGTTTGTGGCCTTCCTTTGTACAGTACACAGCACAATTAATGTTTCTACCAATGCTCTTCAAAGATAAGAGGTACAGTGGTGCTCAAATCTCATGCGACACGATTCTTTTTGTATCGTCTAAATTCTCAGACTCAACGTGACGTTGCCAAGTAGTGTTAAACTTTTTTTCTAATGTCATCCATGTCTTAGACAAGTTTGTGAAGTCACAGCTAGCCCTATTTTCCTTATTGTTATATAGATACGATCCCTTTTATGCATTGGTATAATTCGTAATTTGTGTGATTTGAACTGATTTTCCTTTTTAACTGCTTAGTTCAAAGTGCGGTGTGAAAAGGTTAGCGGTGCCATCAATGAAAGCACACTTAACATGCTCCTCGGACTGGCCAACATAACTACGTCTGCTGCATTATGACAGTAGACCTAATAAGCTCAACAGTCATAACAACGTTTTGAAACTAGGAATATGAATTAAAAACAAGTTTTCTTTGAGTGTTGAAGCTTTCGGCTGTGTTTTAGCTGCTTGTATGTTGCAAAATGTTTTATAGGGCTAAAAAAGTAATCTAAGCCTTCTGAGATGTAATCTGTTACTAATGAATTTATTTGTAGAGATTACCTGTTCTTTGAAGAATAAAAGATGATGATGATTTTGATTATATGGAGAAGATGGCTATTAATCGAAATATCATAAGTATTAATATCAAGGCGTATGGAACGGTTGTTTTTCAACTGGTTTAAAATATTAATTTCTTAAATGTCCTTCTGCTCGGTTTTGGTGTATAATTTATTCTTTCAAAAGGTAACTCGAAGTGCAAGAATGTGTAGATAACGTCATTTGCTTTCTGGCCAGAAATTGTTAATAGAGAGATGTGAATGTTAAGTGTAAAGTAAAGAAATCTACCACCTAGGTCTAGGAACAATATATTGGCTTTGACAACAGAATAATGGCATAGGCGAATATTTGCTACAAAAAAATAGTATGCCATCATTTTTGTATATAAGATATATATAACGAATGATTATGTTTGAAAATCAAAATATTCCTCTATAACATATAAGGTAAATGTATTCAAGATAATTTCATTGTCGCTACTCATTGTAGACCTACTTATGCTACACCAGGTGGTTGTTGTTGCACACTGATGGTGCATCACACATGCTCTCCTCACACGTTGATATCAGTGGGCGGATTCTACTTTTGTATTTACACATTTACATTTTTTTCAGTATTGAGGTGTAAAAACAATCAAATAGGACCATTTCATATTTTATGCTTGCTTTGGAAGCAATATTAATGTTATGATAATTTTTTATATTTTTTATCTAACATTTGAACTAAGGTTTGATAACGACTTCGTTTTGGTCAAATGCTTCAGCGATGTGTGAACTAAAGATCTGAAAATGTTTTGTAAGAGTTTTTCTCTGAAATTTGACTACACGTGACATTTTCTTACAGTTTTGAAATATATGACAGATTTCATTCTTATGAAACATATTATGGACTTATTGTATGCAGTAATCGCGTTTTCGCATTGAAATAATAGATAAATATGGAGCATGCTAGTTGCCAATTAGTTCATTTTGAACGAAATCGTATGGAGTCATATCGCATGAAATTTAAGCATCACTGTACGTTTCGATCGATGTCGTACTTTTCTTACATATTCACGTATGTTATTATGATAATCTCAATTATAGTTTTTTCTCTATTATCAGTTTAATTATTAGAAAAAAGGATATAATTACTTCTTTCCTTACAATGTTCTACTGAACTTTTGTTCAGATCGAGTATTCTGTGCTATTAAATTTATAGTAAGCTGTACGTCCAGCAGACCTTAGTAGTTTTTGCCTTATGAGTAAGCCTAACTGATATGAATAATAGGACCTTGATCTTTAAGACCCTTTACTTGTGAATTAAATTAGTAAGGAAATTCTTTTAGGATTCAAAGCCATTTTCTCCTAACCAAATGTTGATCGTATCGAGAAGGTAACATCTGGAATATATTGCGAAGTTTTGTGAGACTATTTACGGCCATAAGCAACATAAAACACTGTTACTGGCAGGGCCGATACGTTGATTAGCGCTGATCACGGATATCATAATGTCCTATAAAAAACATGACCTGTAAACCCTTCGGCCACAAATGACCATTCAGAGTCCTGTTGACGAATAGCTTTCCTATGTCGCCACATTTGAATATTGTTGGTCAACTATCAGACGTACGAGGATTCTAATGATTTATTGTAAAAATTTGTAATAAGAAAAAACGTTGTCGCAATATCCTCACAAAAGGAATAGTTGATTTGAAATGATCGCCTAACAACTGCAGCCAAGAATCGAAGTATACAGAAGTAAATTACGCTTTTAAAATGCGTCACTGTATGAATCTCTAGCAGACACCACTTTGCGGGAAGTCATCGCAGGAGCAGAGACTCGTATTAACTAGATCGCGCTGCCGTTGACCATATTCTTTGGAACTTGGGCTTCCCCACCCAACAACGAACTTCTAAGAAGCTGCGCTGTTTGTTTTTACTGCTCCATTATACGCAGAACGGCATCAGTGTTTCTACAAATAAATTTTAAGATGATATAAATAGTATAGAATATAATGTGAAAACAATAAATGGTAAATAATGTAATAATGTATTATTAAGGTAAAAAAAAACTTTTAGTTCAGCCAGCAATTATCAAATACAATACGGGTAAACACACACACACACGCACACACGCAATGTGCGCGTATGCATGTGTAGAATATTACTTCAGCTTAGTTTAGATCTCTCTCTCTCTCTCTCTCTCTCTCTCTCTTATATAAACTCACTTGGGGTCTTATTTCCTAATTTGTCATTCTTAGATTTTGCACATAAATATAAAAGTTTACTTAAATTATAAACGAAGATACACAACAATGAACAAATAAGAAATACGCCGAAGTTTCTTCGGCGCAATCGAGTTTTCTGTACAGCCGCTACAACTAATAATCAAAGCCACCGAAAACAGACCTATCTTTCGGTGTTCACGGTATATATATGAACCGCGGCACATGAAACTTTAACCACAGCCCGATGGTGGCCTATCCTATATCTTGCCAGAAGCACGATTATGGCTAAATTTAACCTTAAATAAAATAAAAACTACTGAGGCTAGAGGGCTGCAATTTGATATGTTTGATGATTGGAGGATGGATGATTAACATACCAATTTGCAGCCCTCTAGACTCGGTAGTTTTTGAGATCTGAGGGCAGACGGACAGGCAAGAATCCATCTCAATAGTTTTCGTTAACAGAAAACTAAAAACTCTTGTTTAAGGTCCGAAGATTTCCTAAGGAAAGCTAGGAAACATTGTCCGTAAACTTCCATATCTCCGACGTCTTGAAACGAGTTCGTCAGGCCCTCACGAAATAAAAATGAAATATAAATGATTATTGGTAAACCCACTTTTCATCACAAGTAGGCAGACGCTTCCCATTTGCCAGTATAGAATGTTTGGGGAACTCACTGATTGCCCCGGAACAGTTCTCAGAAATATGCCGCAAAACCACTGATAAAAATATTTTTTCTCTCTCTCTCCTTCTTCCCTGGTTCCTGAAATCGAGTTCTTTCACTTCTAGAAATGTTGAGGACTAAATTCCTGGGGAACCCCGGAGACACGACAAAGGCGTATCATGAAGGCCAGCGAAGTTAACGTTGGTTTGGGTGTTGTTGTACTCCGGAGTAGGAAAAATAGTGTTCTCTATCAGACCCTAGGCCTAGCGCCTTGTGTTAGCACGGCTCTGGTTTTAGCCACAGAGACCCTTGGGCTATAATTTCTTCTTTTATTCTATTAAGAAAGATTCTCTCTCAATTTAATGCTAACTGTTTGCAAAGGTGGGCCATAATTCTAACTAAATACCAACAAAGACATTGGAAAATTTATACTTTGCACGAAAAGACACCAGCAGATAGTTTTTCTTAATTATTTAATGGACTTTATTTTTTAGTCTCTATACTAGACAAATTTGAACGTTCTTTATCGTAATAAACCTCTTAATAATTTGCTGGCTCCTTTATTTAACTATTGGTTAACTTTATTAAAAATATCCTAACTAAAATTTCATCAAAATTACCTTCAACAAAACCATATTTATGATTGCTAATATCCCTTTTATTAGTCTCTATATAAAGACCAGAGTTAAAGTACGTTGTATCTACTACATAATTTTATCTCTTAACAGTCAGTTCAGATGACGTCAAATTTTAGTCAGATTTCAAACATCTGTCTGTGGCGCACTAGGCCTACACGCAGGCTCACTTCACTCGACGTGAGCAGTGACAGATAAAACAATTTAAAAATGAGCCGAAGTTTCTTCGGCTCAATTGAGTTTTCTTCACAGCGTATAATGAAGGTCACCGAAAATAGATCTATCCTTCGGTAGTGTCGGTATAATACTATATGAACTGCGACTCATGAAACTTTAACCACGACACGGTGGCGTCCTATCCTATATCGTTGCCAATGAAATAAAAACTGTTGAGGATAGAGGGCTGCAATGGTATGTTTGATGATTGGAGGGTGGATGATCAAAACACCGATTAGTTTTATTTTCAGAAAACGAAAAAGAGCTGTTCATAATGCTGCAGTGATAAGTAAATCAGACGTAAACAAATGGACACAGGTTAGGTTAACTGCAACAGATGTGGCATATAACATCTGTGGCCAGGTGTACACGCGCGCATGTGTGTGAGGCTTCTAGATTTTCCTTGAGATTTGGCTTTGAATGCTACGATAAACAATAAATGATATACCGTAGATTCAGACGAAAAGAAGTAATTATTATGACGTCATATCCCAGTGCCTACAAGCATAGAAACAAATGGTCGCTTGAAAAAAAAAAAAAAACCGCAGATCTGTTCTTTTGTAAGATTTTAAACTCAGTCTGCTGAGATTTGTTTAAGCATTTCATTAACTGGCAATTTTTTTTAGCCTTTTACAACGCTGAAGCGATACTCCTGCTACCAGCCCTCGTATTTTATGAAAATTCCCTACGGAACGGATATTATTATAGGAAAATGAGAAGTTTCGCAAAAAAGGAGTTAGACGCTCTTTTCGAAAAAGGTAAAAATGAACGAATTATTCCAAGGAAGAACCACGTTCATATTCGCACAGGAATTGAGTAGGAGTGTCACGAATGACAGTCTGAACGTATTGTCAATGTTTTAAAACAATATCAGCATTTGTCAGTGACCTCACAGCTTTACATCTCATCCCACATTTTAAACAACGACGTCATTCGAAAAAAAAAAAGAAGCTAATAATTGGGTTTTTATCCACAAATAACGGAAGATCTTTGATGATGTAGGTCCAGACTTTAGGAAAACCACCGGAATTAGGCAAAACCATTCCCCGCTATGACGTCAATCCTTGTTGCCATACATACGTGTACGATAACCATAAGCTATAGACGAGAGTTTCCTATTTCGGTCAAGGCCTAATCAGAGTCCTGTATTGATCGCGCCTTCAGTGCCGTACCTACTAATCTGAAACTTTAAGTCACAGCCCGGTGGTGGACTGTGTTGTTGGCATCTAAAGCGGTGCTATGCTCCACGATCACGGCTAACTTTAACGTTAAAAAACAAACAAAAAACCTACTGAGGCTAGAGGGTTGCAAATCCATATGTTGATCATCCACCTTCCAATCATCAAACATAAAAAATTGCAGCCCTCTAGCCTCAGTAATTTTTTATTTTATTAAAGGTTAAAGCTGACCAAAATCGTGCTACTGGTAACGATATAGGATACTCCACCACCAGCCGTGGTTAAAGTTACATGGGCCGCTGCACACACTGCATTACACCGAGACCACCGAAAGCTTTAACCCGTTTGTTCTTAGCCTGCTATTTTCTGTAAATATAATCGAACTCGAATCATCTGTCAACAATCCCAAAAGTTCGTCCACTACACTCCAGTTGAAGACTTCGACAATAGAACCACAGAGCAAATCTCCTTTTCCCGTCACTGTTTCTTAAAACTCTGAATTAAGAATTCTTAGAAAACGCTGTGTTTTCATTTTACAGCGATTTCCTAGAAGACAACTTGAATCAAAATAATATTTGTCTGGACGACGGTGAACTAAACTTTCTTGTGTTTCTTTAATGTAGACTTTAAAATTAATTTAGCTAACCTCTCATTCTTAGCGAGTAAATGAGATAGTTTACCATTCCACAACAAAGGAACCCTAATCCTGCCATCTGTTTCCCTGAAAAGATTCTTTAGCGTGAAGTCAATTAACTTCCTATTCAGATCAGTTGTCTGCTCATCACATTCAGGCTGATCATAACCAAGATAATTACGGCATTCTGCCTCAAGTATATGGTTAGTGGCCTCTCTTAACTTTTCCTCTATGACCTTGCCTTTAGTGTTCAATACATTAAAGTTACAACTAGTAGCAATATTACCAAAATCAAGGTCTTTAATTTCATCACTAAATGAGGGACTAACATCATCACAACCCAATAAAAAAGAATGTGTGCATATACTTACAGAAGAGTCCACAACTGGGAAAGATAACAACGGCTCACTGGAATCAGTGTTCATGCAATAGAAATTACTGTCGCGAGTCTGCAAATAATCCACATTATTGATCAATCTGTCAAGATTACCTGTTAGCATAATGCCATACAACGTATCAATATATACAGATGAGGCATTATTGCCAAATCCAACGTCTTTTCCCAACAAACAATGAGAGGAATCTGAACCTAACAAGACATCAATGTCACTAATTTCACTAGATTTTTGGTCTAAAAAGGCATCAGCAAAGAAATAACCTTTATCTTTAAAGGCTTTAATAACCTTCCCTAAACCAGGTAAGGACAACTTTATATTTATTGAAGGCACAACCATAGCAAACACCTCAACTACACCAGTGGTAAAAGTAATAGGCAACTGTACTATTCTAGTTTTATAGACCTTGGGCCCATTAAACCCATTAACTGTCGAGTCAACATCATTGCATATAACTTTAAATTTACCAAAATTGGCTAGTCTCTCCGATACAAAAGTGCTTTGTGAACCGGTATCTTTGAGCCCTCTGAATAATCTCCCTTGACCTGAAACTTGGAAAGTAAAAGTTGGAAGAGCAGATCTACTACTACAATTAGGTAGTATTGCTACTCCACTGTTCGTCGCTGTTTTAACTGTAACAGAACTAGACTGCTCCTTTTTACTTTGGGTGGAGCTTGTCTTTATGCATAAAAAGGAGAAATGCCAACCGCCACAATGATAGCACTTTTTGCGAAACCTGAAAGAACATTTAGTAGTCGGGTGCATAAAACTTCCACATTTTACACAGCCATTACACTCTGACAATTTAGATACTTTCTCCTGTGCAGTAGGGAAATTTGGACATTTGGACATAAAGATTGATTATACCTTGAATCTACCTTTTGGCATAATCTGCAGCTTTTTAATGCATTGTTAATATTAGAGTCGACTTTGATAGCCAAACTAGTTGAAGTATCCTGATTCTTCCCTTGAATATTTCCAGAAATAGCGGGACCTTTAAACTTTGAAATTTTCCTAGCATTCTCATACCTTTCAGTGGCAGTAAAGAAGTTATCCTTAATATCCTTACAGCTAGGACGAGTTTGATTGGTAATCTGAACCAACTCTTTCTTAAATTGTTCATTAAGGCCTGACCAGGCAAAGTACTGTATAAAATCATCTGCCGTTATTTCTAGTGTACTAACAGACTGAAGTATAGTCCTGAATTTTGAAATATATGAATATGGATCATCTGAAAGCCCTAACTTAAGTTCTGTCAACTGCCTGATCGTGTTTACCTTACGAGTGCTTTCCGAAGCAAATGCTGCCTTCAAAAGCTCTACTGCATCATTAAAGGTTTGCTTGTCCGCCTCTAAAGAATCTAACAACAATTTAGCACGACCGTCTACTTGCTGCTTGAGCAACAACAAAAGATCACGATCTGGGTATGTAAAGGAACTAGTGGTACTTCGGAATTCCTTAAGAAATGACGTGAAGTCCTCGTTTTCTTTACTGGTAAACCTGGGTAAAGGAGCAGTGGGCTGCTTTAACAAAGAACGAGCATTATCAATGCTAACATTAGAATGATTAGAGAGAGAAGCAGGCAGCAAAGACAAGCAAGTCTGGATTCTATCCTGGTATTCCTGACATAAATCACTCTCGGCATCTAAAGCCGCCTCTGTTACCCCGTCATCTGAAAACTTCAATTCAAAAAATTCTTTGTCCAATTCCAATAAACTCTTCTGGTAGTTAAGCAGAAGACCCTTTTCGGTCGTTTGCAAGGCTGGATCTAAACCCCTGTAACTATCACGTTTATCATAACAAACAGTAACTTTTTTACGAACCGTTTTGCGCCTGGAAATTACAGCTTTTAAATCTGACATTTTAATCTAGCTGAATAAAGTTACCTATACAAAAGCAAAAAACAGATCGCGTAAATCTATATATAAAACTAATTGAACGCGGTACCTGTAAATGGAGCTAAACAAACAAACTGCTACATTCAATATACACCGAATTAAACACGTGCTAAATATAAGTACGCCAAAACTTAATACATGAAAACAAAAAAGTGCTAAATTATTATAGACACGTAAGAAATAACTACAATCTCGGCGAACTACAACTATAATGCAAACAAGCACGTTACAAAATGCCAATTACCTCACCGCACAAGACGACACGATATTTCGCGATCTATTTATATTAGCGTTTAACAACAACTAAGTAAAATTACTGGACCACTGGAAAATCCCGCAACGAGCTATACCTGACCGTCAACACTTGCCACCTTCTCGCTAAAAGCCCCACGTTGGGCGCCATGAACTAAACTTTTTTATTATATATACATATTCAATTAAACAAAACTTAGGAAAGTAATTTAAACAGCCTTAACATACAGATTAATATAATTATTAACACCTTACAATTAACAACAAACACGCTGAAGGTGGCAAACCAAATAGTACATTCGTATGTTAGACCGCTATATAGTTAAATGGAATTCCTGTCGACGAAAGGACCTCATCCAAAACGTAGACGAAGCGAGAAAGTCCTTTTCAGTGAATATGTTTAGTTCGTAAACCACTCTGTCCTAAAATATGAACAATATCACTATTAGTGACATGGAAACAGTAAGTCAAATTAAACTAACCCAGAATTACTCAAAATTAAGCTGCATAAATTTTTACAGGGTTTCGCACAAAATAAAATTAACCAAAGCCCTAAACTTCATAACAATGCAACCTTTAACGCAAATAACCTGGGAATTTTATATGAATAAATTGACTCAAAAGGACCAAGAATAGTTATTTAATAATTAAGGGTTTAGCAAGACCTTTACTTAAATGTAAATGAAAGTACTGGCAATAACAAGGAATCTAACTAAAACCCGCTTCCTTCAGTTGAACCCCATACCTGTTATTGTCCAGAGAGGCATATAAGTGGAAGTGACGAAGACGTTCACCACAAGAGCAAGTTGCAGACAAAGGAGCCAATTATACGACACATCAAGCTAGGACTCCACTTGGGCTCAATCACACACAACGATGCTGAATACATCAAAGTAAGCCCTTGGTCATAACTCGAGGACGAGGACTTCAGAACTGCATACGTCTCGACGTGGCACATGGTCGTGGCAAACCAATCGAAGAAGCTATCCAGTGGTCCAGTGAGGGTTTTACAACTTCCACATATTGTTTATATTCCTCACTGTATAATTATCGACGAAGAAACACATCTGCGAAAAACACTTGAACACGAAGATTAATAATTTCACAGAAGGCGTAGAGGAATAGGAGGAGGAGTTGCTGCCATACTGCGGACTGAGTGATGACTCTCCTGTCTTTCAGTACATAACCATATCGGCTTGTATAGTATAACAAGGTAATAAGGGAACCAATGGAAGAGGGTTAAAAATGAAAACAATCTAATTGAATACCAACTTAAAACTATCAAACAACCACTTACTCCCTTTGAGTCAAAATATGCGGTTAATACAAACAAAAAAATGGAAAGTTACGAATTATATTCGTAATTTTCTGGACAGACGGAAAGCACGCATGAACTAGACTAAATCCGTGAAGAGCTTTCCAGCTAATCTCTCCATCTATCTATCTCTCTCTCTCTCTCTCCTCTCTCTCTCTCTCTCTCTATATATATATAATATATATATATATATATATATAAATATATATATATATATATATATACATATATATATGTATATATAAATATATATATATATATAATATATATATATATATATAGATATATAATAATATATACACAACCCGGGTAGCCTAGATAAATAGGCTTACCTATTGATGGATCTCTTGGTATAAATACCATCTTTCCTGCAACTTTTCTCATTTCATTACCTACATTTTTATGTATATGTATAATGATATATACATTGTATAATATATAATATATATATATATCTATATATATATTATATATATTTATATTTAATATATATACATGCAACCGGGGTAGCCTAGCTAAAAAGGCTTACCTACTGATGGATTCTCTTGGTATACCACCTTTTCTGTAACTTTTCTCATTCATTACCTACCTGAACAGAGAGAAACCAGTCTCTGAAATATAGTACTTACTTTCTATATTTTGGCGTTTTTATGAGCTCGTTTTATTAGATACATGTAATATATATATATATATATATATATATATATATTATATATATATATATATATATGTAGAATCTACTGGTCACTTTTTTTACCAGATACATATACAACTGTAATAGCCATAATGCCCTTTTAACTTCTTGAATTCTTTACACTTTTTTGGATACGCTTGTAGGATCTTCAGGCTTTGTAGTGACAAGCGTATCCAAAAAAAAAAAGAGCAAAGAATTCAAGAAGTTAAGAGGGCATTGTGGCTATTACAGTTATATATACATGTGAAGATAAAGGCCCATAAAACTATTTTAACGTTGCAACCATATTTCTCGAGCACTTCCTTCTGTGCTCCTGATCACTGGTAAAATATGGACATAGATGATGTCTTATAAGAGTATATATATACATAAACATATGTAGGTGTGGATACCTACATAAGTTTTTTTGTATATAGTGATCAGGAGCACAGAAGGAAGTGCTCTTAATATATGGTTGCAACGTTAAATAGTGTTTTATGGGCCTTTTATCTTCATATTATACTGTTGTATTACAGTAAAAAGATATACAAACATGTTTAATTTTAAATCACGGAAAGGTAAATAAGGTGATGACTATACGAACCAAGTTACAGCCACGAAGGAAAAGTGAGGTGTTAAGTACTTTCGTCTTATTCCCAAGGCAGGGTCACATTGCCACAAACATAGTTTAAAGTCGAAATCTCAATACCTAGGAAATAAAATACATCCAAGGGGAATTGTAACTTTTAAATGCTTCTGCGCTTTGCTAGTAAGGTGAATTCTATATATATATATATATATATATATATATATATATATATATATATATATATATATATATGTATATATATATATATATACATATATATGTATACAAATATGTATATATATACACACATATATATGTGTATACATATACATATATTCTTCTACATGATTAAAAATGAATAATTGCAAAGTGACCATAAAGCAAACAAAATTTCTGCACTGTCAAAACAATGCAGTATGAATCATAGTTACAACGCTGAGCCAACCATGGGTTATCAGCAGATAACCTCTTTTTTAAACCCCTGCGATACTTATAGAGTCACTGATAAGGAAAAGATATATGTCACCTTGCAATGTCACATGGGAAAACAATTATCCTCGAATAGTGACTCGGGATAACATTGTAAGGGATTTAAAATTGAGGTTCTCTTCTGATAACATACGTATGCTTGCCTTAGGGCAGTAACTATATGATTCGCACTGCACTGTTTTGACAGTACAGAAATTCTGTTTGCATTATGGTCACTTTGAAACTATTCATTTTCAGTCACGTAGAAGTGTGTGTGTATATATATATATATATATATATATATATATATATATATATATATATATATATATATATATATAACTTTGGCTCCAGTATTCCGACAATGAATTATTTCTTTTTTTACTTTGGATTAATATTCATTTATATAAAAAAAAGGAATGCTTTGAGCTTCAAACGACAGTAAAGAAGAGAGAGAGAGAGAGAGAGAGAGAGAGAGAGAGAGAGAGAGAGAGAGTCTCTGAGTATCTGAGTATGAAATCCTGTCGTTTTTAGTTGATTTAATTGTACTTATAGCCAGGCGTTATCTCGCAGCTGAGATCAACTTAGCCATACTGATTTTTTCCTTGTCGATCTTGCGATCGATATCCAGGGTTAAAAGCCTGGCGCTCTCCCGTAACGTAGAGAGAGAGAGAGAGAGAATGTCGGGGTAGGGGTGGGGTCGGGGGATACTTTTGGATTCAATCAAATTAGGTGAACTGTTTATTCAATTTAATATCAGAAATAGTAAAGATTTTAAACCTTGCTACTTTGTATAGGTCTCAGATATCCCGGAATCTAGACTTATCACGTGAAACCCCGCCTTGTACAACCAAAGCGAAATAGACACGTATCGCACAGCCGATTATCTGCGTATCCCTTCGACTTCTTATATGAGTCTGCGCGGTCCGACGGCTATCAGTTACGTCCGAGACAACTGCAGAGTTTGTGGTAAAGTCGTGACATACTGTTTTAAGCTGTGCCACTGGTGAGTTCGCAATTGCATAGTTTTATTGTATTGACATTCTTCTATTTTCCAATGTCCTTACGTTTAACATCACTACTGAATTAAGAGGATTTAAAATTTGAGTAGAATATTCTTTAAAGTTTAATAACTTGTAGTCAAGAACTCAGCAATTTTTTCCCAGGTAAGGAAAATAACAGGAAAAATGAAAAAGAAATAAGAAGGCAAATTGAGTGAAACAAGAGGTAACTTATGGCTGTAAAATACAACAATGATTGACCCTGTTAGTCTGCTATTTAGCGCTACACACAGGGCAGTTAGTACTCTGTCATTGGCCATTCACAATTCAAAATGTGTTTATGTTTTTAAGTACAAAACAAACAAGTAATTGAGACAACAAATTCGTACAGGTGACTAATATCGCGAAAATCACAAGAATTATGTAAGTAAGGTGTGTCAACCAAGTCCTCAACCACGAAGTTCAGAATTGATTTTCCATGGACTGATAGTGGCCGGGTTACCGACAGACCTAGTGAGAGATAATTGTTTTAATAAGAGAAAGTATATTCAGAAATAGGTATGTATAGTGTAACTCATTTAAAAACTTTTATTCTCGTTTTGCACGTAGTTACTTGGAATTCTAGTATATACAAACATATAGTAGGTGAAATGAGTATGTTTATGGGTATATGTATGTATATACATAGTAAATTCAAGTATGTAACATACTTAAAATAAAAAAAAAGGAGTGTAGAGTCTAAGCTGGCTATGTATTGTTACGAGAAATATGATAATACTGCCATCGGATAAAATTCTGAATGTAATTCTGTTAAAATTGTAAAATATTATATATTTTCTCTCATAAAACATAAAAAAAGTAAGAGACAACGCTTCCAGGGAAAGCACTGAAGATATAATAGCCAAAATGTCATCTGTCTAAAAACGCAAATGTAAATAACGACTTAGAGAGTGCATTAAGAAGTCAAGCCAGTCAAATTCATGGTAGAGAGGAAAAAAAAAAAAAAAGATGATGCCTTGGCCTTTTTAGACTTTGTTATCAGACCCGGACAATTTCGCTGTAAGTTTACTACATATATATATATATATATATATATATATATATATATATATATATATATATACATATATATATATATATATATATATATATATATAATATATATATATAGATTATTGTAAGTTACTTTTCTGACTGTTTTCAGTCCTGAATTCCTGAATAGCAAACTACAGAACATCAGGAGCATAAGTAGGGACTTGGCGTTATCAAGCTCCTATTGTGGATACTCGTTCTTCCTTTGCCTTATTTCATTGGCTTCGAATCCATGAAATCAGCGATGTAGTCTTTTCGTTATAGCAATAAAAAAAGTAAAGTTATAGCAATAAAATAAAAAGTAAAACATGCCCCGAAGTTTCTTCGACGCAATCGAGTTTTCTGCACAGCGTATTATCAAGGCCACGGAAAATATATCTCTCGAACCCACTTAGACCTGGCCTGGCCTATATCGTTACCAGACGCACGATTAGGACTAACTTTAACCTTAAATGATATAAAAACTACTGAGGCTACAGGGTAACAATTTAGTATGTCTGATGATTAGAGGGTGGATGATCAACATACCAATTTTCAGTCATGTAGCCTTTGTAAGTTTTAAAATCTGAAGGCGAACAGAAATAGTTTGACGGATAATGCTATCTTAATCATTTTCCTTTACAGAGAACTAAAAAAAAAAAAAACTACACATATAGAAACTGTCTACATCATAGTGACTGTTTTTAAAATAGCATTTGCAGACTGTGGTTCATTTAGTCTGTGTCAGAAAAGTAAGGAACTGAATAGAATAATAGTGAAAAATCAAATAGAAGCGATAACTCCCATATCAGTATAATAATCAAGATGTAAACATATTGTTTCCAGAAATCTAATTGAGTCTGCAAGTATACGGTTCATTCGGGAAAATAGCATCAGTTTAATCTAGGTCTATACACTTGACCTATTTTGCATAAGGTGTTCGAAGGAGATTTGAAAAGCGTATACCGGCGAATCTCAGTACCACTCGTCAATGTCTTTTGTCTCCCCTTGGTCAATTCAGGTACATAAATTAATCCCGTTTTAATTTTACTTGTCGTTTATACAAAAGAGTCTTCTGTGTAACCATTTGTTCTGTTGTACTACGTAAGGCCAAAAGATCTTGCATATTCTGGGGTATATATATATATATATATATATATATGATATATATATATATATATATATATATATATGTAAATATATATGTATGTATGTATCTGTAATTGTGTTAGGTGTTAGACTTCAGTTAATACTCCAGGGTTGTTGAAATCAAATTGACATTAACATGAGTTTTTTTCCTATAGATGTCACACATTCCCTTCCCGAATTTTGCACTCTTTTGCACTACCCTAGCCTCTTTTAGTCTTTCCACGTGGCCAGAGCGACTCAAAACACTGATATCCATCCTTCTAACAATCTAACTTCTTTTTCTTTTATATTACTTCCACCTATCTCTACATTTCTCACAGTTTTAGTGCCTCTTTTGCCATATATATAAAGCCAACAACTATCGGTTCCAATTTTTGTTTCCTATAAAAGAAAACTATTATGCTGACTTTGTCCATCCGTTCGCACTATATTCTGTTCCCCCTCAGATCTTAAAACCTACAGAGGCTAGAGGGCTGCAAACTAGTATGTTGATCATCCACCCTTCAATCATCAAACATACCAAATTGCTGGTCTCTAGCCTCAGTAGTTCTTATTTTATTTAATGTTCAAGTTAACCATGGATCGTCCATCTAGCAGCGCTTTCCGGAGGCGTGGGACACATCCCGACTCTACCGCAACTGGGAAGCAACTGAAGCGCTACCGGTTCGTCCGGTCATAGGCTCGTAGACCTCGTAGGCGTAGCTGGTGGTTTAATACAGCATTATACGTTGAACAGAAAACTCGATTGGGCAGAAGTAACTTCGGCACTTTTTTTTTCTTTTTTTTCTCTTCTTTTTATTTGCATTCTTCATCCACACTACAGTTATTTTAATAGCTTGCAGAGCTGAGGCCACGCGTACTACGCAATAGCCCGAACCGTCAAGCAACCTGCAGCTGGCCTTCTTTTCCTTCTTCTTCTTCTTCCTCTCGCTAGAATGCTTCGTAACAAACAAATGAAACGAACAGCAAGAAACACTTGATTCAACTATCACCCTGGCATGGTAACGAAGACAACATCCTTTTAGGAATCCCCATGAACGTTTCAGGCTGGGGAACTCCCGAGAAATTCGAGTGCTCTAATGCACGGACGGATCTGGGTCGACAGTGCTAATCAAAGTTTCTGCGAATTCTAAAAATGCGCTAATAAAAGTTTCTGCGAATTCTTTATTTGCCAGTTCACTTGGCATGTGAAGAATTGTTTTAATCGATAAGCCTCTATTATTATTATTATTATTATTATTATTATTATTATTATTATTATTATTTATTATTAAAATTAAAAAATACGCATAGTAGCATGAGTCTTAAAATGGAGAAACAAATCATTTCAAGTTATGTTTGGCAACCGGTTCCATAGTTTATAAACTAATCGAGTTCTTTTATCTTTACTTGTTGGGGTGTTACATTCCCGAAGGCTATCTGTACAGATTTATCTTTAAATATATGTACGTATACATAAATGTGGATTAGTTTCTATACTATTATTATTATTATTATTATTATTATTATTATTATTATTATTATTATTATTATTATTAATTATTATTATTTTTATTATTATTATTTTAAAGAAAACGTGCACATCTAACTTCCTAAGACCCTGCTGCGAGGTAGAAATGTACACAAGCGACTGTGAGCTAATTATTATTATACACCAAACAGAGATTTGATAGAACCAAATAGAAAAGATAAACTATCAAACAAACGCATGAAAACAGATACAAACAAATCAGTGGTCACATAAACAAAGGGACCATTCAGCTACCTACAAAGGTCCATTGAATTCAAACCTCACCTTATCTTAATATTTTCATACGTTCATTGTAATAATCCACATTTAACTGCAATTACGAGCTGCATTTATATCACTGATGGACGGACTGTTTATAATCCTTATCAACAATAGTGCTTTATCTGTTGATAAAGCACCCTTATCAATTAATTTGACGTTGAGAGCCATCAAGGCTGACGAACGGTTTGGTTAGCAACATCTGCTCCTCCGGAAAGGTTAATTCATATCTCTATTCACTTCAAAATCATAAAAATACCTGAGCGATGGAAACCCAGTTGGTTGTCCTTAACATGAAAGGGTTGGTGGAAAGAGCCAGATAATTTTTTTTTTTACCATGTTTAGTTTTATAATGATTATGCCTATAGTATCAGTAGAACCACCACTCCCTCTCCACCACTACCATCGCCCCCCCCCCCCCCCGCCCACACGCCTCTCTCTCTTCTCTCTCTCTCTCTCTCTCTCTCTCTCTCTCTCTCTCTCTCTCTCTCTCTCCTGTTTACCACAGACACCTACTCATTGTTGCTCGAGAGCTTCGTACCAGCCGAATTCAGCATTGAATTACGATTCGTAAGAACTTTCCAATATTGACGTAAGCAAGCCTCCATGTTTCACTACGCAGACGCTGTACATTCCTTAACACACTTGAAGTAGTCAGTTAGATCTGTTAATTTGCAAGTGAACACTCTTGGAAATGGGTTGCATCATCTAGAATTCAAACTACCAACACAAATTTACAGAAATCACCAAGAGTCGCAAGGAGTGGCTGAAAGAAGACGCTTGCGACTACGGAACTTGATTAATTAATGGAACTCTTTCGTGATGTTAACGGTAAGCGCTGTTAATACAGATTATTGTTATTATTATTATTATTAACCAGGTCTCCTAGCTGTTAGCGCTTAAAAATAACGATTCGACCTAGATATGAACAAGGTAAAAATAGGTCCAAAGAATGTCTTGCTTGGGATAAAAACCTATACCTTGTAACAGCAGTCAAATCATAGGCCTATGATGATGGTTATGAAGAAGTGACGTTCGTTTTTGGCGCTGCAGAACGTTGCTGAACCCATGAAATGAAATAACGTTCGGTGCAAAATGTACCATAATTTGTATTTAGTGTTATGTGTACAGTGGTGTTCAAATCTAATGTGACATGATTCTTTTTGTATCGCCCAGATTCTCAGACTCAACGTGATGTTGCCAAGTAGTGTTATACTTTTTTTCTAATGTCATACATGTCGAAAAGTTTGTGAATTCACCGCTAGCCCTATTTTCCTTATGGTTATACAGATATGATCCCATTTATGCATTGGTATAATTCGTAATCTGTGTGATTTGAACTGATTTTCTTTTTTTCACTCTGCTAGGTTCAAAGTGCGGTGTGATAAGGTTAGCTGTGCCATCAATGAAAGCACACTTTACATGCTCCTCGGTCTGATCAATATAACTACGTCTGCTGCATTATGACAGTAGACCTAATAAGCTCAACAGTCATAACAACATTTTCAACGTAGGAATATGAATTAAAACAAGTTTTCTTTGAATGTTGAAGCTTCCGGCTGTGTTTAAGCTGCCTGTGCGTTGCAAAATGTTTTATAGGCCTAACAAATAATCTAAGCCTTCTAAGATATAATCTGTTATTATGAATTTATTAGTAGAGATTATCTGTTTTTTGACGAATACATTAGGAATAGGAATTACAACCAGTTTTCTTTGAATGTTGAAGTTTTAGGCTGCGTTTAAGCTGCCTACATATTGCAAAATTATGCCTAAGAGAATAATCTAAGCCTTATGAGATGTAATGTTACTAATGTTTTTATTTGTAGAGATTACCTGTTCTTTGAGGAATAAAAGATGATGATTTTGATTATATGGAGAAGACGACTATTAATCGAAATATCATAAGTATCAATATCAAGGCGTATGGAACACTTGTTTTACAACTGGTTTGGAATATTAATTTCTTAAAAGTCTTTCTCCTCGCTTTTGGTGTATAATTTATTCTTTCATAATTGTTAACTTGAAGAACAAGAATGTGTAGATAACGCCATTTGCTTTCTGGCCAGAAATTGTTCATAGAGAGATATGACTGTTAATTATAAAGTAAAGAAATCCAACACCTAGGCCTAGGAACAATATCTTGGTTTGGACAAAAGAATAATTGCATAGGCGAATATTTGCTAGTATGCCATCACTTTTTTAATATTTAAGAATTATAACAATTAATTATGTATGAAAATCCAAATATTCCTCTAACACATATAAAGTAAGTGTTTTCAAGATAATTTAATTGTCGCTACTCAGTGTAGACCTACTTATGTTACACCGGGTGGTTGTTGTTGCACTGACACTAATGGTGCGTCACACACGCTCCCCTCACACGTTGATGTCGGTGGGCGCATTCTACTTTTGTATATATATAATATATATATATACTATATAGTATCTATAATAATAATATCTATTATATATATATAATTCTAATAGATATAATATATTTATATATTGTAACATTTTTTTTTTTCAGCATTGAGGTGTAAAAAGCAATCAAAATAAAGACTAATTCAAATGTTATGTTGGCTTTGGAAGCATTATTAATGTTATGACAATTTTTGTCGTTTTTTTTTTTTATTTAACATTTGAACTGATGCTTGATGACGACTTCATTTTTGTCAAATGCTTCAGCGATGTGTGAACTAGTTTTGAAAATGTTTCGAAAAAGTTTTTTTTTTTCTGAAATTTGCTACACGTGACATTTTCTTACAGTTTTGACATATATGACAGATTTCACTCTTATGAAACATCATGTCTATATTGTATGCAATAATTGGCGTTTCCGCATTGAAATAATAGATAAATATGGAGCATCATAGTTGCCAGTTAGTGAATTTTGAACGAAATCCTATGGAGTCATGTCGCATGAAGATTTGAGCATCACTGTACTGTACTGTCGGCCAAAAAACTCGTGGCAGAGTTTCATAATTTTTCGTTCACTTGCCTGACGCACGATTCATGTCTTATTTATCGATTTTTCTTGTCAAAGATGGAAGAAATCGTATGTAATGACGTTAAAAAGAGTCACTGATATCTTTAGAACATTATGGTATGTTAGTGTGTAAAACTATTTTCCATATAGCAAAATTGACGTGAACGAAACGAAGTGATAAAAAACGTCATATCACAACCATAGATATACATTACTAAATAGATAGGAGACACCTATCACTAGTAGTATCGCATAAACATAGTCCTTAAATTATCATTTCAATATCAAGTTGAAGGTAGTTAAACTATTCCATTTGTTAAATTTTACAGAAAACATTGGAATCTCACAAAATGCTATCAAATTTAATAACAAAAAGAAAAAATAACGATATTCTAACAGTGTGAACCAGGCGACCTCACTCTATTGCTTTTGATGTTATGTGCACGGGAATCTAATGTCATTGTGTCATTTATCGGTCTAAGAAACATCCCTCGATGAGCGAGACACAATTATTGCACTGCATTCGGTGCAAGTTTCTGTTGGAGAGATATCAAGAAAGCTTAATAAACCGGCGAGAATCATACATAGATGAATCAAATTGTTTAAAGAACGGCAAAATTTAGAACATGGGCCTAGAGGTGGAACACCTCAAAGCACCACAACAGAGCAAGTGAATACAGTAGTGTAAACGTTGCTGAGCAACATTCATTGCTGAACCAGGAATCATAACTAGCTCTACGCTTATGACTGGTGTCTGATGAATACTTTAGATGGAGAGGAAGAGATTTTTAAATCTCCACTTGAAATCTTTGATAGGTGTGTAATGAATAAGTCTAATGAATAAGCATACGTATCTTTGATGGATGAGAGATTCAGTTAGGTTACTCTTTTTGTTTTGTTTTTTATCGGTGGCAGTGAATACCACGGATAGGCAGGGAAACAGTTTCAATGATGCATGCATTTTTTTTTCTTCAAAACCTAAAGAATACATGTTGTTGTGAGATACTTTATTAACATCGACCTAATCCCTCCATCACTCCTATACGCCACCTCCGCTCTCTTCTACATCTCAGGCGACTCGAGCCGACTTCTCAGTTCTCACTACGAACTCCATCGCTTGAAAGCATCAGTAATGATAACGGTTATTTTAAAATTCCCCGCACCGACAACGGGCGCCTTAAAATACATGTTTATAAAATATTTTCTGTTCAAAGAAACTTTTATCTTTCATTCCCTAAAATATGTGCATACACTCGTGTTACACCCTGTAGCCGTCAAAGAGCAACCTTTGATTAAAGCAGTCTTGAAAAAAAAAAATAAAATAAAAACATGAAATAGACTTAAACGAGAACGTCACCTTCCATATTTCTTATCCTTTCAGCTACTTATAATATGCTTATGGTAGTAGGTCGAGGTATACAAGTGAAACTAATTTGAATTAATTTCTAGTTAGAAGAAATGAATAGCTACAGAAAGATCAACCTAAGAAAGCTTTAATGAAAGTAAGCCTTTCTTAATGTATTCATCAGTTTTAACTCCCACAGCTTTCCAACGTGTCGAAATGAAACAGGGTGATATGCAAGGAATTCGATAAAAAATAAGACTGAATTATAATGTTTTTTTTTTTTTTTTTTTTAATAGCTAGGTCTGAGTTAATTATGTTAAGCAATTATGAGAAGGATAAGAAGAAAGGCGAACATGGCTAATAAAACAAGAATAACGGAATAATCAAATAAAGCAGATTAATATATATATATATATATATATATATATATATATATATATATATATATATATATTATATATATTGTCGATTTAAATATTCATTTATATTACGTATCGAGAGAGTATACTGCTCAAAATAGACCTAGGCTAATCATGTGTGAAGATCATTTAAGGTCCAATTTAGGCATAAATATTATGTCATGCAAATTATTTTATTGATCAAAGGACAAAATTAGTTTAATTAAACATCGTTTTCAAAGCATGTTAACGCCTTGATGTATTGTTTATCGAAATGACAACACCCCATTGCAGTACGATACGTTGAGTCAAGACTAGAGCGGCAGCAAAGTCAACTTCAAAATGCTTCGGTATGCTGTCACGAAGCTAGAGTTGAGAATAAAATCAGAAATCGTGGACCCGTCGGTATATATTTTCCTTACTTTGCAAAATAATTATCTTTAATACGTTGATTAGTCCTACTCTATTCTAATGTAATTCATTTCAAGTATAGCACCTTTGAAAGGATGTTATTTATTGTTAAGTAAATAATCAGGCACCTGCATATGGCAATATTTCCATAACGAACAATGAATTAAGAAACTACGCCAATTCTTCGTTGGCCGTCTGTACATTCTATTGCAAGAGTCAGATAACAAGAAGCAGCTTATTGCTTGAGTTGCCTACTGACTCGTGCACGTTAAAAAATATTATCTATGTTTGCAGGATTCAGTAATCTAAGATATAGCTAAGCATCACCTACAAAACTTGTGCATTTAAAATTTCGATTCAGATCTACAGTATTATGATTTGGAGTTTATTTCTAAAGCCAGCCATTTTAGCATACTGTAAAAGAAAATACTGAGATGGTTTTTTGCCCGTCCGTCCGCCCTCAGATCTTAAAAACTACTAAGGCTAATGGCTGCAAATTGGTTAGTAGATCATTCACTCTCCAATCATCAAACGTACAACATTGTAGCCCTCTAGCCTCAGTAGTTTTGAGGGACAAGTCAGCCATGATCCTGCGTCTGACAGCGCTATAGTCGCCAACAACACAGACCACCTCCGGGCTGTGACTGAAAGTTTTGTGGGCCATGGCTGAGTGGTTCGTACAGTATTATACGCCGTACATAAGATTCTATTGTGCCGAAGAAACTTCGGCGATTAATCCTGACCAGTTGCAAGTCAGTCCCTTGCTTAGACTGCTAATAACTTCGTATCAGTGGCCTTCAATGAGTGACGCCAGGGAACTTTTAACAAACCAATCGGTCTAGTGCTATCTGCCAGCAGAAGGCTCTCCATGACTTTTAGCGAAGACATTTTGCACCGGATATGTCTCTAGTCTGACATTTAGTGTCAGTGTTCATTTTGTTGGTCGGAATACACTAGATATTCTTATAAACCGACGCATTTCAATTGTTATTATCTCGCGCTAAAGAGACTACAACACCATCCTCTCTCTCTCTCTCTCTCTCTCGCTCTCTTCATCTCTCTCTCTCTCTCTCTCTCTCTCTCTCTTCTAGTATATCAGGAACTCATCATGCACTTAGAATGAGGCAAGATGCCTCGAGACTCATTCTGAATTATCTCTTACCGTCGAATATAATTAATCTTGACTATATATATATATATATATATATATATAATATATATATATATATATATCTATATATAATGCAAATGGACAGAAGAGAACGTGTTTTACAAAAACAACATAACGGAATTTGTACACCACTAGCAATAACAAAAATTTCGGGTTTATAATTTAACAGTAGTACGTCACCACGTAGACGGGATATCATATTACGCCGCATATATCTGACCGGTATTTTCCTGTTCACTGGATGGTCACTCGCAGTTTGAATGTGCACGAAAATGTTGTCAGAATTAAATAAATAAATAAATAAATAAATAAATAAGCGTAAAAACATAAAGTAAAAAATGCACCGAGGTGACTTACGCGCAGTCGAGGTTTCTGTGCAGCCACTACAGCGTATAATCAATGTCACCGGAAATAGATCTATCTTTCGGTGGTCTCGGTATAATGCTGTATGAGCCGCAGCCCATGAAACTTGAACCACGACACAGTGGTGGCCTATCCTATATCGTTGCCTAAGCACGATTATGGCTAACTTTAACCTTGAATACAATAAAAGTTAGTGAGGCCAGAGCCTAGAGGGCGGCAACTCAGTATGTTTGATTATTGGAGGGTGGATGAAGTCTCGGTAGTTTTTAAGATCTGAGGGCGGACAGAAAAAACTGCGGACGAACAGACAAAACCGGCACAGTAGTTTTCTTTACAGAAGACTGAAAGAGGAAAATTTGTGAGCGGAAAACAAAGAAAATGAGGAGCAACTGGCTTACTTGAGGTTGGTACTCACAGGATGAACGTCACAACCGCGGGAAGGAAAACTAGTGACATCTGACGTAGATCAGGGATAACGTATAATTATCTTCCCTTTCTTCCCAAAAACAATAAAATTTAATTCCTTTATCTTTTATGTGCTTTTTTTTATTTCAATAATTCATTATACTTTAAACCCAAAAAGCACATAGGCCTAATCATATTGTGCCTCTACATTTCGATATTCATATAGGAATGCCATAGAAATGATTTACACCAACGTATTGATTTGAGAATTTCAATTAGAATTTTGATTAGATCATACAATATTTGTTTGTTCGTGTTCCAGATTACGATGGCCATACCAGGATGTAAAAAAATCTGAGTAATTATGGACTAATTTTTATATAGATAAAATATTGCAAGTTAAAAATGTAAATATCATAGTACATTTAGATATTTATACAGAGGATATTTTTTTGCAAATAAACGATTAGTATTGTGCTGTATAATGGCTTTAATCCGCTGAAGGAGGCTTGCCTAGATAAGCAAGGTCGTGATAGATTTTTGTTCAAGCGAACATAAAGTTCACTTTAGAACAGTTAAGGTCATCCAAATATTACAATAGATGTATAAAACAAACCAACATATTTTCTTTTTCTTTTTAGTTTTCTATAAAAGAAAACTGTTGAGATACCTTTGTCTGTCCGACCGCCCTTTTTCTGATACATGATGGCGCAAATTTGAGGTTCACTTGTTATGGTGATAGTACGAACGAGCGTACAAAGGGCTGGAAAAATAAGTATTCACAGCTGACAATGGGGAAAAGGGAGGAGTATCAGCAAATTCATTAGCGTTCCGGGTCAGTGGTCCGTTGACAGGTCTTGTTTATTTAGTAGGTAGGCTCACACCTCTTTGACCCATGTCAATTACACTCTTCATATCAATACATTTGTAACATTCCATGCCTGATATTCATGTTCTTAAAAAAGACTCTTTTACAGACCTGGACTTGTTATATTATTCGAATGAACGATTTTTTTTTTCTCCTTTCCAGTTAATTAATGGAATGATCGATTTTACCGGCCTGAACTAAAACTTCGCTGTTCACCTACGTTCTCTCTTTCCCAATGATTTTCTCATTTGGCCAATACAAAAGGTATCACATCACTTATATGTGATTTGATATGCACATCCTTTATTATCGTCGTAAGATCCGTTATAAGTGTTTCTTTCATTGTATTATTGTCCTTAAATGTCACATGAACTCCAACGTTCTTAGGTGGTGGAAGCATTTTTTTCGGTTAGTACTATAACGTAGTAAGAATATGAGTTTTTCGTTTCCCTGAAAAGTAATTCACCGCACTAAAACCATAATCTAAAACATGAAAAAGATATTTGAATTTCTTGCGTGTATTACCAGATATATCTATGATCAGCTTACTCAAGGCTACACACCCAAAATGCGCTTAAAAACGTAGCTGTGAAAACTGATTTTTTTTTACCATATAGCTTTAGCCAAACTAAAAATGTAGTACGAGGCAAGAATACTGGTAGGTTCTCTGTAAACACTGGATTTAAATCTACTACTTTTGACGGTAAAATTTCCTGTTGTATTGAAAGTTACAGTCTTTTACTTATATTTTATTCATTTCTATTGAAATGTTCCCGTAGACATTTGCTTTTCAATCGTGTGTATGCCTGTTTGCACTGTCCCTGTAATTTAAATGTTGCAACTTTGTAACCAAGGTTATTTTTTCCCTGAGAGAGAGAGAGAGAGAGAGAGAGAGAGAGAGAGAGAGCATTATTATTATTATGTCCTCTTGATTAATTATACAGGATTAGTACATCCAAGAAGTTCTAATTCTATGTAAGATAGCAACACGGAACCATCAAGTTTTTTCTCTTTTACCGTCAAGAACACGACATTGTTGTTAATTCCACTGCCATTATTCATCCCAGAAAAGTGTCAGCAGAGAAAGCCTACGGAATTTCCTTTCTTTGCGAAGAATGAAACTCACACATCTTAATTATTTTCTTTACTGGCTATTTACGATGAACAAAATCATAGTAAATGAGAGAGAGAGAGAGAGAGAGAGAGAGAGAGAGAGAGAGAGAGAGAGAGAGACTTCACAACGATGATAACCCAACACATAAATATACACATGAGCTCACTTACAGGAACGTCTGTGGTTTCGTAATGAGAAAATTATATAACTTTATATCTTGAATTCCCACACAAACATTAGGCCGAGTAGCAAGGCATGTTGCTAATAGTTATTTACGCAGACTGTTTTCCTCATATCCTAGGATCTGCCATTTGAATCGACTGATTTCCATTAACATGTAAAGGCGTATTTTTGAAATTGTTACTAAGTTACAACACATTTCATGTAGAAAAAATCGATTAAAAAAAAGAAGAAAAATGGGTGTGCTCGCATGACTACGCACACGGTCAGCTGATCCGGTCTGGCAGCGATGTAGACCAATACCAACGTTATCAACGAGTTTTAATTGTTATTATTATTTTCTCGTACAAAACACAATTAATTGTGTGTAGAATTTTTATTTATCAATTTGATATATAAATACACAAGGAGCATTAAATTTTTTTTTATAAAATGATGGAAACACCGTGACCTTTTGTGAAAAAGAAACTTCTTGCAACTCTTCACTCACAACGTTGAAAGTGACGTCTGCACAAGTGCATCATATGGCAGTCAGTACCTGCCAAACCGTTTCGAATAGAGGTTCTTCTATTTTCTGCTGCTCTCCTTTGAATTGTTGTTGGAGCTACATATTTCCCCAAGAATTTCATCTCACTCACCATACAGGTAAGACGACTTTTATTTCTGCAGATATGATCATCAGTCAACTAACCAGTTTTGCAGATGGAATAGGCAGTGCCAACCTTGGGGTCTATTGATCTGAAAGAATTTGGGTTTCCGGAAAATAGAACGACTTCATTTTTCCGATCATTCTCTCTGGCAATATTTTACAGGCTATGGTGTGGTGTTCTTGAGAGTTACTCAGCCCTAGAATACGAGAATTGTCACCTTTTTCCGACATAGAAACAGTTGACAACTTCAAGGCTTCGAATGACGCAACCAATGCAACATCTAATCCTTTAATTGAGTCAAGTCTAGCGTGATAATGCTATTTTGCACATCCTCAACTGATGCTATTCATCGTGTGATATTAGTAATTGCAGCATTTCATTCTTTGCAAAGTAGCATAAGAGCTCATTTTCTATATAGTCTGTTTCATGGATACCTACTGTAGCTTGAGATAACATTTATTTTGCCTATAGTAGTAAGCAATTTACACTCCTAATTTCTTTTCCATTAGCCCAAACGTTTAGATGCAGCGTCTAACAGAAGTGTGTTGTCTCTTCGTCGCGTGTTGGCTCAGAGCCACCTGGCATCATTGACTCGTGGTCTAGCACCTGACAGATTTCATTAATTCAATAATGAAGTATGTTTTTTTTTATTAGGCGGTACGTTCGGAATCATAATGAGGCGACTTGTATTCTTCAAAGTAGCTTATGGATGTGGATGAAACATAGCCTAGAAGTACGCATTAGGTTTAGGTATATTAGATGGTTACGGTAGGCTACTGTTTGAATATTTAAGAAAGCTGCTGCTTTTAGAAAATTAGAATTAGGTACGTTATATCGGGCTAAAATGTTAGAGGCACAATGCCCTCTTAACTTCTCAAATTCTTTGCCATTTTTAGATACGCTTGTCACTACAAAGCTTCGAGATCCAACTTCAAAGAAATATAAAGAAATCATGATGTCCGGTGGCGAGAAACGAACCTGCGATACAATAATCACGACGAGGTCACCTTACCGACCTGACCACGTACTGGACATCATGATTTCTATCATATTTTTCTTTGAAGTTGGATCTCGAGGTTTTGCAGTGACGAACGTATCCAAAAAAGAGCAAAGAATTTGAGAAGTTAAGAGGGCATTGTGGCTAATACGTTTACTTATGTTTCTGGTAAAATTAACCAGTAGATTCTATATACACGCATTATATATATATACTATATATATATATATATATATATCTATATATATAGTTATTTTTTAAATAAAATATTAGTGGGGTTTTAAGAAATCTGATAATAAACATAGTTTATTATCAGATTTCTTATAACGCCAGTCAATCGTATACAACAGTCAACAGTCCTGGGAGTTGTATTGAACAAGTTCTAACACGCGAGCGCTGTCCGTTAGATTTGATATTTGGAATCCAACACATATTTAGCGCTTGATATGTAGTACGTGTTGGCGTTTCTCACTTTTCCGGGCTCATGGTGGGTATCACCTTGGTCGGATACTTCCCTCCCTTATCTTTACTTCCGCAACAGTCATTTTGCCTTGTGGCCTCGGTTTGTTTGTTTTGTCCTATACGAAGAGAGGCTGGCGATTTTTACGAAGCATTATTCGCTAGATGTCTTCCTGAATTAGCCCAGCGTTGTTTGTTTGGTAAAGAAATGCACAAACAAATCAACTGACTTCACACCGGGGTGCATGCTACATCGGAGACTATATGGAGTCGCGCATAGCATGTTTACTTCATATCTGTCTTGTCTTTGCGTGGAGGAAAAATCCCATGGTCTGTTTTGTCTGCTTTGTCATTATATCCATTCCAAGTAACTAATTCTTGCCGAATATTAACTATATGGTTGTAGCGCAACTCATCTTCTATTTCTTTTGTCATTTGCTTCTCGGATTTAGCCATTCTTATGGAGTTACAGATGTATGATGATTCAAGTGTATCTGCCTCCGTATAGTATATGTTGTTTATTTGTATGATAAAATCAAGTGCTGGTTCCGTAGAACACCTTCCCCGGAGTGGCACTAGATAAAATGCCAGTAAAGTAAGCAGTCAGACAGCACACAGTTAATGTAGGTCGGGTAAAATGTGACTTATACTGGAGGGTAAAGGCCACTACTTCGAGACATTGTATGCTATCTGCAACCACCAGTGCGGTTTCAAAGGACTGCGGTTACACGGATACTGGTGTGGATGCGACTACCGAACATGTACCGTTATTTATTGGCTTGTTGCCTAAATGGACTATTGCAGATTTATACACATGATTATAATGGTAATATTAATGTAAAGTCAGTCTCAAGTTTATAGTCAATAAAATCAGTGCACTTAATACACCTTTCTTATGACAAATATACAATAAGCATAGTTTTGACTTCCCGCTAGCATTGCTGAATGGGAATAGATAGTAGGTACTGCATCTTCTCTTCTTTTAAATCTTGGTGTATTAACCTGTGGTGGGCGAGATATCGGTAAAAGACAATGCTGCTCTTCTTGGCTGCCATTTGGCATGGTGAAACAACATCAGTGTACAACTTTCTCTCGTGGGGAGTGGTTACCGTGGAACCGAAGTGGAAAGTGTTGCCTTGGTGGGGGAGCTGTTCGCACCAGAAAGGGATGGAAAAAACGTCGGTTACATTACGCTGCTATCGTTAGGTCTGGCCTAATACTGAGTAATACAATGGTTTCTTCTTGGGTAAATGTCCTGCTATCAGTTAAGTTGGCCTTATGCCAACGCGTGCCATTCCTTTATGGGAACAGTCCATGTAAAAAGAAACACCAGAAAGTGTTTTGTGGGACTGTTACTTTTTGTTTGTAATGTCTGAATTTGAAATGGATTTCCCATGGCAAAAAAAAAAGTTATTCTAGTTATGTGCAATATACGGCAGTGTTTAATTTGTTTCAAGTGCTCTCTCTCTTGACTGTTCAGTTATTAAAAGGAGTTCGAACTTGTTTAGGTATTGCTAATTATATTTTCAGAAGAAAGTAAATCCCATATATATATAATATATATATATATATATCCCTATATATATATATATATATATATATATATATATATATATTATATATATATATATATATATATATATATATATATATATATTCTAGAATTTACTGTAAAATGTAAGTATGCTTAAAGAGATAACTGTTCATGTATAAAAGCCTTAGCAAGTTTTCTTCCACTTCATATTCATCATAGAAAATTGTTTTACCCAGGAATAGCATCGAGAAAAATTGTCTGAAAAATGCATATAGCTATTGTTAGTAATTTGTGGCAGTTTGTCGTTCCTGCTGCTAGCAGCTCGAAAGGAAATAGGTACTTCTTGAAGGGAGTCGTTTCGAAGTCTCATTATTTCGGTTGTGTGCATCCCTTAAGTACTGTCAGTACTCTGAACTCATGAAGATCTATGTATAAATGCCAAATAGTGACGATTTTATAATCGGCTATTAGCTTTTATCAGGCTGAGATTTCCGGTGGTTTGGAAACATTTTAAACGCATTGGTTGACTGTGCTTATTATAAGTAAATTTTTACTACAATTACTATATGGCGTTCATTTGAAAGAGATAACACACGGTAATGGGAAATGCAGGCACGAGATCAGTTATTAGCAAAGAAAAATATAATAAATCAGTAAATAAATAAGTAGAGAACAATTTTTTTGGTAAAATATTGAAATGGAAGGAGAATTATTTTAGGGTAGTGATGCATTGCATGTTTGCTTGAACTAAGAAGGTTATTGGCAGCGAGGCGCATGCCTCTTTGTATATTGGTGCTGCTGTTCAGTCTTGGCAATTATATATATATTTTTTATTTCGGTGTGATTTTTACTAACATTTTATGCCTTTTTATTTGTTTATTCTCAGTGGGTTTTATACTAGATTGCCACTTGGTTTTACAGTGTTTGGTTTCCCATGCACATTTTGGTAGTTCATGGCGAGTTACCAACTCTGTTAGCTTCATATTGCTTCAGACTCCACCATCCCTGGAAGTGCTGGAATTCGTCTCCTCAGCAGACATCCTTGTAATAGAAGCATGTATCTCGGCTTATGAAGCTTCTGTTTTATTTTTATTTTTTTATACACGCGGGTAAGTTTTATGAAACACGTCTCTTTCGCGCCGATTTTTTTTTATCCTCTGTGATAATAACGCAAGTCTGTTGTCATTGTTTAATTTGATTTTCGTAGCAGGCAAGTCGGCCAGTATTTCAATCCCTTAATTCGGCGACTCGGCGTGAACTTGCCTCTCCTTTCCTTTCCGGTATGGTGCCTTTCATGACCTCTTTGCTATTAGAATATCTGTTTCTAAGACTATATAGGTTTCAGCATGGCTGCGTAACTTTTAACCAATCAATCAGCGTTGCTTTCATGCAAGTTCTATCCTGTGTGGAAGTGTAAACCTGTGATTTTCATTTTTACTTTGCCGGAGTTTTTAACACGCAGAACAGAAATTGCGATTGATCTGAGGGAGCTTTTGAAGATAGCGGTCCCATACAACCCTTTTGAAGAATAGGGGTCTCTTGGGCCTTTTGAAGAATAGGGGTCCCAGTTTGGGCCTTTTGAAGAATACAGATCCATGGACACGGTGGTCGGAGCTCCCGTAGTTCCGCCACAGGCTTACTGTAACCCCTGTGGCTAGCGCGCGCAGCGCAACATTACCTCTTGCCAGAACATGCCGTGCTTGCCAAGAATCTTTAAATATGCGGATAAGGCGCGAAGCGCCGTTCCGCCACGGCCTTACTGACAGCACACACAAATCGATCGTCCGCGGATATGTAGTCGCTCCCCTATGAATATAACATTGGTACTGACAATCAAACAAGCAGTTGTTTGCTTATCTTTAGGTTTATTCACCACTGACAACCAATCATGTTGTTACTTGTTTTCCTCGGCGGTTGTTCTCCACTAAATACCTTTTTAACTATACGGACCCCAGTTTTATCCTTTTGAAGAATAAAGGTCCCAGGTTCGTATGGGAAACGCTATTCTTCAAAAGCTCCGATCTGTGTAGTACCTTCAGCAGGAATTTCTATAGGATTTTTTTTCCAGTCTGATTGCTATGTTTTACTTATATTATTGCAGTTTATATAGTTGTTTACTTTTTAAGCCTGGAATAATATACTAAAATTGTTTATTTACTATTTATTTATTTATTTATTTATTTTGCATTTACTTCTTAAAGTGTTTTACACATACTTTTCAGAATGAAGCAAAAGTTTGAAAGGGACGTCGTTGTTCAGGATCAGGGCACCATGGAGGATACTGAGAAAGTTTTCAATGATGCAGTTCACGGAGCCATATCTCTTCATCCACTCTGTGTTCGAGTTGTTGATACACCACAGTTTCAAAGGCTAAGGTTCGTATATTAATGGGATCTAATTTAAAACAGTTTTAGCAATTAAGTGCCATAGTTTATATTTGAGAAAGGAGGGAATTCTTCATTTGATAAAACTTCCAAAATTCTTTCAGGGACCAAAATTGAAGCACTGCAGAAATTGTTGTTGTTGGATGGTTAATAAAAGTAATACTAATTGGTAATATCTCCCATGGTACAGTTGTATTTGATACACTAGTAGACTAAGTACAATATGAAGTGTAGTCTTATATGGCAGCAAATTGCATGGTTGAGATATGAGCTTTTATTCTTTTAGATATTTGATATTCCCTAATTAGTGTTATATTTCTTCCATATTTAAAATGATTGAAATTAAGATAAAAATAGCTTGGAGATTATAAAATATTCATTTGTTTCAATGATGATGTTCCTTGATGCCTGAATTTGGTGCTTCACTTATTAAAAATTTTTTTTACCTTAAAGCTCTTGTTTTCAGGCAAAGTTTCTTATAAAATTCAGACTTGAAGAGCAAATTAATTAATGAATGTAAAAAATATCAAGGAGTACTGTACTGTATCTAATGAATGCCTACAGTTTTTAGCATTTTGTCTTGAGATTACCGTCTTAGATAACCTTCGTTCCAACAAGGATACAAACCTTTTTCTTCACATGTATGCTCTACTGGTGTAACCAGGGCTGGTTGAAGCTTGAAACAAGAATTTTGATTTAGTAGACTCCCTTTGTGATAGGAGTGTTCCTTGGTGGATGAGAAGGTGATTTCAAGAGGTTGGTAGTCTCAGGAGAAAGGGCCTTCACATTCCTCACCTAGTAAACCATGAACTCATGGACTAACTTGATCTTGAGGAGAGAGTTTAATTAGACCATTAGCTAGACATTTCTCAGTGGAGAGTAGCCTGGCCTTAAATTTTTAAATGAAAGGGACATTTTTATTCTTTTCCAAGAGTAAGCTTGAGTAGCTATTGGAGAAAAGTTGTTTAATTGGTGTTCAAGGAGCCGCTCGCCATTTCTGACCTTCCCCCTCCACACGTGACGCCCCCCGCTTGCCCCCTAGAGGACGGTGAAGACTTGGTGTTCATCCAGGATGGGCCCCAGAGCGCCTGGGAGGGGCAGGTCAGCACGGATGGTGGGTTGACCTTAGGTGGGTCTTAGCCCTTATTAGGGCTGAGATCTTTCTGGCAGAGCCCACCCCCCCTGCGGATGCCAAGAGTACCGTAGTTTTGGACTACCTCTTGGGGGACTCTGAAGGAGGCCAAATCTCCCCTGAGGCTTCCCCAGGCTGGGAACATGTCCCAGGCCCTGGCCGATTAGACCAGGTAGTTGCGGGTCCCAGGAACTTCTTGAGGTCCACGGGTCCTCTATTCTCTTCCTGGTGGTCCGAAGCTGTCTACCAGGACAAATGGACGGCGTTGGGGTCTGGTGTAGAGGAAGCAGTCTCTTGCTTCTGCAGACCAAAATTCCCCACTCGGCGGACTTCCTGATACACCTGAGACTGGACAGAGACTCCTTGGTAGAAGCTGGGAAGAGGGTCAGGGCTGCCCTAGGCCAAGTCCCTAGCGGTCAGCCGGGTCCTAAGGGCCGGAGGGTAGAACAGGCAATCCACTTTTGCGGCTCACTGCCTGGGGCTCAGCACCTGTAATCACTCGATTCTTTTGTAATTGGGTGGGTGCCCAACAGCAGATTTAGACCTCCACCAAGTATATGACTCCAGGGGTGTGAGGGGTAGTATGAAGGTGTTTCCCCCTTTTCTCACCCCTCCACCCTCCTTCCTTATCCTCTCCCTGGGCCTCTGGCAAGTTTTCATAGGGCCCAATGTGCCCTCAGGTAGGACAAAGAGTATAAGAGGCATTTTGTTAGTGCAACCATTGCCTTATCGTTGTCGCCTTTCCAGGTTACCCTTCCATTCCAGCCAGCGCCCTTGGCGGACCCCTTCCCAGCCCCACCCTTCTCTTTGGTGAGGGCTGAAACCCCAACGGGTATGCCCCTAGACCAACCTCTGGGTCCGTTCCCTCCCTAAACTACTCCCTCCTCCTAAAGAATAAGTCTCCTATGAAAGTAGTTTGAGGTAAGCATACGGTGTTGGAATAAATCGCAAATTCTTGGTAATTTGTATTTTTCCTAGCTATACTTACCTTGAACTACTTAGGTTTCAGGCCCTCCCTACCGTCCCTGTGTACCCTAGAGCAGGAACCTTATGGAGTGGAAAGGACTGAGGTAGTAGGTTGTGGGTCGCATGACCATTGACCCTCGGGGCATGTACCTGGCTAGGTGTAGAAAGGATAACCGGATTTTTTCTGGTCAACACCAGATTAACATCCAGGATTCTCCTATGAAAGTAGTTTGAGGTAAGTAAAGCTAGGAAAAATACAAATTAACAAGAGTTTGTGATTTTTCTTTGGCCTTGATCAAGCGTAGATGTTTTGGTGTGCATTCCAAAGGAATATTTTGATCTTTGACAGGTATTTGTATTTTTGGAATAATTTGATTTTCCACATGAAAGTATGAAGATATGTAGTGAAGGGCATGAGCATTCATGGCTCATACCCTCGCATTTTTCTTAACACACACTTGGTCAAGGTAGTGTTACTTGCTGGCATCCCTGCTCACTCAGTGCATGCATGGTTTATAAACTGCCTTAAGCTCTTCAGACTGATGAGCATAGTTTTTTCTGCCTCAGTGGAGTTATCTGTGAGGAGTTTAGAGCAGTCTTTTCTTCTTTGGGAACTTAGGCTTTTGAAGTGGAACTTGTCCTTCACAGCCTAACTTAGCAACCTGTAAGCCCATGGGGAGATAAGTCTTCCTGTTGGTCGTAGCCTTGACAAAGCTTATTGACAGTTGCTTGGGCATGGTCTTTCTTATTCACCTGGCACTCTGATGAGGCTTAGGGATCTATTGTTCTTGTTCACTCCTGAGTTTGTTGTGAAAACCCAGGAATTGTCACAATCCCTGTCAAGAGAGATGAGTTTCTTAGTTCCTTTTCTTGGGTCTCTGTTGGTGATGATCTGTACAAGATGCTTTTATGGCTGGTGTGAGTCAAAAGGCATTACTTAAGATAGACTCAACTTGTTGGGCAAGTATTGGCGACTCTTTGTTGGTACCAACTAGGACCAAAGGCAGTATCAGGAACATACATTGGTTTCCTCCATTAATGAAACTAGCCTATGACTCAAATGGTGAGTGAACTGTCATACTGTTTGGGTGAAACCACCTGTTGTACTTCAGAGAAATAACTGCAGGTGTCTGGAGACAAGAGAACACCTTTACAATCATTTTACTAGAGGAATGCTGCCCACAAGTTCCTTGATGTTTCAGTTGATTTATTCTTGGCCTGGGACTTGTGGTTGCTCAGCAGCTTTTGTAATCAAATAACCTCCTCTTGGACAGAAAAGTACTCACATAAGGTACACAGAGAGTATAAGGATAAGGTTGAGTGGCAGAGTGACTGGCTCTTCTTTTTCTTTTATCCTTTACCTTCCTGTGTGAGGCAACAGCTCTGCTCAAATACATGCTGGGAAGGATGTTGAGGCAGGTGAGCTGCACAATCGAGCATCCAGCCTTAAAACTTGGGGTTATAAAATGCAACTCTCTGTTCTACCTTTACACAGGGTCTTTACAAAATAGATTCATGATACTTCTCACCCAGGTTCAGTGTTTGTTGCTGTGGCATCTGTAGGCCACACTGAATAGGTTACAAAATTCAGCACGCCCGTATTCACTATTGTGACTGGGAGTGGAGACATTTTTGGCTGGAGATTCATCTTGCTTGTCAGTTGATAGGGTACCTCCTACCTAAGGAGTCTCTCTCTTACTTAAAAGGCAATGGTTTATATTCCGTGGGAACAAATCACAAATTTATAATGTAATCTGTATTTTTCTTAGGTATGCAACCCAGAGCCTTGTATTTTAATCCCACCTCCGCCATCCCTCTTAGTCCCTGTTAATGAAGAAACAATTGCTTTGTGATGGTAGGATAGTGATTAGTGATGTTCCCCCCCCCCCCTCCCCCCACACACACACCTGATCCACATGGTTATCTATCTTGTTACCAAGTTTCAACAATTGATTCCAGCCAGCTTGTGCTGAAGAATTCGTATATTAGTACACAAATGTTTATGATATGCATACCTAAGAAAAATACAAAAGATTTAACAATTTGTGATTTTAGGCTGGAGACTATGAAATTAGTGTTATCTGGGAGATGTCTTGAAAATATCCAGGTTCAGGTTATATTACTGGGCCTTTTATTTTTTTTTTTTTTTATTCATCAGACTTATTTACAAATAAAACCAAGAATTTTGGTTAAGCTCTGGTTGTATGATACTGTATTATGTTTATTTTCACCTTTACTTGTTTTAATTTTGAAAAAGGTAAACCACAACTATTTCAAACTGCATGACATGTGATAAGTGTTCTTATTTGTACTTTTCTAGTCCTGTGAGTAAATGTAGTTTAACAGGGAATGCATTGTTCTTTGAATGTATCCCAACATTAAATGGAGCAGAAGTTGCATGTTGTAGTATGTCCTGTTTAAGTAATAATATTTGGAAATCATCATAATAGTTTCTTTAGGATTTGGAAATCATCTTAATAATTTCTATAGGACTTTCATAAATATAAACTGGATGGGGGCATCAGTGTTTAGAATTGTCTCTAGTTTGAATAGCCAATTGGTTTTTTGTTTCCTGTGTAATCATATGTAGAATTTATACGGTACAGAGATTTTTCCTTGTGTAGTTAATGTACAACTTGTGAAATGTGTGTTTTTAATAACATTGTTTAGTCCGTACTGTTTTGTTGTCATTTAGTTTTTGAATATGTATTACCTAATTTGCGGTGTTATAGGATTTTGGATTAAATTTTTACAGGTTTCTTAAACAACTTGGATCGAGTTACTTTGTATACCCAGCTGCTGCTTCTAATCGATTTGAGCATTCACTTGGGTAAGTACTTTTATTTTGGAAGATGATGTAAACTGTTGCTTACGCAGTAATTGGGAGATGGATGCATGAATTGCTTGCATACTAATATGCGACTTTTGTCTCGTCTAGATAAACATGTTATCGTTATGTTCTAGTAAGTGTAAAGCTGTAGGGATTCTTCCTGTCTGACAATTGTTTATGTATATTTTCATATTAATTGTTTGATAACTTTTTCCAACCTTATTTTCTTTCCTAGCTTTGAATCGCCACTATGCCAAGAACTAAATTTTATTATTGCTGGGCCCCCTTTGGTAAAATCCCAGTTTTTGCTTTTGTGCTATAACCATTGGAAGGCTTTGTACTGTAGATGTTGCTTCTTGTGCTTTTTTAATGGTGCAGCTTAAACATAAACAGCTTTGTTATAACAGGAGTACTTATTTTTTGTATTGTATGGTAAAGGATAAATTTTCCTGTGTAAGTACTAAGTGGGTAAAAAATGTATGATGAAGGTACTAACAATTTCTTCTGGATCATCAAGGCATGGTTGTAGCACAGGACATACATGTAGAGTAGTAAGCGATGTTTAGGAACAAACTACCAAACCCAATGTGTAGGTAAGATTTACAGGTAGATAGATCTGCTCGTGTGCGAGTAGGTTCATGTGAGCCTTGTCTCTGCAGTGTTTCCTTTGGCCCCTCTGTTTAAAAGTAATCCAACCCCAGCCTCTATATCAATGATACTCTTTTCCCCACTCAGGTTTGTGAAGACCGTGGGACCTGTTTATTTTGTATTCCCTGCAGCAGCTCATAATCGTTTTGAGCATAGCCTTGGGTAAGGGTAGATCATTAACATTTATGATTCTTTCATTGGTAGGGTGTATTATTAGCATGGCTTTTGTATAATTTATTTCAGTTACTGGGAATAGAGCAAATTATTTTTATCGAATTTGTAAAAGGAGGAGAGAGAGGGATTTTGGTTTTATATAGTACATATGTCAGTTACTAAAGTTTCTATATCAAAGCTGGTTAATTTGGTCATCTAACAGAAATGACCCACTCTTTATTATCTTTCTGTAATATGTAAATTCTAGCCTATTTACTACAGTATTTTAGCTCTTGTATTCCTTGTAGAAATATGTCAGCCTTGGTAAGAAATCACCTTGTTAGTAGGTTCTCACGTGTGCTGCTGAATTTAAGACAAGTACTACTGTAGAAAAGACTGTGGTGGCAGTCACAAGGAGGAAGTATTAATACATGTATTTCACATTTGAGTTCATTTAAGAACAATTTTGTCCAGCATACAAGTAACAAAATAAATACAGTTTCAGTTCAGGAATCAGATTTTTCTTTTATTGTACAGAACTTACCTGGAAAAGCTTAGGGAAAGTTCTTGATGGATGTATTGGTGTTAGTGTAATGATTTCATGTACATATGTAATAGACGGCTAATAAGCATTTTTCTTATTCCAATAAGTTTTGATAGCCATTGCCAAGCAGTACTGTACATCTCTTGCAGTGTCATTACTAATAATATGTTCAGCAGTACGTACATGTATAGTATTATATTACATTTGAAGAGTAGTAAACTTTTTTTTTTCCACATTCAGTAGTTTCATTCCTTCTGCTATCAATAATTTGAGAAATGTAAATTCATTAAAAGTAATTTAAAGAATTTAAACACATCCTGCACTAAAATAGAAATGTTTCTTTACCTTAAGTACACCCAGCCCTTGTCACATTAGTTAAATGGTATTTTGTTTCTCAAAATGAAACTGATATTTCAAATGTGTGTAAGCTTCTTTTTGAACTGTTGTGTGCCACTTCATATTCTGTTGTCATGTAGGGTGATTGAGGGACAGCATGTAAAGTCAGGGGATGGAGAGCTGACAATTGTGCATTTAGTTTTTGCATGTGTTTATACATTTTGCACATTTTTACCATACAACATTGTCTTGCTTTAATGATTATGCTTGCTCATTTAACACTTGTGCTTTTTTGCGCATGCTTTTTCATGTAAGATATAAACTGAATAATTTAAAATTCTGATTTTAGGAGCTTTTAGTAAGATGTAGTTCTTTTGAATCTAATTAATTTTGTATCATAGACTGTGTAATGCCCTATAATAGAAAACAGGAATGACATAGTTATATCGTAGTTTGAATTTTTTACATTGCCTTATATGTACTGTATTCCATGTAGAAATAGGTCAGCCTCAGTGAGAAATAAATATTTCATCACTGGATTCTCAAGACAAATAATAAAACTGGAGGTATTTAATTAAAAAGTACAAGTTAACTCAAGGTAATGGCAATCACAATGTAGAAGTATCAATCAATTTATTTCACTCTTGAGTTCATTTAAGACCAATATGTAACACTGTGAATGATGTTTCAGTCCTAGAATCAGATTATATTTTATCAGACAGCTCTTACCTGGAGAAGTTTAGGAAAAGTTCTTGACAGATGTATTGGTGCCAGCGTTATGATTATATGCGGCAGACTGTGCTAGTATAAATTTTTCATTTCCAAATAAGCTTTAACACTGTCACCGCCAAGTAGTTGATATTAGTATAGTATTACAGTTGAAAACTAAGACAAAATTTGGACGTGGATTTGATGGCTTCATTCCTTCTACTGTGATAATTTGATGATGTAAATGCATTCCTGTTTTCAATAATTTAAAGAATATAAACTCTGTGCTAAAATAGAAATGCTTCTTTGCCTACAGCACATCCAGCCCTTGCCATATTAGTAAAATGTTCTGTTTCTTAGTGTTGCCATTTAAACTGTTTATTATGCTTGCATGTTTAATGCTGTTTCATTTCTTTGTTCATGTTACTTTTATACTTTGAATATTTTTGAAATTTGTTATTTGAAACTTCTTTTGACATATCTTCCTTATGAATTGATTAATTTTTTTTCTTAAAGACTCACTCAATAGAAATTAGGAATGACAAGATTATTGTTGAAATTTTTCACATTTGTTACATTGCCTTTTAATGAATCCTGACTAATTTTTTTTCATTTCATATCACTTTGACCAACAGCGTGTGTCACCTAGCTGGACAGTTGGCACGTGCACTTCAAGCTAGGCAGCCTAACTTGAAAATAAGCGAATATGATATCCTCTGTGTCCAGTTGGCTGGTCTTTGTCACGATCTTGGCCATGGACCATTTAGTCATCTGTGGGAAGTTTTTGTAAATAAAGCTCGACCTGGGAAGAAGTGGAGAGTAAGTTCTTAGTAATTGTTGATTATTTTGATCAGTTATGAATCTGAAGTACCGTCTTAAATGTTGAATAATTACCCATCCCACATCATATTAATGGCTGCTGAAACACCCTTCTTTGAAGTGTAAATACATCTTATGCAAAGGATATAATTTTTGTCCTTAGTACCTGTAGTTAACTAAAAGGAATTTAGATGCATTTTTTTTTATCAGATGAGTGATTTGATTGTCAGGGTTATGAATATTAATATGATGATGTTGATAGCATAGCAGATACTTTGAACTTCAAATATAAAGATGGTAGTACTGTACTGACTCGTCCCAATGGCAAGTAAAATCAAAATTTTTATTTCTTCAGCATGAATCGGCATCAATTGATATGTTTGATTACCTTTTGGATGCAAACAACCTTCATGACGAGTTCAAAAGGTACGGCCTCGATGATCAGGACTTGAAATTTATCAAAGAACTTATTGGTGGACCTAAGAATACAGATGGTGCGGATTGGCCGTATGAAGGCAGGCCTCGTGAAAAAGCCTTTCTCTATGAGGTAAGAGTGGATAGTGAAATTTTCCTATTGTAATAATAATAAAATTCAATTCATACTGAAATATGATTAAAAATATAGTATGAACTTAGAAAATTGTTTGTGAAAATGAGATACTCATATCCTAGAATGGAAAATTAAAAACTCATTTTGCATGTATGTTGCAGATTGTTGCCAATAAGCGCTCAGGTGTTGATGTTGACAAATGGGATTATTTCCTAAGGGATGGTCATAGCTTGGGGATCAAGGTAAGCGAGATAGTCTGTGTTTCTGTTCTGTGATATTTGGTACATCATATTTTGTATAGTTTATTTAAACCTTTGGCATACAAAGGTCTTAAGCCCTTAGTATGGAATCTGCTTATGAATGTTTCTTCACTGGTTACCAAAATCACCAAAACCTGTCCCCTCTTAAAATTTTCTTGCTGACCCATGGTAGCTGGTCCTGCATTTTGGTCTTCTGGTAGAGAGTAGGTAGTAAGTCGGTGATTCATAACTTTTTCATGATGCCTCTCTTGTGCATATGTAAGATTTCCTTAATTGACGAAGTAGTATGTAGTACTGTTGATCATTATAAAGTTCAGCAACTTAACGAAGTCAGGTTATCACATGATTCACCCAAAAGAATTTGTTCCTAAATAAAATACTGTATGGAATAGAGTAAAGTTAAAGAAATTAAACAGTTATTAGAAACGGGAAACTAATACTAAGTACAAGGCAGAAAGCAATTCAGATGATGTCAAATGGATTCTGGAGAACCTGTAGTACTATCTATACTGCACCACTAAGTTACACTGCAAATGGTGCCATACATGGGGTTCAGACCTTAAGTGGGATTCTAGTATTCTTCTTTTATCATGATAAAATGTTAATCTTTTTAACCACAACATGATTACAGTATGTATGTCATCTTTCTTCTATGACTCTGATCTTCAATTTAATCCTACATATTAAACTTCTTGGAAACTTGCACTGGTGCAGCCTGTTTCAGTCATTCATGCTCCCCCTATTTTATTTACATTTCTGTTGCTAACAACTCACTTTCTTAAAAGATGAGATCCACTGAAAACATTTACATACTTATGAAATATAGCATCCAACAAGTTGTCATGGGACTATATACTTTAACTACGTAGTGTAAGGTTGTCCTTTGGATCAGTTTGTAGCTTGTCTCCCACTTATTTCATTTGTATTCTGTTATTGAAGATGTTTATAATTCTGCCTTTCACTTTCCATCTGTATTTAAGGTCACCAGGTTATTTTCAGTTGTCTTGGAAAGACATAGGTCTTGGAAAGACATAGTTCAATTTAATAAGTTATTTTTATTATCTTTTTTTTTACACTCGAGGTGGGCTCACTGTTCATTTTGAACACCATACAAACAAACTCGCTGTTCATTTAAGAGGGAAACCATTGCAACCACTTTTCATTTTAGTTTGAAAATTGTCTTCCACTTAGGAAGCTTCATAAAACCCATTCAGCTGCCCCTTTTAGCATAAATTGGAAATAGTTACCCTCATAATGGATTGTTTTGTGGATGATAATTTTTCCAAAACCCAAAGGTTGCATTTTCTTTCTTTATTCTGTTTTCCATAGCAATAACAACCTTATATTATTCAAGAGTAGGCAAATTTCTTCACTGAGTAAAACTTCGTTCATTTTCCCCTCCTACATTAAGAACAATATCACTTGAATCTTGAATAGTGCTGCTGTACCTTTGAGGGGGCAAAGAGATTGTATGGAATTACCTTGACAATTATTAAATCATGTCAAGGTTTGGTGATTTGTATTGAACAGCCTAAGAATGCCCTTAGCCACTAAGATGTATTCAAGTAAGAACAATAGATGTTCTTAATTTCAATTTTGACAGAATGAAGCCCAAGGATAGTTATAAGTACAAAATTAATAAATTGCTATGATACTTTTGGTATTAAGGAAAAATTTTTTGTGTAGTAATTAATTTTTAAATTTGTCAAAGTTATATAGAATAAGGATATGAGTGAGTACTGTAATTAGTATTTAGCAGATATCCAGAAAAGCACATAAAATTGAGACTGTGAAGAAAACTTTTTGAGAAAAAATCAATTTCCTTTCTTTCAGGTGACATTCGATTATCATCGCCTTGTAAAATTCTCTCGGGTGATAGATGTTCCTGGAGAGGGACTGCAGATCTGTTTCAGAGAAAAGGAAGTTGATAGCCTTTACGACATGTTCCATGCACGCCGAACTCTTCACAGGACTGCATATCAACATCGTGTTGTGAAAACCATTGATTCAATGTAAGATAATGTTCTGACATTTACTTATTGTGCATAATTTCCTGCAGACATGATGTGCCCGCTATAGTGTGAATGTTGTACAAATTTATTCATTTCCCTAATTTATATTTGCAAAATTTTCAGGCTAGTGGATGCTTTTTGTTATGCAGATGAGCACATTCAACATAAAGGCAGAAATGGGTAAGCAGATTTTAAATTTTGCTCTAGTTTTTAGTGAATAGGTACACAATGTAGAGACAACTGTTCAATGTTTATTTTTCCAAGTATGGTAATTTTATGTTTTAAGATTAGAATGTATAGGTGTAAAGAATATTTTAGCATCATTTGACCCCTAGAATGAGCTTCTTTAAACAGATGCCCACTTATAAACTGGCCATGTCCCAGAAAACTTTTATATCCCATTGTGTTTAAACTGACAAAAAACAAGCTAGGTAGGTTTCTTTTTCATACAAGGAAATTTTGCTTTACTACCAGATGAATTGTAGTTGTAAGACCATGATGAGACTGACTAGATAAAACATCAGTCTTAGTGTTTTCAATCCCCAAAAAGCTAGTTGGAGCCATATGTAGGAATGAAAGAAGTTTGTGTACTTCTCAAAAGTATTTAAGATGTAATGTTTTAAAGTGAATTATTAGGCTGTACAATATCTTACTTTTTTCATTTTTTCTGTTCACAGAAAAATGTACAACTTGGCAGATGTATGTGATGACATGTATGCTTTTACCAACCTTGTAGATGATGTATTCCACCAAATAATACGTGCAGAAGGAGATCATCCAGATCTCTTGAAAGCAAAAGAAACTATTAATAGAATTCTTACTAGACAATTGTATGCTTATGTTGGTCACACACAGCCCGTCTCTGGTGGTGTTGTAAGTATACAGTTTACTCTACTGTATTTGCTTTACATACAAGCTTATGTAATACATATTAGATTACATTACGTACCTCATTTTTCATGTATATATGAGCCTTGTAGCTTTAAAATACTGTATGTAATTACAGTGCTCATAAACTTAACAAAATAAGATCTTCCAAGTCATTTACCAGATTGAATAATTCAGCATATTTCATAAGCTTAAATAGATCTGATCTGTGAGTGTTTTATATCTTAAGATGTGGTGTTTTATCACTTAGACTACATATTCAGGAAAAATCTTGGTTTTATTGCTTATCTAAGTAAACTAACTGATATGTTTAAAATTTATCCAGTTGTTGGGCCTCAAAGTTCTTTTTTATGTTCATTAAAGATTATGATGAAAAAGAACAATTACTGTGGGGTGTCCACAGTTTAGAATAGTATTACATTTTTGCTAACCGCAGTTCTCTTTACCTTCTTCAGAGTAAAGAAACACTCTTGGATTCCTTAGTGAGCAATATTCCTTCTGGTTCCTTGAAAAAGGAAGACTTGGATATTCAAGAGGTCCGGCTAAACTATGGGATGGGTGATAAAGATCCAATTGAATGTGTCAGATTCTACAGTAAAAATAAACCTACTGATGCCAAGACTTTGTCACGAGAGGAAGTGTCTAACATGTTGCCTCAGAGGTAAGAAGAATTAATTTTGTGGCAAAATAATAACAAGTGTCTAAAATATGTCTAATTCTAACTTTTGTAATTTTCCACTAATGATTAGATTGAATTCTAGTGATAAAAATAGTTTAACCTTGCCACTGAGCTATAAATCTTAGCTCTGTCAGTCCTGAACCAAAACAATTGTTCTTTGAAGAGGGCAGATTAAGATAACTAGATCCAGTTTAATTAATTCATATTCATGAAAGTATTACTAGAGCTTTCAAAAATTTTTAAGCAGGTTTCTGTAATAAATAGTATTTTTTTTATTGCTGTCAAATGAAAGTATTTTTTTGATTGCTGTCAAATGAAACTTGGGCATTCTCACAACAGTTTGATAACATATTTCTTTGTCTTAAGGCAGGAGCTGGTTTATGTCTTTCTTTTTTACAATGTATTGATTATTGCCATAATTCTATTGTGAGTTAAACATTAGATTGAAATCTAGATCTCTTTTAATACCCTGTGTGGGATTAATTATTGTAGTATTACTGTATATCCCTTTATTTAAAACTAAAAAAAATTATTTGATTAGTTTCCAGGAAGTTGTGTACAGATTTGTCATAAAGAGCTATGATGAACAACATTACAGAGATGCTCAACAGATGTTCAAAGAATCATGCAAGCAGTTGAATATGAAGAAACCCTCAGTAAGTTGAAATCCACTTTATGTATAATAAAAGTTACTATGAAGACTATTGATGGAGTAAGAGTTTAGATTGTGAGAGTATATTTTGGACAGTAATGACGAACTGAATATTTAAGTTAATCATAATGTGGAAATGCATTATCTGTGTAAAGTGTAAAATTTTACAGATTTCTTCGGTTAGCAAGTTTTCATCTCGTCAGCCAAATAGTAAGAGAACTAAAGCATGGATTTTGTAACTGTTAGGTCCCTTGCTTATAGATTTTGTTTTGATGTCTTTCCTGAAAAATGATTTTATGTTGTAGATTGCTAGGAGTTTTCCAAGGATATTATGCAATTTTTTATGGTCTTGCTAATAATATTTTTATTTTTTTGAATGCTTGTTAATGGAAGTGTTTATTATATAACTACCCAACTGGCTTTTGATATTTAAGATTTTTCCAAGACATGACTTAAAGATTTAAAGGAACTTTTCAACCTTATCTGTGAGAGAACATATCAGATCGCTTTAATCAGATTTAAGTTTCTGATGACATTCTAATAGTAATAAACATATGTAACAAATTCAAGTTCATGTCAGAACAATATATTTATTGGTCTGTGGCAGATAATTCCTTAACGACATTGACTTATTCCTGACAGATAGTTCCTTAAACTTTACTTCATCCTTAAGAGTTTTATCCTGTCATTTTAGAATTCCTCAGGCATTTTGTTAGATTATTTCATAGATCCTACTACTCAGTAGTAATCCATCACTGGTTTTTTTTTAGTACTATACTATACAGTATTTCTAAGAGACTACTAAGTACTGATCATAGGCATACCCCAATCATTAAAGATGAAGAGACCTTTTTGTTTTTAAAAGGCCAGGGACACTGGGACCTTGCTGGCCTTTTGATATTATGATGAAATACAGTTACCTAGTGATCAAGTGGTCAATGTTTAATCCAGGTCCACTGATAAAATGGCAGATGGCTGAGAAATCACTAGAGGACCTTCTAGTTAAGCATCAGTCACTGAACACTCCAAAGGGTAATCAATGCAGCTTGGATGAAATCTGTGTTTCACATTTTTTTTTACTGATTGGCACTGTGATTTTATTTTGCACTGGCTAAGAGGGCAAGCATTCAAGTGGTGTGGCTAACTCTCTTACATACTTGCCTACAGACCCTCACTTTGATATAGGGTGAAATGTGGTTTTATACAGGAGCACAGAATTAGAATTTGCATGTTCCTTTGGCATACTGGGTGGCATTGTTATTCATGTAGCTCTGCTGTTTGTGTTCCGCTAGCATAGTACGTAATTGAATTTTCCTTGTGGACCATTCCTTTTTTTCATATTTTGTATTTTTTTTTACTATATTTTTTAGATTAACATGTTTATCACCCGTTATTTTTCTATGTTTTATTGTATTTTTAATCCAGTACTCATTGACATCTACAATAAATGAAAGTTAAATTCTTATTAAATGGTTATTTGACAAAAGAGATTTGTGAATACGTAGTCACCCTTCTCCTTTCTGAAATAGTCTACTGGCTTAATGGATCGGCAACCATGCTAATTAGAATTGTTCCACTTTGAACTATCTATAAGGTCTGAGCTTGTATTCACTTGAACTATTTATCTAAAAATTATGCATGTACAGTTTGCTCAAGATATTTGGACTCTTGAGGTTCACCATTTGCTCCAAATTTTCACGGGTGGGGGATTGTCTTCCATATCTAATAAAACAAATAAATTCTGCTTGCCCAGCTATTTTTCTATCAACAGAACAGACTTTGGAGAATAAATTCTGTCTCTCAAGGTTATGAAGAGTATTCCACAACAGCAGTTTGCCATTTTCAGTTACCATAATTATAACAGTGCTGTAGGGGCTTTTCAAGACTAGAGTACACGTATTGTCATAAAAATTCTTGTGTTCAGCAAATTAAATCTTCTTTCTGTAAAGTTTATGAACCTGGTATAAATGCTGAAGTGTGTTTTTGTTCCTACCCAAGTAGGCAGCAAAGAACTTGAATTTGTCAGTAGATATGCCAAAGTCAAAAGTGACTTCTACTGCCAGATCAAATGTAGCCATTTCTAATTATTTAACTTATCTGAAACATAATTTTTAGTAAATGGCAGTGGTATCAGCATTGTACTTACTAGTTATGTTGATGTCTGTGTGGTTTTCATGTCTACCAGTGTTATTGAAAAGTAAAACTCATGATGCATTTCTTTTTAACATTTGAATGTACTCCACTTCCAGGTTGATTCTTGGCCAAGACATCTTACTCCAGTCAAAAGGTATGATGGGCACTATGCAAATGGTCAAGGAGCCCCAGTTGATGGATCTGCAGTTCAGTGGTTGAAGTTTTAAATGCATCTTTCTTTTCATAAGTATTTAGAAGTAATAGTTTTCACTGAATTACTTATTTATGTGAACTATAAAAAATTGAATTTTATAGTTAAAAAATGTTTTTTCTAATATATTTCACATGTACTGTATTAGCTTTAAATTGTTTTTTTTGTTCTGTAACAAAACTTTTCTTCTATATTTATTGTTACTTTTATTCTGATGCAGTACTTGCTAGTCACCATTTTCTTGATGTTCTTTGTATGGTATTGCACTGTATACAGTATTGTACAATATTATGAATAGTCATTGTATTTGATCAGTTCAGTAGCTGTTATTCGCCAGAATTCGTTAGGTCATGAAAGTTGTGATCTAATTTCAAAATAGAAATTTTCCAGTGCATGCAGACTGTTACAACTGTTCATAGTTGTATTGATCAGGATTGCGATTTACATACCTTTCCTTTTAAATTTTACTACATAGTTTACAATCCGAGTACAATATATTTTCTTTATATTTTAAGAATGTAGTGTATATTTTGTATTACCTTACAGAAGTTGCCAACATAATTTTCCAGAGTATGTTTGTGTGATATAGTATATATGTATACTTTTATAATGCCAACATGATTATGTAAAATAATTATGTTCAGTATGACATGCCATTCTTGTTTGTCACAAATAGTTCTTATATTATGGAAACTTTTTTTCTTGAGGCAAGCTTTCAGCTGTTTTACAGTAGTTATTGACTTAATATAGTATGGTAAAAAATACAATAAATTCAGATGTGTAGTTTTTCATACAAACTGTAATACTATTCTGTTGAAACAAGTATGGTATGTCTTAAGATTCAGATGCTAAATAGTATTATATTAGTTTTGGGATATAGAATGGTTCTAATGATTTGGTTTATTAAGGACTGTAATTGTTGAAAAGAATTTACACCAGTTTTTTTTTAAATGGTTTTGTAATGTCTAGATAACCATAAAGGAAAATAGTGTAGTTTATTGTAACAGCAGAATACTAAATTATATTTTATAAGTTCTTATTGTGTGGTTAGTGTGACACACTTTAGGTAGTACTGTTAAAGGCTTGTTTTTGTTCCATTATGATCCTTTGCTGGAGTGTGCTGACCTGATTTGTAATAAGATTCACAAGTCTCTTGAAATATGGTCTTTCACTAAATAAGCTCAAGTAGATTATGTGGAGAAATATATTTTCCTATGCTGTACAGTATACTGTAAGTGCTATTATTTGATTAGAAATCTCAAATAAAAAAAGTTTTTTATATTTTCCTTCACTAATCAGTATATTCTTTCAATAATCTGTGATACGCATCGCCAGTGAATGAGAAACATCACAGGGAAACAATGTTCTTTTGTGCATGTTTATGTTGGGAAGTGGGCGTTTGTTGTTATTACAGTGGTACCTTGACATACGAGTCTCAACTTACGAAAAATTCTAGATCCGAAAGCAAATACATACGAAGATGTTTTTGGCTCTACGTACGAAAATAGTTCAGGTTATGAAAGGTTGTTGCTGTAAAGTCCCGAGATTCGCCTGGACCACCGATAACAATTTTAAAACTCACGCGCCGCCAACTGAGTAGACTCGCCACCATCCTCCCGTTCTCCCATTGGTTCCTGATGCTAGTCACCGTCATAAGATCCTGCTCTCCTATTGGTCAGCATCTCTCCCATCGTGCTCTACGTAAAGGCGTCTTTCGCCCACTGCTTCGCAACTTCGTTTGTGTAAGCACGCGGAATTTGTTCGTTCTATACGATTTCGTTTATTAACGTAAATTCGTTAGCAATTTCGTTTTAGTACTATTTTATCGTGTTGTGTGAGAACTTTAGTACATACGTATACTACATAACTTAATTAGGTACACTATATACGTAGTCATGGGTCCCAAGAAAGTTGCTGAAGTTCACGGAAAGAAGATGATTTCTTTGGAGACAAAGATGGAGATCATTAAAAAATTTGAAGGTTGCATGCGGTTGATTGTAATCGCTAAGGAATACGGCCGAAATCCGTCAACGATAGGCACCATCCTTTAAGCGCCTCAATGGCGTGGTTGGTTTGGTGTTTGCTTCTCACCTTGGTGGTCGGGGGTTTGATTCTCGGCCATTCCAATGAGGAGTGAGAGATGTGTATTTCTGGTGATAGAAGTTTACTCTCGACATGGTTCGGAAGTCACGTAAAGCTGTTGGTCCCGTTGCTGAATAACCACTGGTTCCATGCAACGTAAAAACACCATACAAACAAACAAACCATCCTTAAGCAGAAGGAAGCCATCAAAGCAGCTACACCTTCCAAGGGCGTGACTATTTTGTCTAGCAAGAGGAGCCACGTGCACGACGAGATGGAGAGGCTGCTTCTTGTCTGGATAAAAGACAAAGAAATTGCTGGCGATACGATAACTGAGACAGCAATCTGCCACAAGGCCAGCGCTATTTTCGGCGATTTGATTGCCCAGGCCGAAGACAATGGAGGAGAAGGGACATCGACACCAACCCCAGACTACAAGACTTCTCATGGGTGATTTGAAAAATTCCGTAAACAGACTGGCATCCATTTGGTGGTGTGGCATGGGGAGGCGCACAGCTCGGATACGAAAGCGGCCGAAGCCTTTATTAAGACATTCGACGAGATGTCAATCAAGGAAGGCTACAGTTCTCAGCAAGTCTTCAACTGTGATGAGACTGGCCTTTTTTGGAAAAAATGCCTCGTCAGACGTACATCACGCAGGAAGAGAAGAAGCTACCCGGGCATAAGCCTATGAAAGACAGGCGTAAGCTCGCACTTTTTTCGAACGCCAGTGGGGATTGCAAGGTGAAGCCCCTACTTGTGTATCATTCAGAGACTCCTCGAGCCTTCAAGGCCCACAAATTGCTAAAGGAGAAGGTTCCAGTGATGTGGAGAGCTAATGCGAAAGCCTGGGTAACGAGACTTGTTCACCGAGTGGGTAAATCTGTGTTTCGACCCGACAGTGAAGAAATTCTTGGAAGAGAAGCGCCTCCCTCTGAAATGTCCTGTTGTTGTTGGACAATGCCCTTGCTCTCCCTCCTGACCTCGAGGAAAATATCCTAGCGGAGTATTCTTTTATCAAGGTTCTTTATCTTCTGCCTAACACCACCCCTCTCCTCCAGCCCATGGACCACCAAGTGATATCGAACTTCAAGAAGCTGTATACGAAATCTTTTCAAGAGATGTTTCGACATCACCGATACCACAAACCTCACCTTGCGTGAATTTTGGAAGGAGCATTTCGATGTTGTGATATGCATCGATCAAGCTTGGCAGGAGGTTTCAAGGCGAACCTTGAATTCTTCATGGAGGAAACTGGCCTGATGCTGTATCTGCCCGAGACTTCGAGGTATTTGACATGGGTGAAGCTGGTGCAGATTCAGAAGCAGTTGGCGATCCTGAAACTGTTTTGCAACCAGATCTTGATGAGATTGTTGCACTCGGCAAGTCCATGGGGCTGATTGTCGACGAGGACGGCATCAATGACCTTCTCGAGGAGCACCAAGAGGAGCTTACGACGGATGACCTGAAGGAGTTGGAGGCCAAGCAACATAACGTCGTTCAAGAAGAGTTCTCTAGCAGCGGCGTGGAGGAGGACGACGACCCTATGACAACAGCAGAAATTAAGGATGCTCTAGCTGCTTTTCATAAGGTGCAATCATTTGTAGAAAAGAGACACCCCGAAAGTTGGAAGTGGTGGAGAAATTTAAATTTTGTTAAAAACCTAAAGTATAAAAAAGTAAAAAAAATATAAAAATCAAAAAAAGAAAAGAGAACTTAATTTGTTCCGATACATAATACAAACCATCCGTCCTTTACAATAGGAAGGTAACTAGCAGCCGCTGGAACGGTCGTAAGCTTCGAACAAGGGAGTTCGGTAGTTAACTGCTTGTCTGACAGTGCTCGCGCCGTGCAACTGGGAGGTGAAGAATCACTTTTGCTTTCGGCCATGTTGGTGGAGGACGTGTTCGTCATCGCTCTCTGCCCGCTTCATTGTCGTATGCTTTGGTTGTGTGTTGGTTTCTTCAACTTGGTTTGTCAGTTGTGAAAGTGTATTGTAAGTACGTGACTTACTTTATTCTTTTATTAAACATTGATTATGGAGCTATCCCCACGGGCCCCCATCAGCCGCAGAGTGTGCCCTGGTGTGGAGGGCCGTAAGTGCGGAGTCTTTCGCTCTTTCCCTGAAATTGATCCTCATGTCCTTTGTGCTCGGTGCCGGGGGCGTGAATGCTCGCGGACCGAGCCATGTAATATTTGTTGTAATTGGTCGGAGGTGCAGTGGGTGCTGTACGAGGTTAGGAAGAAGCGTAGACCTGCCAAGGAGTCGTCGGAAAGCTCTCCAGCGACTCCCTTGGTTACGGACACTTCGTCGTCTTAACTGTCCCCGACTCGGCTCCCGCGTATGGCACCTTTCCCTTCGGGGGGTGTTTCTCGGTCCTTCTCTTCACCTGATCTGTCGAGTGTAGAGGAGGGCGCGAGGTACCCCGACGTGCAGTTGTGTTCGGGGTCTTCCGTTCGCTCGGGGTGGGGTTGGCCCCCCCCGCGCAAGGGGGAACCCCTCCTAATTACCCGACTGTTGCTTCCTCAGGTGCTCCTGCTGCGGGCGACGACCTTGGCCAGGTGTAGGTGTCGCTGGAGCTCCAGGGCACGCCGAGCATCCAGGGGCTGCTCCAGCATCTGGCGGGTGCTGTGCCGGTCACCCATGGAGCTGTGACCACCACTACCACCACTGTCTCGACTCCAGGGTACGCCGCCCCTCCTTACCTGGTCTACACCCCGCACGTGATGTCAGTGACTCCAACGGCCACTGTGCAGGGACAGATAGCTGCCGTGCCGAGGAGAGGCGTGCATGCCCCTCCCGGGTTCTTCGTGCTGCCAACCCCTGACTTCCGATGCCCGAAGAGCTCGCCCTTGGACCTGCCACCGGTACCCAGGATGTCGCTGGCTGCTGGCCTGTCTCCTGCTGTACCTGACCTGCCTGCCGTACCTGCTGCACCTGCCGCTCCTGCTGTTCCCGCACCTGCCGACGTCGTTCCAGCCCGTGATGTTGCTGCCCCAGCACTGGTCCTTCCGGACAGGTGCAGCCGGGCGCTGTTGCTTCGGCAACAGCAGCCCCGGCTCCATCCTGGATGGAGGACTTGACGTCTGTCCTGAGGGAGTTGACGAAGAAGAAGAAGAAGAAGAGGAAGGTGTCGTCGTCGTCTTCTTCGTCACCTGCTGCCGCCTCTTCCCCTTCAACTTCCAAGGCTTCCAAGCCGAGGAAAAAGAAGGCTGCCTCCTCCCCCCGCTAAGAAGGCTCCCTCGGGAACTTCTAAGGGCCCGTCTCACTCCGGTGGGACTGGGGGTTCTTCCGCCGGTCCTCCTGCTCCTTCGGGAGCGGGGCCCGTCTCTCCTTCCGCAAGGAAGAAGAGGACGGGGACCAGAGGGGTACCGGCTAACACCGGGTTCCGGCTCGGCCTCTCAATCGCGAGAGGTACCGAGTGTACAGTCGCCCACGGGTGACCATGCAGTCAAGGCCCAGGCGTCCGAGTTCGCTCGGCGCCAGGACCAAGACATGGAGCGCTAACGTGCCAGTCCCAGACTGGTCACGGGCTGAGGCTGGTAAGAGGTCCCCTCGATCGCAGGAACCAGCCCCGGCCGAAGGACACGCACCGGTCCCACCGCGACAGTGGTCTCTGCAGGTCCCCTGACTGCCGCTCCCACCAGGACCGGATGGATAGGGGGACCAGCAGCAGCTCCTCTGATGCACGGGACAAGGGCCGCTGTTCTCGGCCCAGCCGCTCGTCCCAGGGGAGCGGCGCGACCAGGCCTGCAGCTCAATCGCCACCGCGGGTTGGCGATCGCCTGCAGCCCCCCCAAGCACACCGGTTCTGCCAGTGTCCAGCCGCTTGCCCCAGGGGAGCAGCGCGACCAGGCCTGCAGCTCGATCGCTGGGAGCGTCAGGTCTTCCTCTCCTGTTCCTTCAACTTCCTTGGGTTACACCAGGAAGGACAAGGCAACAAGGAGTGATCGCGAAGGGCGCGCCCCTCACAATCCTGCCACGACACCCTATGTACTAGGCATGGTCCTCGGATCGACCAGGTCATATGAGCAAGTGGCAGGAGGAGACCGGGAGGGGTCTGTCGCTGTTCCTCCTTCTGAAGGAGGAGGGTCTCGTGAGCCATTCTTGCTGGAGGGGCTTGAGGGTCCTACTCCTCAAGATGCGGTCACTCCTGAGATCCAGAGGAATTTTGCTGAGGTTATTACGCTGATTCGTCAGCACAATGACCTCGAGGAAGGATCGCCGCTCCCACCTTCTGAGCCCACGTCCTGGCTCGAGTCGTTCTGGGGGTCTAAAAAGGAACCCAGGGCGACGGTGGGTCTGCCGCGATCGGAGCTGGTCGACTCAGTGCTAGGCCAGGTGGACTCGCTCGTCTCCGGACAGAAGGGTTCGCTTCGGTCTGGCAGGTCGTCTAAGCTACTTCCTCCTCCTCTACTGCGACAGAGAAAATTCTACGTGCCATGCGAGGATCCGATGCCGCCCAAACAGGTTAACCCGGAGCTAGCCAGGCTAACTCCGGGAGTCTCTCTGCAGCAGCTCCTGTCGGAGAACCTCTGGTTCTCGCAGCAGGAGGCACTCGCCCTGGAATCCACCGCCATGGCGGCTTTCCAGGCAGTCTCCTGGCTGGACCTGTGGTCCCTCACAGTGTCCAAGGTCGCGGCCACTTCCGGGAACATTACTCCTGAAGGGGACCCGGCTTTCAGGAGACTTTGCCAGTCTGGGGGTAGGGCCATTTCCTACCTCGCCCACCAGATGGTAAACCTGTGGGCCAACCTAGTACTTAGGCGTAGGGACGCAGTCCTCACCCGAGTGTCCAGGGCAGCTGGGCGTGAGGCGGCATTAGGACTTCGCAACGGACCTGTACGGAGTTCCTCTCTCTTCCCAGGAGAGATGGTGGACACTGCGGTGGAAAGACGTCGCACTGATGACAGTGACCGTCTGGTACACCAGGCAGTTTCGAAGGCTTCTGGGCAGCCTCGATCAACTGCGGCCAAGCCTAAGAGTTTGGTTAGCGCTTCCTCGGCTGCTATGACGGTTGCCTCGTCTAAGCCCTGAGGAAAGACTCTGCCTTCGACTTCTGCCAGGGGAGGTCGCTATCAGATCCCCTCCCAGCCCTCCTTTCCACGAGGAGGGGCAGGGAAGAAGTCGAAGAGAGGCGGGAAACGCTAGGGATGGCGTTCCCCCTCACCTGCTGCCGGAAGTGGGGGGTTGCTTGGCGAGCCATTGGGCAACATGGCAACGCTACGGTGCCGAGACCTGGATAGTAGACACCCTTCGGGAGGGATATCTGCTACCCTTCGAATCTCGGCCACCCCTCACCTCCAACCCGGTCCATCTTCAGACCTACATTCTGGGAGCATCAAAGGATGTAGCCCTTTGACAGGAAGTCAAGACCATGCTGAGCAAAGGAGCTGTGGAGATCGTCAGGGATTGGTCACCAGGCTTCTACAGCCGCCTTTTCCTGGTGGAGAAGTTGTCGGGGGGCTGGCGCCTGGTGATAGATCTCTCCCCCCTGAACCGATTCATTCGCCAGTCTCGGTTCACGATGGAGACGGCACATTCCGTGCTCGACTCTAATCAGGGAGAACGATTTCATGCTTTCAGTGGATTTGAAGGAAGCGTATTTCCGGATACCCGCCCATCAATCCTCCAGGAAGTACCTCCGCTTCATCCTCTACAGGACGGTGTACCAATTCAGGGCACTTTGCTTCAGTCTCTCAACCGCCCCACAGGTGTTCACGCAAGTGTTAACGCTGGTGTCTGCTTTGGCCCACTTGTCCGGGATCATCTTCTGAGGTATCTTGACGACTGGTTAGTCCTGGCGAGCTCCCGGTCGCAGTTGCTATGTGACAGGGATCGACTTCTCGAGTTCTGCCACAATCTAGGGAACGTGGTGAACTTCGAGAAGTCCGATCTCGAACCCAAGCAGAGGATGAAGTACCTGGGTATGCTGATCGACACAGTAACAGGGCGAGTCTTCCCCGCAGATTCACGGATAAGCAGATTCAGGGAGGCAGCCGACCGGTACCTGTCTCGGCAGGAACAGTCAGCTCAGCAATGGCAAGTCGTGATCGGCCACCTGTCGTCACTCGAGAAGTTAAGTCTCTCACAGGCGTCTTCACCTGCGGTCTCTTCAGTGGAGACAAAAGGAGAGTTGGTCACAGGCCAAGGACCCACCATACTTCCCCGTGTCCCTCACGGATGAGGTGAGGCAAGACCTAGCCTGGTGGCTGGACGACAGGAACCTCTTAAGAGGAGTGCCTCTCCGCACTCCCCCCCGGAGATGTTGCTGTTCTCAGACGCATCCACTGAGGGTTGGGGCGCACACCTGGAGGAGTTGCTGGCTGCAGGAGTGTGGGACCATCACGACAAGCACCTTCACATCAATGTCCTGGAGCTCAAGGCAGCGTTCCTCGCTCTCCAAGCGTTCCGGGACCGCTTGATGGGACACTCGGTGGTGTTGATGTGCGACAACACCACGGTAGTGGCATACGTCAACAAACAGGGGGGCCTAGTGTTCCTCCCATTGCACCAGTTGATGCTGCAGGTGCACGAGTGGGCCGTGGCTCACTCGATAGAGCTGTCAGCCCGCTACATTCCAGGCAAGAGGAATGTAGTAGCAGACAAGCTCAGCCGTTGGGATCAGGTGATAGGGACTGAATGGTCCCTACACCCAGACGTGGCGGAAAGGTTCTTCAACCTGTGGGGGCGTCCAGTACTGGATCTGTTCGCCACCTGGCACAACAGGAAACTCCAGATTTTCTTTTCAGCCGTGCCGGACCCATGGGCAGCTGCAGAAGACGCTCTTCAACACCCATGGGACAACCTCTTCGCTTACGCCTTTCCCCCGTTTCGCCCTGGCACTGGTCCTGAAACTGAGGGGAGTGGCTATCTCGGACTCGTTCGAGATCTCCTTGCTTATGAGGAGCTTTGAGAGGTCTTGCCCACCCAGGGAACTCAGGCCCCCGGGGTGGGATGTGACTCTCGTCCTTAGGAGCCTGACTCAAAGACCCTTCGAGCCACTCCGAGAGTCGTCAGACAGGGATCTGACCCTCAAGACCCTCTTCTTGCTGGCCCTGGCATTGGCGAAGAGAGTAGGGGAACTTCATGGTCTTTCTTTCGATGTTAAGCATACCAGGGGATGGGGATCTGTGATGCTCGATTTCGTCCCGAACTTTGTAGCTAAGACTCAGAATCCGTCGATCCCTGACGACCGGTTCGAATCTTTCACAATCCCCTCCCTAATAGATTTCACCGACAACGATACGGATGAGATGCTGCTTTGTCCTGTGAAGGCGCTACGGCGCTATCTGAAGTCGTTAGCACGAAGTATCCAAGAACACACTCTTTCTGGCTGCATGAGATAATCAGGAGGGCATACGAAGCTGATGGTAGCGACGACATCCGTACCCTTCGTCTGAGAGCCCACAAAGTCAGAGGCATTGGTCCTTCCCTTGCGTTCCGCAAGAACTTCTCCGTGGCACAGGTCCTAAAGGCAGGGGTCTGGTCTAACCTGACCACCTTCACCTCCTCCTACCTTCGGGATATTGCCCACAGGTCCTTGGATACTTTTTCCTTGGGACCTGTGGTGACTGCTCAACACGTGTAGCTTACCCAGCACCTGAACAGGCAGAACAGCATCGAATCCTGGTGTGACTGCAAGAATGGATGAGTGAATGAGAGTGTGACTGGCTTATCTTCCCTATCTTTTTCTCCCCTCTACCTGTGGGCAGAGGGACGCGGTCGTCACCCCGCTGGAGTAGGAGGAGATGCAGGTAAGCTACTCGACCGAGCCCCATCCTATCCCTTTCATTAGGGATAGGAGTGAATATCCACCATTTCCCCCAACAAAGGGGGGGAAGAGGAAGCCAACAAGAGACAAACCCATGACTTTATATTGCCTCTTGCAACAGGAACAAGTTCTTGCTTGCTAGTTTTAAGAGGTACGCTTGCCTCCCTCTTATTACTTGGGTCCAGAGGTCTGACCATTGATCCTGCGGTACATACCCCGATCAATTGGGCAGAGGCTAGGATCCCTCCCTCTGCTCTTACGACCAGGGAGGGAATCCAAGGTTGGGCGAACATCAGTCTGTTCTTAAGACTCGGATTCCTCCCACCAAGAAGTGAGTCTTCCTATTGTAAAGAACCGATGGTTTGTATTAAGTATCGGAACAAATGGCAATTTGTCCAAAATTGAATTTTTCCTAACTATACAAACCTGAGGTCCTTTACACATAGTCCCACCTCATGCCACCCCTCACTCTGGGTTTTTCCTGGGCCTAAAGCAAAAGTGATTCTTCATCTCCCAGTCGCACGGCGCGCGCACTGTCGGACAAGCAGTTAACTACTGAACTCCCTTGTTCGAAGCTTACGACTGTTCCAGCTGCCGCTAGTTACCTAACTATTGCAAAGGACCTCAGGTTTGTATAGTTAGGAAAAATGCAATTTTCGACAAATTGCCATTTTTATTTTTTTGTAAAGTTAAGTGTAACGGTTTTGTTAATGTCTTTCGTAAAGTTTAGTCGATGTTTCCTGACATTTTTAATGTGTTTCGTAAAGTTAAGTGTACGTACTAACAAGTTTTCTGCCGTTTGTTCTCCTCCCCCGTCGCCACTTTTGGAGATAGCCTCACTCGAAAGGTAAGGTTCCACATTTTACTACATACATATGTATGTTCGTACAGTATTTCTTGTATACCATGTACACTAATACACTTTATTTACAGGTACTATGTAGGACATATTAGTAGTACGTATTAAGTTAGATATTGAATGGTCCAAATTGTTGTATTTCATTGTTTATTGGTCAATTTAGCTTTATTATGAAATTTACTGGGGTGTTTTTGTAGGGCTTGGAACGAATTAGGCAATTACATGTAAAATGTGGTTCAAGATACGAAAAGCTTAGGTTACGAAGGCCGCCTCGGAACGGATTAATTTCGTATGTCGAGGCACCACTATTTGGGCTACTTTTACACCTTTGGGCGACCAGATTTCACAGTCTGCTACTTGCGACTTTTGGGCTACTTTTGATTTGACTTGGGCTCCTTTGTTCGATTTGGGCTACTTCCATTCATTTTGATAATAATAATAATAATAATAATAATAATGGTTGCAGGTCCACAATAATATTGCATGTGAGTATTTGGTCTTTAATGGTTGTTAAAAGCTTTCGAACCTTGTACTAGGTTCATCTTGACTGAAGATGAACCTAGTACAATACTCACATGCAGTATTATTGTGGACCTGCAACCTGTCATCCTTTTCGACAAGGAAAATTGTGCCCAATAATAATAATCAAACCAATGATCTACTGCTGACACGACCCCCATTTTCTGAATTACCTCTAAAATTAGCTGATGACCAGTCTAAGATAGCAGATATTGTTAAACCTAGACTGGAGTAATATTTTCATTCGGAAATACCCAACATCAGGAACTGAGTTTTGGACAAAGGTAATTGATGTAACCAACGCAGGAGGTGAATTAGTTTTAAAGGATATGCATTAAAAGTCTACAGCCTTCCAGTAGGTGATGCTCTAGTTGAAAGGGTTTTTCTTTAGAGTTACATGAGTTGAAACCAAGTTGAGAAATCGAATGGGCTTAGAGCTCTTAACCTCAATATTGAGAATAAAGACCAGCCTGGAATTGAATGGCAAAAGCTGTTCAACATTTGAACCCAAACGATCCATGCTGAAATATGACTCTTCAATCTGTAAAAATGAGAAAGATGATAATGTGGAAAGCCTACTGAATGACTTGGTACTCTATTAAATTTGGAAGAAAGTAATAGGTATGTGCTTTATTATTTTTTTTTCAAGGAAGAAGCTTACTTTAGTTGCGAAAAAGAAAGTGTCCTAATTTTTCAAGAAAAGGTTATTGATTTTGAAAGGATAAAATGTACTTTAGCTTTGAAAAGGAACAATTTAAGTTTGTTTAAAAAGGCAATAAAAAGTTTTTGAAAAGAAAAAATTTCTTGAGTTTTGAAAAGAGAAATTTACTTCAGTTTTGAAAAAGAAACGTGTACCATATAGCCAGGATTAACCACTAAAATGTAAGTAATAACTATTATGCTGTAAATGTGTGTGCATACAATATACATATATAGATATGATAAATAGTAATTTGTAGTATGCTATATATATATATATATATATATATATATATATATATATATATATATATATATATATATATATATATATATATATATATATATATATATATATATATATATATATGAATATGATAAATTGGGCTACTTTTACCTGAAATTCGCGACTTTTTAAGTGTGTTTGTGCTACTTTTAGCCAAAAGCATCTGGCAACCCTGATTTCGACTTCCCGGCAAGTTCCCGCCATCCATTGAGTCGGCCTTGCGAAAATGTAATCCTTGAAGTTGTGAATAAAACTTGGAATGCCACGTAATGTTACAATCAGACTACCTTGAAGTTAGTCTGTTGATGAAAATACTACAGTGGCGACGAGGGAAGCAGGAAACTACAGGTTGTTGGAAAGAAGTTGATCTAGCCTAAGTGAGAAGTTAGGCTAAGCTAGGTCTAGTCTGTTGCAGTTCAGCTGTGTGCTGGCGTAATTTGTTCCTTTAGAAATATACCCCACGCCCTGTCAAAAGTAAGATGACGTCCAAACGAATGCCTGAATTTAACCCAGACAAGCCGCAGTTAGGCTGCTAGTTAGGTTTATTAACAATGAACTGTCATTGAAATTACAGAAGAGGAGGCCAAGAGAGCAAACTGCGATCGTCTATTGGTGTCGTACTTTTGCTACAATATGTGAGTTAACTGCACCAAGATTACCTTTATATAAATTAATGATAGTTTGTTTCATTACTAAGCCTAGTTATAATAGAGCTTTATATAATTTTTTGCAAAGAAAAAAGAAGGGAAATGAGACGGTTTAGGGTTATGTTGAATTAAAACAGCCCAGCAATGTGAATTTGGAACAGAATTCGACCGACGTTTGAAAGAACAATTGGTTGGAATAGACCAAAACGTTTATCTCAAGGTACTGTTAGCTGATCCTTTTGATTTTAAGACAATATATTCTGGGGATTTGCTGACAAAGGCTACAACTTTGAAGACAGCTTATTGAACGAAATGGACGTCTACTTCTACTCTGAATGGTTCTGCTGCGAGAAGCACTGCGAATAAAGTCAAGGAATAGGTACCCGAAAATTTTAGTTCTAGTGCCACGAATAAACCCAAGAGTCAACCAGGTAAAGTGCCCAATAAGTGTTTTCACTGTGGACGTAGTAGTAATCATTGGGCAGATAAATGCAAGTATAAGGAAGATACTTGTTATTGTTGTGGCAATAAAAGTCATGTTAGCTCACTGTGCCTTAGTAAGAATAGGAAAGGTTCGAAAGTTCATTCTTTTAATGGGGGCGGCTGTACCTAGTGAAGTTGAAAGTTTCTCACACCCTTATGAATTGTGTAAGTTTTTGGAAACTAATTTGAACTCCATTGAATATTTCAATACTGAGGATAATCCCCACCGGGAAGTAAAGTTAAACTGTGTTCCCATTGATTTTGAGTTGGATACTGGAAGTGGTGATTCTACTATTTCTAAGAGGGATATAGTAAAATTACAGTTGTCTCCATTTCCCTCAAAGAAGCAGTTATTTAATTATGATAAATTAGAAATAAAAGTTCATGGAGAAGAAGCTGAAGTATCAGTGGGTACTACAGGTTGATGCTGTACAGTGTAATAATTCAGTGTCTAAATATATGGAATTGTTTGATAATTATCAGGAAAATGAGAATTTGTCGGAGTAATTTACAATTAAAAGGAAATGCCGTACCCAAATATTTCAAAGCATGTTCTGTACCATATCATTATAAGTGTCAAACTGAAAAGTCATTGAAAGAATTAGAAGAAAGTAAAATCACTATACTCTGATTTTTTCCATCTGTCCCGCATGGTAACACTGCATCCCGGGCTTTAAATAGCTGTGCTATGTGTAAGTTTTAGGTAAATAAAAGAATATCTTGGTGTATACATTTGCAACTGAAAAGTGTTATAATAGTTTATTATATGCGAATCACACCGTTAATATTCGAAATAGGATATTATTTAAAGCCAGGGACACAGTGTTACCATGCGCAAACACCACAGGCGGATGGACAGATGGAAAAAAACAGTATAGTAAAGTAGCGCATGCCGGAGACTAGGCAAGTCCAATTGTAGGTACCAGCTAGTAGTTAAGCCATTCGGTGATGTAAGACTAATGTGTAGATTTCAAATATGTAAATACCCAAACCAATATAAATACACTTCCATTACCTAAATTAGAGGATGTTTTGGCAAGTTTGGGTCCTTGTCAGTTAGATCTAAAAAATGCTTAACTACAGTTGTCAGTGAGTAAAGACTCGCAGAAATATTTGGTTATGAATACTCACTCAGATTGCGGTTTATATAAATTTCAGATTGCCCATAGATATAGAGAGAGAATGGTCAGCTGTTCATGATCAAGCTTTCAATGCTATTAAGGAAGCTTTTTCTCAAGCAAATATTCTAGAAAATTTTAATCCTGAGGATATGCTGATATTGGAAGTGGACGCAAGTCCAATAGGAGTTGGGGCTGTTATGAAACAAGAATTGAAGGGTAAAATATCCACTATTACATTTAAAAGTAGAAAATTCAGAAGGCACCATTCAATGTTTGAGAAAGTGTATTACTAATTTTGGAATACCTGACTCAGTTGTCATATAATGCAATTTGTCTTGTGTCAAAGGAGACTCAAGATTTACTTTAAAGAAAAATGGCATTAAGTTTGAAATGTTTGCAGTCTTATAGAACTAGTTGCTCTCCTGCTGAATTAACGTTTGGAAGGAAATTTCAAGGCCCGTTAGACATTATTACGTCAATAAACAAAAAGAAGTTCCAGATTGTGTTGATTCTGAATTTATAGTAGGTTATGAAGTATGGATATGCCAGGAACTTTGGTAAAGAACCAGAATGGGTCGAGGCAAAAGTTACAAAAGTTCTTCGTCGAAGAAATTATTGGGTGTTTGTAAATGTATATGGCAATTTAATCTGGAAGCGTCATTTATCCGAGTTGTTTGAAAGGGAAGTGGCTGTAGTCTTTGGTTGCTTGTTGGTGTGTTGTGTGACGACGGCCGTATCCAGCGGACAGTGCAGCATATGGTGCGTACATGTGTTTTGAGAGTTTTTGTTTTTAGCTTGTGATCCCGCCACATTAATAGAACAAGACATTTCATTTTACCAATGGAGGGAGGAATGGTATGTATTGCCAGTGAATGAGAAACATCACTTGGAAATAATGAATGTATTTCTGTGCCTGTTGTTTAAGCTGGGAAGCGGGCGTTTGTTGCTATTAGCTTTCGATTTCCCGCCATCCATTGAGTAAAACGTATAATATCCCGCAATGTTTCGATCAGACTACCCAGTAGTTAGTCTGGTTGATGAAAAAACTACAATCTGTATATGTATGTGGGATGGAGTTATTGTATGTAGCAACAATGAACTGAATTTTCTGGTGCTAATTTCAGTGGTCAGAAATTATCATAGGCATTAATAATGTGGGAACTTAATGAACATATTGCTGCAGTTTCCAATATTCCCAATCTTACTTTGGTAATTTGTTGTCTTGTTTTGAAGTTCTACAAGTCAAGTGGATACAGAATGGTTCCATGCAGTATTGTTGGGCGCTGACTTAAAATTAAATGAAAAACACTTGAAAACTAGTTTTGTGATGGAAACAGTTTCAAAATATAAAGAGCAATTATGTAATTACGCACTGCTATTCTTTTTTTATAGACAGCTAGACCAGAATTATAGATTCGTATGATGTGACATTATACTATGTACTACGGACTGAAGAGTTGAAGGAAGAATATGTAACTTAAATTGTTTGTCATTCATAAGTGTTACTTTTATGATGCAATATATTATTAAATAATTAAACGAGGTTTGGCCAGAAATATTTGCTACATCAAAGTACAGAAAGTTTTTGTAGGTTTTGTCTCAAAATGTCCAAGAAGCATATAATTACTTGAACGCAGTGGTTCCCAATTTGGGGTCCGCGGATTGCTTGGGGTCGAGGAGAAGGCCCTAGGGGTTCTGCCAAGGTATCTGTACTTATAACCACCTTGGGTTCTGAGACAATGAAAAAAATCAAATTTATTCAACTTCAGGAAAAAATTGTGGCTGTTTTCACCAGATTTATCCTGTATTGCATTTAAAACAAATTATTGCAATATTTTATATATTTACCTATATTACTCTGTACAGGAGCATGCAAATGTTGAATGTACTACGTTGTGCTGGGTATCCAGGTATGGCAATGTTATCTTTTGATTGGCTGGGGTCCTCGGCTGGGATTCAACATATCTGGGGGGTCCCTGGTATTGTCGAATTTGGGAGCCACTGACTTAGAGTGGCAGATTAAGTGTCAAAAGCTCAATATATAATTTGTATAAAGTAGTTATATAGTGAGGATATATATATAGTAATTCAATAAGGAACGTAATTTTCAAAAATGTAGTTCCAAAGCAAGAAAGCTAAATTATTCATAAACAAATTACAATAAGTATGAGTAATGCGGTAAAAAAAAATGGAGGAAAATGTTAAAACATACTGTAATTATGTTTCAGAGAAATTTAATCTAATTATGGGAACGCGATTGTAGTAGCTTACTTCCTCAGTAAAAACGTTTTCACTCTACCTAACAAGATGTAGGGAATCGAAAAATAAATAAAAGCAACAATTCAGGCAGACCCATTGCATTTCTTATTTGAAATTTAAACTTGGTAGAATATTGGGCAAGCGCCTCAGTGGCGTGGTTGGTATGGTGTTGGCGTCCTATTCGGTGGTCACGGGTTCGATTCTCGGCCATTCCATTGAGGAGCGAGAGATTTGTATTTCTGGTGTTAGAAGTTCACTCTCGTCGTGGTTCGGAAGTCACGTAAAGCCGTTGGTCCCGTTGCTGAATAACCATTGGTTTCATGCAATGTACTAGCACCATACGAAAATATTGTGCATTCTGCACATTGCAAGGCTTTGGAAATGTTTATGTAAATCACAACTTTTAATCACATTTATGAGTACACCCACATGGCATTTTTCTATAGGACAAGGATATAAAATAGTATAAACACATTATGACAATGATAACTACTACATAAACTCATCAGTTAAAACCCTAAACATTTAATCCTTAATAATTCCCTCCCCATGACTTTCCGTCCATTGTGGAACGTGTTAATAAACCAAAAAAGATGAGATCAGTTACAATATAGCTTAAAATAAGCAGTACTGGCTCATTTGTTTGCTAGTGCAAAGTGATGTCATCTAAGAGAATTCCAGGTAGCTGTAGCGTCGTTGTTAATAAAGTCTTGATTGGTCACTATACATTTATAACCTGAGTTACCACACAACCCCTCAATGTATAAAAAAGTCTTTGCCTGGATTTCATCATCATTTACACGCTGACTTTCATCACAGTTATCACCTGGTTCACAATTAGCATTAGCTCTCCTTCGTACATTCACTCTGTTTGGTAAGATTTCGTGATTACCATCACTAAAGGAATATACTATATGTTCATCTCCATCAGATGACGCTATGCGCTTTGAATCACACATTAACCTACTGTCAGAGTTTATGTAAGTTCTAGTATTTTCTAAAGGAGGCGACCGGTGCTCCACTGAAGGGTAAGCATCAGATCGTTCTATGTAGTGACCATCATCTTGATTCGGGTGAGTGCTTCTTTCTTGTTCATCAGGCATAAATGTCAGTTGAAGTGTCGCTCCGGACGTGTTTAGTTGCACACCATGTTGCTGCTCCACTGAATTATTCTCTTGGGGCTGTGGACTGAAACTCATTGTAGAATGGAAGACATGAGCTATTTCTAGGCTCAGGAGAAAGAATGAAAACAGGAGGTAGAGGTAAACCAGAAATGTTGTTGAGGGTTCGTAACTCCACAGTCCTGGCCTTGCTGATTCCACAATTAGTATCATTTTGTTTGTTTTTTTTACCCTGTTTGATCAAGTAAGTAACGAACGAATTTCTTTGGTATATGTGTACAAAATAGTCCTCCTGAAATGACGTGTAAATCCAGGACTCTCATTTAGTGTTCCATTTCTAAGTTTGCGTCACGTTATTCTTTCTTATTATTACACAGCTGTAAAGTTCAAGTGGCTTGAAACCCTCTACTACTGCTACTGCTCACATGCTGAAATGGTATTGAAGAATTTCCGCTAACTTCTTCACCTCCTTCGCCCACACGCTCAGCACCTGTGGCAAATAAACAACAGATATGTATTCTGCATATAGTATGAGCATACCATTTAGTGCAAATGAGAAAGTGGAAAACGCATAAAAGTCAAAGAGAAACTCAAAATATTACTAGTAGTATATGCTAAAAATTCATACATGAAGTATAGGTACCATAAAAAGGAGTACAAATCATACATGTAAGGGCTGAGATTTTAATAATCAAACTGATTTACAAAGTTACAACGAAGAATTTTTATGATATGACTTTCTTTATCTATTACACTCCATGAAGTGGTCGTTTCATAGGCCTACATACTGTATCCTTAGCAGACTGCTCTCCCTTAAATTTTGGAAGGCGTACAGTAACGAGATTACATAAAAAAAAAAAAACAGATCTCCAACTATGTATAAGATGAAGAAAAAACAACTGCAGCTCTGGATGTTTCACACCAATAAAGAGGAATTAAAAGGAACAATAAAGAGACATTTCTTGAAGAGAAAAATTTGTGAAGAGAAAAATGTACCTTTTCTTAATAGACTGCCATATTTAATATTAGTGAGTATAAATGTATATCTTTGTCATTGGATATATAGTATATATAACACCATACATTTTTTTTCATATTACAGGGGCGTGGCTTCAGAAAAGTAAGATGATCTAGCTCACAGAAGAAGTCCCTTTAACGTGAGTTTGGCAGCATTATGCCTTTTTTCGCCCCGTTTGTGACCCATCGCAACCCACTAACTCCTGGTAGCCCACTGAATTCGTTATGATAATTGCCCCTTTACCACCAATTAGAGTTGGATTATGTATATGTACACCCCCGGGCATAGCTATCTATCTATCTATTTATCTATATAATATATATATATATATATATATATACGTATAGTGCACACACACACACACACACACACATATATATATATATATATATATATATATATATATATATATATATATATTATATAGAAAGATAGATAACCTAGATATCGGGTCTGATCAATAATGAAAGTTCCATTAGGATTAGTGATTTGAATCTCTCAAACGCCAAGACTCGTCATGATTTCTCGGAATGTAAAGTAGCTTCAGATATCCTAATTAAGTTGCATAACGTATCAGTTTCCCCAGACACCAATGCTTAAAGATTTCCAAAGTAGTACTACATAGTAGAACCACGTTCTAAGTTGAATACATCCCTTTTACCTGCTCTTCATGTTCAAAACGCCGTTACTTGTGAATAGCAGAACAGCTGAAATAACAGCCAGGCTATACCACACATCATTAGTTTCGACTATGTAGCCTACTGTGGTAAGTGTGTGCCTAAAGGTTTCGGAAATTAACGAACATTCATCTCAGTGTAATCTATGTTTCGCTTTACCCAAGGTATATAGAATATACCTTGGCTTTACCAAGCTATGACCAAACTCTCAAGTGTTCATCCTGATGTAGTACGAGAGACATTTCTTTCTATTCTTCCGTATATTTGCAGGCCAGTCAAGTCAACATCTACCCAGTGTTTTGATTTTAAAAAACTCAAGAAGGCGGTGTTAGATTTTGTAACTTATTAATTTTAATTTTAAAAGGAAATCTGTAAAAAAAATAATCATAAAATAGTAGGTATCTATGGGATAGTATATCTAGGGAACTATCAGTGTCCGATACCTGTTGGCAGAGGATCTGCCTTTTGGATACCAGCAGTAATAAACTATGATAGGTTTTGGTAAATAATTTTTACTATAGAGGAAAATACTATTTGATTTGATCGCATTCACAAAAAACGCATCTAGGTACCTACGTATTTTACAAAGTACGTAATCTTTGTAGGTGTCAAGGTCTGTCAAGTCTTTATCTTTATCTTTGTATTGTACTTGAAAAGCGTTGTTATTGTTTTCCGTAGTGACCTTATCACAGTCACAAGTGCTTTATTTAGTCGTTTATCAAGAAATATTGACGAAGACGACTTCTATCGGGGCGTGTTACTGAAATCCATAATTGTTTTCGCAGTCGTTAGAGACTCGGTACTCAAGTTACCGCATAATACTAAGTAACCGATAAGGTCTTACAGTGATTGTTCAAGTTCTGTCGTTTGATAAGTGACAGTGGCTCTTGAATTGTAAACAAGATTTGGCCGACCCTCAGGTAAAGATAATGTTACAAGGGCAAATATATGGTACGGCTATCCTTGTGTATTTGCCGCCAGAGTTTGCAAAAGAAGACAATAATGATGGTTGAACTGAAATTGCCTGCCTAGTAAGTCTTTGTTCATCGTTAGTAGCAGCGAAAAAAAAAATGCATGTCATAGCCTATATCCTACCTCCCCAGTTAGAAAAGAGGATAACCGTCTGCTCCTTATACCTTCCACCAGATCTTGTTTTAAACAGTGAAGATATTCAGTCCTTAATTAACCAACTTCCAGCTCCTTTACTTCTCCTAGGAGATTTTAATGCCCACAACCCCCTTTGGGGAAGTCGGTTTCTAGACAGTAAAGGGAAATTAATTGAAGACGTTATTGATAGGAATGATGTTATCCTATATAATAATGGGTCAATGACTTTCCACAGTATTCATGATCATCATTTCTCTGCCCTGGACCTTATTATCTCTTCAACAAGCATCCACCTTGATTTTAGTTGGTCTGTTAACGAAAATTTAAATGGGAGCGATCATTACCCGATCCATTTAAAATATGCTGTGAATGGTCCATCTGAAGTTTTACCGAAGTGGAAGGTAGAGGAGGCAGATTGGGATAAATTCAGTAAGGGCGTCATACTAGATAGGGAGTTTGAGTCATTTCAATCTCATCTAGATGCTTATGATTACTTTATTGAATCTACTCTGAAGAGTGCTGAAGGCTCGATTCCCAAAACAAAAGGCAAACCTCTTAGACCTGCAGTTCCCTGGTGGAATAAGACTTGTGGTATTCTGAGGAAAGTTACTAGGAAGTGCTACAGACGTTACAAAACTAGTGGTTCTCCTCAGTCTAAATTAATCTACAAACGTGCTTTAGCCAAGCAACGCCGCTTTTATAAGAGAGCCAAAAGAGAAAGTTGGCTTTACTATATTAATGGAATAAACTCAAAGACTCCACTTAAAGTGGTGTGGCGCAAAATAAGGAAACTGAGTGGGAAATTTGTTGCGTCCCCATTACCCTCATTAAAAATAAATGACACTCTGATCACAGAGCCAACTGAAGTTGCCAATGAGCTAGGAAAACACTTTTCTGAAGTTTCCAGCACCAAGAATTATTCTCGAGAATTTCAAAAAATTAGGAATTCTGAAATGATTCTGGAATTCGATTCAGGAAAATCTGAACCATACAACTACAGGTTTTCCTTGAGAGAATTACGGGAGGCGCTCTCTAGTGAATCCACAACTCCAGGTGAGGATACAATCATATATGAAATGCTTAAACACCTCCCAGACGATGCCAAAAAATATTTACTGAAGATTATAAACAAAATATGGGAAACTGGAATTTTACCCAACGACTGGAAAATATCCATAGTTGTTCCAGTTAAAAAGCCTAATAAAGATGCTTCCCTAGCCACCAGCTATAGACCAATAGCTCTAACCAGCTGTGTGTGTAAGCTGATGGAGAAAATGATAAATACTAGACTAGTTTGGCACTTAGAAACTAAAGGATTAATATCATCATTTCAATTTGGTTTCAGGAAAAACCGTTCCACCCTTGATCCGTTGCTGAGGCTGACCAACCAAATCCAGCAAGGATTCGCCAAACAATGTCAGACCATTGGAGTATTTTTTGACCTCGAAAAAGCATATGACACTGCCTGGAGAATTGGCATCATGAAAAAATTGCACAAGATGGGCATATGTGGAAGAATGATCAGATTTATATATTCCTTTTTAACGGACAGATTTTTTAAGGTAAAAGTGGGAAACTCTTTCTCCCAACCTTTTGTGCAGGAGGAAGGAGTTCCCCAAGGAAGCGTTTTAAGTGTAACACTCTTTTCAGTGGCAATAAATAGTGTGGTTGAAAAAATCTTGCCTCCTGTTAAATGCTCACTTTTTGTTGATGACCTTGCAATATACTGCACAGGATATGATTCATTGTCAGTATGTAAACATCTGCAAAGGTCTATTAACGCAATTACTAAGTGGGCTGATGAGAATGGTTTTAAATTCTCCTCTTCCAAAACAGTTGCAGTAAGATTTACCAGATGCCGGCGTGTGGAAGAAGTTCCCACACTTAGTTTAAGAAGATCTATCATTCCTTTTGAAAGTGAAGTAAAATTTCTGGGGATGATTATTGACCACAAACTAACATGGGCCAGCCACATAAATGCCCTAAAGATTAATGTGAAAAAAATCTTTTAATATTTTAAAGGTTGTTTCTGGTTTTAGTTGGGGGGCTGATAAAAAATCCCTTTTGAGGCTATATGACTCACTGTGTCGCTCCAAGCTAGACTATGGCTGTCAGATCTATTCCTCAGCTTGTAAAACCAAGCTAAAGGAATTAAAAGTTGTACAGAACATGGGGTTGAGAATATGCTCAGGGGCTTTTAGAACTTCTCCTGTTGAAAGCATATATGTAGACACAGATCATCTTCCCCTTGATCTAAGAAGGCAAGAGCTAGGGTTGCGATACGTGGCTAGAATGAAAAGTGCTCCCAAAAATCCCTCCTTTGAAGTACTTGAGGAAACAGACTCGCGGAATTTCTCTGGTACAAGAGCTTCTAAACCATTCCAAATTCGACTGAATGAGGATGTTAGGGATAACCATCTCAAATCCCAGAAAGTCCTGGAAGTAAAACATCCTGTAAATCCTCCATGGCTTATTCCTGAAGCATTAGTATGCAAGAAATCATTTAAGAAGAAGGATTGTACTGAAGAAGAGATATGGGGAAAATTCTTAGAGCACGACGTTACCCATGCCAATTATGTGAAGATTTATACAGATGGATCAAAGTCAGATAGTGGTGTTGGGTGTGCTGTTATCCTTGGTGATACAACATATACAGCTAAATTGCCTGACTTTGCATCAATATTCACCGCCGAATTAACAGCCGTAGTCTCTGCCCTAGACTTACTTCTTCAAAGTAGTGACACTAATTTTGTCATATACTCTGATTCTAAAAGCACTTTAGAAGCTATCAAAAGATTTAATAGCTTTCATCCATTAATCCAAAAACTTCAGGAGTCACTTTTTCGTATATATTGTCTGCGTAAGTCGGTCTCTTTCTGTTGGGTTCCTTCTCACGTGGGGATTCACGGAAACGAGACTGCAGACAGGGAAGCAAAAGCTGCTAGCGCTCTGCCAGAAACAACCTTCAGGAAAGTGCCTCATACAGACCTAAAAGGTCCTATTAGGTCTTTTGTATTAAGTAAGTGGCAAGAAAGGTGGACTTCTCCTCTTCTTGCCAATAACAGTAAGTACAGAAGTATCAGGAAAAATATACAGCCGTGGCCTTCGTCATTCCAGCTTGACAGACGAGCAGAGGTTATTTTAACGAGGATAAGGATTGGGCACACTTATTTAACCCATCAGTTTATTTTAGAAGGAAGCAGCCCACCATTGTGTGCTTACTGTGACGAGATACAAACAGTGAAGCACATTCCGATGGTTTGCCCCAGATATTTTAACCAAAGGGAAAGATATTTCCAGGGTAAATCCCTCTCAAATATCTTGGGAGAAGAAGCAGACATTTCTGCTCTCATCTCCTTTTTAAAGTGTATAGAAATTTTTAATAATATTTAGATAAATTTTTATAAATCATATACAGATTTTTAAAGACATTAAACTATTTTTAATATATATTACTCCATTCATTAAAATTCATATTTTTAATTTATTTATTAGTCACGTCTAATTTTATGAATCATTTCTTTCACTAATTCATTCATTCATTTACCATAATTCAACTTATTTAACCTTCATTACGTTGCTGAATGGCCTTCTTGGCCCCAGTGCCTGGGCTTTAACCCTAAATATCATACATCCATCCCAGTTAGCAGCAGCTCAAGCCAAATGACCTATCTTACTGAAAGTCTAAGTAATTATTGCTTGATTTTATGCATAAAACGGAGTATGACTCATTCATAGCACGAGTATTCATTTGTGAGTTTGGAATGCAGCAATTTTCTCTTTTTCATGAGACTAGCCTATGCATATGACGTACCTGTAACTTGTTGAAGCACAACGTTCAGAAGAGTACCTAAACATATTTATTTGATAAGAAGTACGCAGTGTAATACTCGACTAGGCCTAAAAGCGTAGTTAGGTAATTGTACGAAATTTGATTGGCTATCTTATTGTGTCCAGCCCCACTAAAGGCACAGAAATATGTGTATGTTGTCACGTGAGCTGTATTTCATTTGCTACTGTATAAAGCCATTTTGTATATTTTAACAGCAGTGGTGACATATGCTCATGATAGGAGAAGCAAATGTGTATACTAATCATATACGTACTAAAAATCACAGGATGAGAAATCAGTCAAATAGAAGCCTGAAAATGTGGCAGTTGATAAATACCGTTCCTAGCCTAGCCTAACCTAACCTAACTTTGGCTGACATGCCCTGCTGCGGGAGGGCTATGGCCCCTGGTACCTCAAATAGTTGAAAATTGTGGCCCCATGATATACCTGGTACACAGTTTTCAAAGTATTTTTCACATATTTTGATACAATGAGTTGGAGGTTAAATTTAGCGTCCGTTGGTGGTTTTACAGCGAGCATACAAGGAATGTGAATTAAAATATTACCGTAGCTAGTTGTTATAAACTCCTACTATGAGACTCAGGGCCTCTGTAACACGGTTTTTTGGACTTTGCTCCTTATCAAAGCATCGGATGTAGCTGAAAGTTGACATGTGTATATTGTACAACCACACACAAATTTTGTCACCATTATCAATAACCTAAACCCGATAGTTTTGATTTTTATAGAGTAAAAATTATCTAGCCGACGCCATGGCCAATGATAACGAGCCAAGAGTCGAAAAACATTCATTACGTAAGCAAGGTAAACACACCGTTTTACCAAATGTTGCTCCGCCCATCCACCAGAGAGAAACTTATTCACCTTGTTTCATCGGCTCTGAAACTCATAGCAGTCTAGAATGGTTAAAAGGATTTGGAATTATCCCCGTGGTTGCAAAACTGCATTTGTCTTACTACTTACAACTTTATACAGTCAAGAAAAAACCCGTGGCCATGCTTACTGTAGCCTGAATACGTAATTTTTCAGTTTCTAGTTTAAATCCAATGTTTATGGTCTGATTTTTATTTAGCATAACGTGATTATAATACTTGTAATGTCATTCAGGATTTTGAACATTTCCATTAACTATCCACTATGCCACCAAGAGAGAGGGAAAGAGAGAGATTGTATGTAAACAGTCTTTATATAACTATTTTTGTTAAAATAAGACTTTTATCCAAAGTAAATACAAGCTTATATGTGCTAAAATCTCCAGCAGACCAACGAATCATCTGATATAATTTTTTTCTTCTTCTGTAGGCCGTACGACCTTGTTGGATATAAAGACTTTATGAATGGCGGAACGATACATAGAAGTGGGTGGGGTATCTGTGCTAGCTGTAGTAATACTACTGTTACAGTAGTGCCGCCGCAGCAGTAGTAATAGCAGTAAACGTTTAGGCCAACTGCTGGGATTCTTGAGGATCATTTAGCACTTCTTACAACTACTCGAGAAATGAGTTTTTATCGCCAGAAGTTAAATTTTCTAATCCAACAATGCCCATGATAGCCTTCAGTGTTATCCTGAATTACAACGAGGCCAAAGTGGGTGGAGCCTCATGTAGTCATCATTCTGACGATAATTATTGGTGAAGGTTTAAAGCCAAAATACGGTACCGGCTATTTTTTGTTTTTTTCAGTAAATAGGATGATAGCCAATAAATAAAAATTGCTTGGCATTGGATATAGCAGTTATCAAATCAAGCTTGTCTACTATGTTTTTGAAAATTACCAACTATTCCATACATCTTGTCAATCTGATTGTGACATATAAAGTAGACTGTAATTTCTTACGACACTAATTTTGGGAGTTAGACTAATAATCGAAGTGGTTTTGTATTTATTAACATATTTTGTTGGTTTGTTCATTATGACAATTATCAGTGGAGAGGTTCAGTTCATAAAGGTGTACTGCTTTGCTTGTATTTAAATTTTTATGTCATTGTTGCCAGAGGTCTAGCCTTCGTTACACATAGCCAATCAGCCATCGAGAAAAAGGGAAGTTATGTTGTCATAAGTTACGTAACGAGTGCGTTCGGAACCTTTTCTCTGAGTAAGTTGGCCCGTCTTCGAAAATCGTCACTTTTACATTATAAGTACCAAATTTATTCAACCTACGTAATGCACAATACAGTCAAAATTTATGTGTTGATATAATGTGTATTCTGAATAAGCGTTAGATTTATGAAATGCATAGATAAAAAGTTATTGCGAAAAAACCGTGTTACAGAGGCCCTGAATCTCATAGTAAAACTTTTTGACAGAATTCAAACCTTGTCACTGAGAAAAGAGTAAGGAAGTTTAAAAATATAGTATGGGCAAATTGAAAAAAATGGGAAAGTAATTGGGTGGAGAAAAGGAAATGGCAAAAGATATTGCACATGTGCTATTTTTGCATAAAAATATGGTAAATAGATATCAAGTGGGATTTATACACGTTGCAAAGCCTCATAACTTTAACAAGTAAACAGATTAATTACAAGTAACTAGCCGTCTACTTTATTCTTTTACTAGTAACTAGCCGTCTACTTTATGATCATTAGAATCCTTCATGGTGTGATGTCAGTATCATAATTTAGGCTTTTTTTTTTCTCAGGAACAGTCACATATGCCTATACACGTCATGCTGTTTATGTCATGGATATTTCTTTTTAATTAGGATATTTTCTTTCAAGGACGTTTACAAATTTGACATAGATTTTGCTTTGACACTAACCTAAACATTAAAGACAACCTTATTTGAAAACAAACTTTGCTTTCGACTTTCCTATGGAGGATAACATAAATTACTCATATTAACATTGAGTTAATTTAATTTGTAACGTCAGTTGTGGAAAGGGTTAAAGAAGTCTTCTCCATTATCCCTGGGTGCCAGCCTTCGGTATATAGCAGGCAGAGGAACATGTGGCAACGCTTTTGGCACCAATATGTATATTGGATACGCTGTGAAATAGTGGTGACAACATGCAAAGCCAAATTGTTGTCGCTTGTTCCTCACCTTGCTACCAGAGATTGGCACTCAGGGCTGATGGAGAATTCTGTCCTTTACATCTTCACCCCAACTAACAATACACACGCATATGTATGTATGTATATATATATATATATATATATATATATATATATAATATATATAGTATTGATTTATTTAGTTTTTATTTATATTTATTTATTTATTTATATTATGCATGTACGCATGTATATTGTATGATATACAATTATATATATATATATATATATATATACTATATATATTATAAATATATATATATAATATGATTGTATATCATACAATATACATGCGTACATGCATAATATAAATAAATAAATAAAAATAAATAAACAACTAAATAAATCAATACTATATATATATATATATATATATATATATATATATATATATATATATATATTATATAATGAAGTGAGAATGCAAATGTATGGCGTATTTTGAGTATAGAACATCCAGGTATTTTGCCCTAAGCTATTTCAGATAGTAATATTTGTATATGCTAAGCGTAAGACAAGACGAGAGATTTTATTTCTAAGGAAAAAAAAAATCGAGATTGAAGAGGCTTTGTCTTTACATAATTCTCTCTCTCTCTCTCTCTCTCTCTCTCTCTCTCTCTACTCAGGTGTATATTCTGTACTCTAAATCTATACTCGGTTTTTTTTTCCATCTGTCCATCCGCCTGTGGTGTTTGCGTATGGTAACACTGCGTCCCGGCCTCTAGATAGTTACATTCAGCTTGCATTCAACAATAATAACAATACCCTATTTCGAATATTAACGGTAATTCGGATACAGTAAATTATTAAAACACTTTTCAGTTGCAAATGTACACCCAGATATCCTTTTATTTACCTAAAACTTACACATAGCGTAACTATTTAAAGCCCGGGACGCAGTGTTACCATACAAAAACACCACAGGCGGATGGACAGATGGAAAAAAAAAAAAACAGAGTATAGGTCCAGGTGTTAAGGTACCTTGATCCGAGGCAGTTAGAGTGAGCGGTTTTGCTTATGATCAGGATCCATATATATGTGCCGGGCCTGACGGGAAAAAAGAAACCGAAGAAGGACGGACGGAGCTTTATAGATGTGGACGAAAAGAATACTGTAGTCAGGGTAAAAGATATAAGAAGATATAATATAAATTTACTTGTTGTGTATTTATCCTAGTTTTCTTGAATCATATTTCAGTTATTAACGATATATAAATTTATTTAGATTGTGCAGGTCGAAAGGCAGTCATGACATTATGGTATATTCTGTTTTTGCAAAGAAATATTCAACATCTTTCTTAGAATTACGAGCGTTTATAAGAGAGAGGGGGAGGGGGTTGTCCTTAACTTTAATGACCCTATTTTTAGATATGTGTTTTATCAGAAACTTTCGGTTTTTAATTGATATGAACAGTGCCAAGGACGACCTTCATCTCACGTACGATGTCGAGTGGAATCAGAACGGCTTTCGGTTTTAAGTTGATTTCACTTACGAATTTACAAGTAAAATTGACGTATAGATTATTTCTTCATAGACGCAATAAACGTACTTATTACAGGAGTCAACGATTCATTATCCACTTACATTCTTGTAAAAGTGACTGGAATCGTTTTTGTGATCATCTCTTATCTGTGGTGGCAATCTATGAGATTTTATCATTGGGATCTTTCTTTTTTTTCTTTATAGCAAAAGACAAAGAGTCGTGTTGACGTATATCTCAGTTATCTGCGTGAAAGTTTATATATATATATATATATATATATATATATATATATATATATATATATATATATATATATATCATATATATATATATATATATATATATACATATATATATAATAGTAGATTCACATCAAACGTGCATTTGATGTCAAGGACAATTCCTTACGGCGCTCCTGATTGGCTGTTGATAAGCCAATGACATGGCTGGAAACTCAGTCTCTCGAGAGTTCACATGGGCAGGATGTATGCTCCACCTCTCCCGAAAGATGTATCCCTCAGGAGAAGTGGACATAAATCCTACCCATGTGAACTCTCTCGAGAGACTGAGGATTTCCAGCCCTGTGACTGGCCTATCAACAGCCAATCAGGAGCGTCGTAAGGGACTGGCCTAGACAGCAAATACACGGTTGATGTGAATCTACTATAGTACCACCAATGTAGGTGCACACAAGGTGATATACATTTAGATACAACACCTATACTCTGTTTTTTTTTCATCTGTCCATCCGCCTGTGGTGTGTATGGTAAACACTGCGTCCCGGGCTTTTAGATAGTTACATTCAGCTTACATTCAACGATTATAATAATCCTATTTCGAATATTAACGGTGTAATTCGCATACAGTAAGTTATTAAAAACACTTTTCAGTTACAAATGTACACCCAGATATCCTTTTATTTACCTAAAACTTACAATTAGCGTAGCTATCTAAAGCCCGGACGCAGTGTTACCATACAAAAACACCACAGGCGGATGGACAGATAAAAAAAACAGAGTATAGACACACGTAAGCGTATGTCCAGTACCACACTCATGTTTTTCTGGTGATAGGTAAGAGTGGCTTATCCATCCAGCGTTGCATAATAAAATTTACTGATATTAAAAACCTCGTAACAGTGGCGCATCGCCCACTCCTAACGTTTTCCTTCACGCCGCAACAAACGAACAACCGTTGGTGGTTCAGTTCAGTTCATGATTGAAATTACAGTAATTTTAGATTACAAAATTGAGATCATAATATATAATATAATATATATATATATATATATATATATATATATATCATATATATATAAATACATTAGTGAACTTTTCTATATTAAAAATCAATAGTTGGATGCAGAGAACAAATTAGACAGTGGCCTTTAGTACTTCAATACGTAAACTGCTGAAACGTGAATGAACCACCAGTAATAGCCGCTTCTCTAATAATCTACCTTTCCCTTATCTATTGAGGCCTCACTATAGGCCTTCGTCTCATCTTGTATATTTATAGATTGTGCGCGAGTGTTTAAATCTAATCAAAATTCTCTCCCAGGTCTTACTTAATGTTTAAGCCACCCCAGCTGTTAACATCCGAATCCGCAGACAAATTTAACCGTAAATGGAAATCGATGTTCATCTACTATTTTGAAACATGATATGACATTAAAAACGCCTCAGGCAGACCCATTATTCACATCACCGACCAGGCAGCAGATTAAGTGACAAACTTTACCCCCAAACAACAGGCTATAAGCGACAGACTTTGCCCCCCAAGTAATAGACTAAGCAACAAACTTTACCTCCAGGCAACAGACTAAGCGACAGACTTGACCTTCAAGCAATAGACTAAGTGACAGGCTTTACCCCCCCCCCACAACAGACTAAGCAACAGATTCAAGTTTAGACTTTAGTTCCAAAGTTGAAAAAGTTGGCTAGAGGTAAGCAATGTGGACTTTCTGACGACGACCGTAATCTTTGCGACGCGCGATTCCATAAATAAATCAATCCACATGAAACCCCTGAGGTGTGAGTGCATTTGTGTGATTATTTATGATTATGTGCGTCTTGTGCCCTTTTTCATTTATTAGGAGCCTCAT